>NC_142497.1:11424741-11750575 GCF_965113065.1 Corylus avellana
TCACATACTTCACCGCATTTCTAACCCTCGCAATGGAGTCATCAACCTCTTTCAAACCATCAGTCACAATAAGATTTAGTATGTGTGCACAACACCTTATATGCATAAACTGACTCTCTAATATAACACCCTCCTTACTACAAGTTCTCCTCTTCACGTATTCCAAAGCAGCATCATTGGCAGTAGCATTGTCAATTGTGATAGTGAAAATGTTACGAACACCCCACTTAAGCATACACGACAAAATCTTCTCCCCAATGGTATCGCCTTTGTGATTAGGAATTAAAAAAAATTTTAAAATTCTTTTGTGTAAGTTTCAATCACTATCAATAAAATGGGAGGCGATTACCATGTAATTAAGGTTCTGCACCGAAGTCCACGTATCAGTGGTAAGACAAGCCCGAACATGTTGTGCCAAATACTATCTAAATTAATAGATAATATTTGATACGTTTTAACTCGTAAGTGCACAAGATCAAAACAGTAGTATAGTACAACAAGTACGAGATCGTTCTCATGAGAATTGTTGATTTTGCTTAGAATTCATTAAAATATCAAAGTTGTTACTAAATTGATATTGATATATTAAAAAGAAATAAAGATAAATAAAAAGGTAGGGCTTTGATATCCACCACTAATCATGCTCAAATAATATAACAATATGTCAGTGCTCTAATTATATTATGAATACTTAAAGTTTGCCAACCTAAGGGTATGGGTGTCGATTTCTTAAGCTATTGATTTCCTTAAGCAACGAATTAGGCATGAGTGTCTACTCTAATTATTTTCTTTCTTAAAGGATTTACCATGTGTGTCTACTAAGTTGTTCATTAAAAAAGCATAAATCTGTGGAAATCAACAAACACATGGAACCTAGGGTATGGGTGTCTACTCCCAGTTTTCCATGTGGATTAACCCAAGAACCCGTGAGGAAATTCTTTTGTCACTCTATTAAGCCTAGGACTTGATCATCCAAATTGACTTAAATAACTAATCCATACCACATGCATATGCTGGCCACACACATTCATATGAGGAATTCAATAAAACTAGAATTAATTAAGTTAAGCATCACAATATGATTATCACAAAGGCGCCAATATTAAAATATTAAATAAACATAATTAGGGATTCAATCTAGCCCTACTAAAGTAATTAGTTACACATAATTAAAATAAAACTAAAAAGTAAAGGGAAAGAAAGAACAAAAAATGGCTCCTTGAAGTAGCCTCCAATTCCTCTACCCAAGAGTTGTGTCCTAAATTCTCCCTTATATTGTGAGGCTTAGAGGTCTATATATAGGTCTAGAGAAATCCTAGAACCCCTAGTAAACCTAGAAAATTCGTAGGGTTTAGTCCTATTAGAAGTGGGACTTGGAAAACCCTAATATAGAAGCAACGGGAATTCTGGTTGCAGCTGTCTTTTCTCCAGCGCACGGGTGTGCTCGATCGCACATTTACAATCAAGTCTCTTCTTGTGCGCAAGAGCGCAAGCCTGTGCTCGCTTGGCCTAGGTTGGCTCGCCGGCCACCCTGTGGCCATCGGGGGTGGCCGGCGCAGCCAACCATTGGCCTAGGGGGGGTGGCTCGTTGGCCACCCCCTCCCCCCTAGTGGTGGCCGGCGCTGGCCACCCCTTATTTTATTTTATTTTTTTAAAATTAATCAGTTTTTTGAGTTTTATTTCTAATATTTGGTAAATAATCTGGTATTCTTGTTTTTTTTTTCTTATCATGTTTTTTGCTGATGTGTCATGAATTGATTGGTGGGCACAAAAGTAGCCTTTTGTGCAACTTCCCTATATAAGTTATTCTCAAGTCAAAGATATAAAAATGCTATTCATGAAGTATTTTAAATATTATATACAAAATATTGCGTGTGTTTATACGCTTTCATTGATTTTTTTTTCTTTTTCTTTTTACTTCCGGATATAGATGTATATGTCAACTTCAACTTTTTTTTTTTTTTTGGCCCTTTTTTGAAGGGATGTCAACGCCAACTTAATCACTAGGTAAAAGTCAAAAAATGAAAAATAAAAAATAAAAAAAAAATCTCTAGGTAAAGTAAACTTAATCATCATGAATTGGAAAACAACGTGACATGTCTCACCTCATTCATATTTTCATTTTCCACATCACCTTTTCATGTTTTATTTTTTTTTTAATTTCTTTTTTATAATATTACATTTTCACTTTTTTACCACAACAAACTATTCCGAAAAAAGATCACTTATTTTAAAAGTTTAAGTTTATTAAAATGTGTAAATTTTGTTGGGGATAAAATTGTCAACATAGGCCCATGGGTAATTCTATAGAACCAAGGGGTCATGAGTACTTGTGGGCCATACGTCTTAGAATCAAGTGGCCAATTAACTGGTAGAAGAATTCTCGGGAGCACATGCCTCCCGGGATACGAAGGCTGTCTCAGGAATTAAAGGCCTTGGATAAGGGAATGGTGCAAGCGTTTTTTCGAAGAAAGGTATTTTTGGATTGGGATCAAATCCACCAGTTCGCTGGATGTGCAGTAACGGCGGAAAGATTGGGATTATGATATCTTCCCAAATCAGTATAGGATGATAGTTAAGGCTTGGATCCTACACAAATCACGCTCTTGCAGCAAACCGCAGATCCCAAGTCAAATAGGGGTAAGAAATCTTCACCATATCAGGCATACAACGATTTAGTCTATAAGTAAGCTCATATACTAGGTATAAACCCTAGACTCAATTATCATATATTTGATATGTTTTTCTCAAATGATCTAACTTAGGCATGGGAGGGAGAATTGCGAAACATCCCCCAATGAGTTCTCTTAACTATTCCTTGTTTTCTAAAGATTTTTGGAAGCGTACAGACGAAGAGCGAAGACCAAGCTAACTCAAGGAAAGCATTCGCACCATACCAGAAACTGTATCAATAAATTTAATCATTTAATTTATATTACATCATGTTTTTAACATATGAGCTCAAACTCTCAATTAATAGGCCCAAAACGTAAAATATTTAATTGAAATGAGAGGTTAATGATGAAGACATGATTGAAACTCAAAACTTATATGTGTATATATATATATAGTCATTGCACAAATAAAGAATATTTTATTGAATTGAAGATTGATTATATAACTTCTTCTTCTTTTTTATTTATTTATTTTTATTTTTTCATGAAAATAAAGCAACAAATAAAAACAAAGAAAAAACAAAGCATGCATCCTATGGAGAGTTGATACGAGTTTGTCTATACGGCGGACGCTGGTAGTATTAATATCCACCAAGTCCGACATGGTCTTGTGCTGAGTAATGCTACAAGTCTATCTTGTGTCACTTCAAGAATGATATGGCTCTTAAAATCATCATTAGGCTTGTGATTGATCATTATTGGATTTTGATCAAATTGTGAGTTTAAAAGCCACCTCATTTTTTGAGAGACACAAGAGTGACACAAGGGAGACTTCTAAAATTATCCCATTGTGCCACGTCTGGAGGACCTTTAAAAAAAATTTAAAATTTTAGGATAGAAAATGCTTGAACGATGGACTCGCTATCTCTCTTTCTTTCTTCTCCCATTTTAGACGAACGTTATAAGCTCTCTCTCTGTCTCTCTCCCCTCACCAACGGTTGGCCACCGAGGACCATGAACGCTGAGCACCACTAATGATGAACCACCCACATCTCCAACAACGAGCTACCCACCATCAAAATCCCGAGATCTAAAATCCTCTTGTGCTGCGTAACTTACATTTTGAATAATTTAAAATCAAACATTTTTAGAAGTCCTTGTTTTAGAAGAAAGTGACTCTAGGATATGCCAATTATTCAATTTCAGATTTGATGATAGTTTATAACGAAAGGGTAGCCTTTACTCAACTAGCCAGAGAAAAAAATAAATAATACAAGACATTGTAGGTCATCTTAAAATTCTGAACTGGACAAAACAATATGGTCAATACTTTGTTATCTGTTTGTTAAATACCAATCAAGATCTTTTACTAAAGATGGTAACTGGCGCTTGGCAGTGGACAACCGTTGGTGGGGGAGACGAAAGATGGATTTTGAGGATTTTCGTGGTGGGTAGCTCGTCGAAAGAGATGTGGGTGGCTCGTCATTAGCGGTGTTCGACATTCATGGTTGTTAGTGGCTGGCCGTCGGTGAGGGGAGTAGGAAGAAAAAAGAGAGAGAGATTATATCGGTATGAGTAATGATATAAGGATTAAGGAGGATTAGTCCTCCTTGAGTCCCCTCAAATGTGATGTGGAATTTAAAATCACAAATAGATCAAAATTTAATAATGATTATTTCAAATTCAATAGTGATTTTAAAAACCACGTCACATTTGGGAGGACTCAAGAGGGACTCTAGTCCTTCTCATATCATTACTCCTCCTACAATATAGGTAAATAGAAAATAAATCTATTAATTTTGTAAAAAGATATGATTGAAAGATAGTTGAAAGAATTATATATAACATGCCTCAAAAATTTTTGGAATAAAAGCCAAGAAAACTGGTCGCCAGACAGTAAAGATTCCATTCTTCACACTATTAAAGTACTTTCTTTTTCTTTTTTTATCAAAAGGTTAGCGTACAATAGGGCTAATATTGTATCTTTGCACTCCACTTAACTGAAATTCTCTCTTGAAGAGAAAGATAAGACTAATAGAAAAAATATCAATGGAGAACATCCTATGGAATATTACATCATATGGGCTAATGGGCATGAGTGAGGAGTTATGTGACTAGGTCACAAAGACCAAACCAAAAATTTGCCTTTAGTGTTTGTCTTTACCAGTCAATTTGGTTTAAAACAGATAGAATAATAGATTTTATTTTATTTTATTTTATTTTTTGTAAGTAGAATAATAGATGTTATGTCAACGGACAACATGGAATAAATCTTCCTTGCATGTGAAGTTTTGCCCTTGCCCTAGAAAAACAAGAAAGAATAAGCTGGCCGACAACTTGCTACATATTTTTAGCAAGTTAGCTTGGGCAATAAATAAAACAGACAACTTTTCTCAATTATTAGAGAAAAAATATAATGTGTAACATAGGATAAAATTTCAACGCCTATTGATTTATATATTTTTTTCGAGGCTCCACACATTCTCATTAAAATATAAGAAATGCTTAAATACTACAATTCTATATATCTAACATTAATCCAACAAGGCAACAAGGTTGACATGTCACTCCCAACTAACTCTTAGACTAAGAGAAATGATATGTGTCAATATTTTTCTCGTATTTTCTCAATTTTATCATACAGATCAACCATTAGAAATTTAAAGTAGAAATGATTCAATGGCTAACATGTGGCTGATTGGTTTGATGTGAAAATCCGTTAGTTTCATTGACGGAATGTAGATAGAGGTACTAATTTTGTATTTACCGATAACGAAGGTACCATATATATATATGATGAAAACAAAACTTAAGTGAAAAAAAAATAAAAGCATTAAAACCCAAGTACTAAAATGACATTTAACCCCAAAAAATAAAATAAAATAAATAACACAGAGAATAACTTCAATAAAGACACGATGCAAAACATGTCCTTTACACATTTCAATAGGGAACTACCATATCAACTTGGCACAACAAGAGGAAGGAGCATGTCAAGACACAATCGAGAGCTACCCCCATTAACTTTTAAAATCCTCACCCAACGGGGTGAGGATTTTAAAAGGCCCAGCAGACCTATGATGAAGTTTATGAACTGCTCCACGGGGAAACCTTTTGGGCCTGATGCGAACCATGACAAGATCCCCTATTTGAAACTCCACATGTCACCGATAGGGGTCCACCGCTGATTTGTAAGTGTTAGCACTTAGTGCGAGTTTGTGCTTGACTTCATTGTGGAGTTGCTGGATATGGTGGGACAAGTCTTCAGCTGCTTCACTATGACGTGTAGGATTGGGAAGAGGACACACGTCAAGAGGAATACGTGGCGTCATTCCTGTGACTACCTCAAACGGAGAACGACCTGTGCTCTTATTAACAAAGTTGTTGCAAACGAATTCTGCATGAGGGAGAAGTAGATCCCATGATGTTTGATGGTTAGTTACTAGACAACATAGAAGATTGCCCAAACTGCAGTTGACAGCTTCGGTCTGGCCATCCGTTTGAGGGTGGAAGGCACTCGAAAACTTCAATTTGGTCCCCATCTTTGCCCATAGAGTATTCCAAAAGTAACTAACGAATTTTGCATCACGATCAGAAACGACCGTCTTGGGTAATCCATGGAGATGGATGACCTCCGAGAAAAAGAGTGATGCGACTTTGGAAGCATCATAAGTTTTTGCATGAGGAATAAAATGTGCCATCTTGGAAAATCGATCCACCACGACAAATATAGAGTCATGATTACGTATCGTTTGTGGGAGGCCAATGACGAAATCCATACTCATATCACAACATGGGTGATCCGGAATGGGAAGGGCGCTGTATAATCCGGCATTTGTGCGGGTTCCTTTAGAGAGTTGACACGTATGACACGTTTTGATAATAGTAAAAACATCCCTCTTGAGGTGAGGCCAATAAAAATGATCACCCACGAGGGTGATAGTTTTATCACGCCCAAAATGTCCAGCTAGTCCCTCGGCATGGAGCTCCCCGATGACAAATTCTCGGATTGATGTGTGAGGGAGACAAAGCTGCACTCCTCTAAAAGGAAAACCATCAATAATGGTGTACTATCCATCGCACTTAATGGGTGAGTCCAATGCTGCCTTATAACACGCCCCGAAGTTTGGATCATTGGGGTATGACCCTTTCAAGGATTCAAAGCATGTGAGGTCAGTAGACAATTGGGAGAGGAAAAAAGACTTACGGCTTAAGGAGTCAACCACAGTGTTTTTCACCCCCGCTTTATGGCGAAGAACGAAAGTAAAATGTTGTAGATAGTTCACCCATCGAGCGTTCCGTGCATTGAGTTTCTTTCGGGAGTTCAAGTGTCGTAAGGAGTCATGGTCCGTGAATAGCAAAAATTCATGATATATGACGCAATGGTGCTAGTGCTTGATAGTCTGCACAAGAGCGTAAAGCTCCAAATCATAGATAGAGTAACGTTTGCGTGCATCATTCAACTTCTCACTAAAGTAAGCAATAGGGTGCCCTCCTTGACTCAAAACGCCTCCAATACCCATGTGTGAGGCATCGCAAGACACTTCAAAGGATGCTTCGAAATTTGGGAGTCGTAAGATGGGTGCTTCTGTGAGTAATGTCTTGATAGTCTCGAAGGCCTATTGAGCCGTGTTGGTCCACATAAAAGATCCCTTCTTTGTACATTCCGTAATGGGGGCCATCACTGAGCTAAACCCACGTAAAAATCTCCGGTAGAATGAGGCAAGCCCATGGAAACTATGAACTTCATGGACATTGTGTGGGGTGGGCCATTCCTTAATTGCATGGACCTTCTCCAGGTCAGCAGATACTCCCTTGGATGAGACAATGAAACCTAAGAAATTTACACTGTTCTGTGCAAAGGTGCACTTCTTGAGGTTAGCAAAAAAACTTTCAAAACCGAGAGTCTGAAGTACCTGTCGTAGGTGGCCCACATGATCCTCTAAACTTCGACTGAAAATAAGGATATCGTCGAAGTACACCACAACAAATTTATCAATAAACGATTTGAGCACCTAGTTCATGATCCGCATAAAAGTACTTGGGGCGTTGGTAAGCCCAAACAGCATTACAAGCCACTCAAATTGCCCATCATGCGTTTTAAAGGTAGTTTTCCATTCATCGCTGGGGTGGATACGTATTTGGTAATACACGCTATGGAGATCAATCTTGGAAAAAATCGTGGCACTGTGTAGCACATCAAGCATGTCATCAAGTCGTGGGATGGAAAAACGATACTTCACGATGATTTTGTTGATTGCGCGCCTATCGACACACATACGCCAACTCGCATCTTTTTTTGGTGTTAGTAAGGCAGGTACGGCACAAGGGCTCATGCTCTCTCATACGAACCCACGATCAAGCAGCTCTTGGACTTGTCGTTAGAGTTCTTGGTGCTCAGCTGGGCTCATCCAATTCGATGGGAGATTTGGTAGTGTTGCTCCTGGAAATAGGTCAATTGCGTGTTGTAGATTCCTCATGGGTGGGAGGTTACGTGGCAGCTCTTTTGGCATAACATCATGAAACTCCTTCAATAGGCCTTCAATTTCGGTGGTTATGGTGCAGTGGGTTGTGTTGGACATATTCGAGCGTGCCACCAAGGCAATGAACAAACAACATTCCTTGCACGCTGCAGTGAACTTACGCAATGTAAGAACACGTCCCTCAGTAGCTTGTACCCCTGCAGCTGAGTGGTCAAACTCTTGCACTTTCATAGGTTTCAACACCAACTACTTTCCTTCTTACATGAATGAGTATGTATTACCATAACCATCGTATTGCACTCTTCGATTGAAAAGCCACGGCCTTCCTAAGAGGACGTGACAGGCTCTTATGGGAATAATGTCACACCACACGGTGTCCTTGTAAGAATTGCCCAATGAAAAACTCACCAAACATCGTTGTTTCACCGGGATAGTAGTATCATCAACCCAACTTACTTTATACGGCTTTAGATGCTTCTCAATAGGTAACTTGAGCTTTTGTACAACCTCTAGAGATACAGTATTCATCTCGCTCCCATTATCCACAATCATGTTCAAGGCTCTCCCATTGTGGGCAACTCGAGTATGAAAGATGTTTGTTCTTAACCACTCGTCCTGTCTACATCTTCTATGCGTTTACCAGTGAGAATTCATCGTATAATGCAAAGAGGTAGGTCTGAGCACTCCAATGTTTCTTCATGTGCCTCTACGTCACTTGTGGGGATCAAATTCTGATGTTGTTCAGCCCCTTCCTCGGGGGAATTCTCCTCGCAATACAATGTTTGGCGCTGCTCATGGGTGGGACACATAAATGCATAATGGCCATGACCACCGCAGTTATAACATTCTCCACCTCTCCTTTCTCCCTTACCGTCTCCCGTGATACGGCCACGCCTGTCTCCCTTATCAACTGAAGCTCTCTCAGATGGCAGGGGATTCTTTGAGAATGCCCTATCTCCTGGTGGTGGTCCTCTGCTCATGGTAGGAAAGCTTCCATTCGAGGTCCCGCTACCCCACCCCAATAGGGCTCGCCATATGCTCAAGATCTTGGCTTGTTGTTCCAATCATAGGGCCAGTTGATAAACTTCATCAAGGCTCGTCAATCGGGTAGTAATCAACTCTCAACTGATGTTGTCTCGTAGGCCCTCCTTGTAGCGTGTTATAGCCTGCTACTCTGTTTTGGCTAGACAACTGCGGATGCTTAACTAGTGGAAGCGGTGTGTATATTCATCCACCGTTGCGGCTCCTTGCTTGTGTGGAAGCAAGTCAGCAAAAACTGAGTCTTCATAGTCAAGGGGAAGGTACTTCTCCTGTAACTTGAGTTTCATCTCCTCCCAATCAGATATGGGTGGCAATCGAAGGCAGTGCAATTGCTCTTCAACAAGGTACCACCACATACGTGCTTGACCCTTGAGTTTCATCTTTACAAACCGCACCTTTCGATTTGGAGAAAGGCCAAACCAATGAAAATAGTCTTCTAAGGACCTGAGCCAGTCCTGGAACGCATGTGGATCTAGTTTGCCATTAAAGTCCGACACATCTACTCGTATTCGCTTCGTGATGTCATCCCCTCGGTAGTCATGGGCTGGTTGACGGCCCCTTTGGGGTGAGAATTCCCGTCAGTGATAGGGGTTATAATCCCACATGCGTGTGCAAGGATTGTGCTTGGCCGTGAAGTGAGGCATGGAATTTCATGGTTGCTCTTCTTTCATTCGGAGAGATTCTGAACCCTCAGTTGATTTCTTGGCCTCTTTATCATCATGCCCAGTTTTGTCATGCTCACCTGATCCTTCAGGCTTGGGGAATACGTGCTCCCACATACAGTCCACACGTTTTGCCATGGTGCTAAATTTCTCAAGTAGATCGAATAGGATGTCATCACGTTGCTGCTAGGTGCATTGGCTGTCGCCATACGTTCGGCCACTCCGAGTTTGCATCTTGGAAAATTAACTATTGGATGCCAAGAACTGCACTGCGAGTTTGCATCTTGGAAAATTATCCATTGGATGCAAGGAACCATTGATTGCTTGGGGAAGTAATCGAACCTTTCTCTAATACCAAATTGACGAAGCGTATCACCAAGAACAATAGAAAGAAGAGGAAAACAAGTTGGAAAGCAGAGACTTTCACCCTAGAGGGTGAGAAGTCGCATCTCAACAACAGCTGAAAGATTCTTATTCAATTTTCTCCTCATTGAGGCAAGGCAACAAAGGTCTTTAAATAAACAATTGGAAACCCTAATTCTAACTTGCAAGACACGGGGCTCACGTGGGGCACAAGCCCATTATTAAAACATAACTTAAAAAAACAAACTATTAAATATAAAAGACCGACAAACAATACGTTGGTTTTATTTAAAACTCCCAAGGTGTGTTGGCGCTATCAACCTGCAAATGCAAATAATGTAAAATTAGGAATAAATGTTGAGAGGAATAGAAAGGAATTGCAAAGAAGTGGAAAAATAAACAGAATCATTCCCCAAACAAATATTTATGAATAAGCTTCTTCCATAATTAATTTCATAATGCAAGGCGTCACACTGCAAACAAAACACTAAAGTCGTACGCACCAAACACCAATATAATGCAAACAAAAGAGTTGTACAAGGTTGTAGGCAAAGTAGTAGAAACCAATAAAAGTATGACATCAATGAAATTCAAGTAGATAGCAGTCATTTTGTCTTGTTGGCACCAGAATTTCATGAAGGAGTGCATCTGACAAAGCCATTGTACGTACTTTTTTTTTTTTTTTCTCTGGGTTTTTTGGTTTTTTTTTGTGTTTTTGTTTTTTCAATTCTTTATAAACATAGAAAAGCCATATTCCAGCTGCTGCATATTAGGGATGATCTTTGTCTTCTTCAGAATTCTGAACCTTGCTTGACAAAGCGTTTGTACTACTTTTTTTGTTTTTTGTTTTTTGTTTTTGTTTTTTTTCAATTCTTTATACACAAAGAAGAACCACACTCCAACTACTGCATATCAAGGATGATCTTTGTCTTCCGAGTTCTGAACCCTGCTGACAGAAAACAATATAACGAATACTAAAACAGCATCAACGAGTAGAAGCATTGATATCAAATTAAGTATCATCAAGGAAACCTTTTATAGAAGAATCACGGAAAACAAAGTTTAATTCCATCAATCTTCTTCTTTTAAATGCTGTAAGAAAAAACCATAAATGATATATCCCGTTGACACTGCTTTCTATTTGGAAAAGAAAATATATATATATATATATATTGAAGAATGTGGATGATGCAGATGGGCACAGTATTACATAGAATGTGAGAAATTTCTTTGATCCACGAGGACTAGTTGTTAGTAAAAATGGGAATGTTCCTAATACTAACATATTTTTATAACCAAATGTTTCTCACCGTGAGTGCAATCCTGAGTGTTGGAAGTAAAAAAAAAAAATAAATTTAAAACACAAAAAAAAATTAAAATGCCTAAGTCGACCTAAGTATCGATCTTAGGTTTTTGAGTCAGAAGGAGTGCCCTAATATATATATATATATATATTAATGCACTCTTGGTTATATAATTTGCTTACATGTCAAAAGAGTAAAGCTACAAGTACCCCAACTTCTTTACACCCACTTCTTCACACCTATAGGTAGCTTTTAAAATTACCATTGGATTAAAACATAATAAAAAGCAATCTTAAATCTAATGACAATTTTAAAAGCTACTTATGAGTGTGGAGAAGTAAGTTGATGTAGACTATAATGTTTGGGAGTATATGAGGAAGACTTGAATGGATAAAGGTGTGAAGACGCCCCGGAAGATGGTGACACGATCCCAGACTCGTTCAGCAAAAGAGGCAACCTGGAACTGCGATCGATCGCACCTTGACTGCGATCGAGCACAGTTTCCCTGTTTTGGAGAACGAAGTCCCTGGAACTGTGACCGATACCCCCTATTTCTGCAATCAAGTGCATGATCGAGCGCACAAGCCCCTGGAACTGCGATCGATCGTACTATAGCTGCAATCAAGCGCACTCGGGGCCTTCTATCATATTTTTCCGCTGTTATTTGTTATAAACCGGCTTAGTTTACTTGTTTTACTAGGATTAGGGTTGTGGGAGCCCTAATTCCGTTTTTTATTAGTACTAGGGGTCTTGGGGCTATAAATAGATGATTATAGCCTCTTGAAAAGACAGTTTATGTTATTTGATCAGTTTTCTTTCAATAAGAATTACTCAAAGTAGTTTTCTTCATATTTTCTTTGAAACCCCAGATAGACACTATAGTTTTGAGAAGAATTCTCAGATCGTTGATAGACTCAAGATCTACGAATTATTTATCCTTCTTCTTGTATTGTTTTACTCGCTTCCACTTAGTCAAGCTGCATCAATTGGTATCAGAGCCCAGTCACTTTCCATGGCTCCAAACACAAGAGGGAGGAAGGGCAACCGCTTTGCAAGCTTACACAACATGTATAAACGCGATGATTCAGTTCACGAGGAACATGAGGTGATTGGGAAGGTGCGAGGAAGGGCAGATTGCGGCTATGAGGGATTAAATTGAAGCCCTCACCACCCAATTGGACGACGCACGCCTACATGACTGGCATCTACGTCGAACCCCACCACGCGTGCCAGAGGAGGAAGATGAAGACGACGACGGGTATGGATCTGCCCCACCACGTCGTGGCTGAAGAAGTGGTTCGGAAGTTAGGCCTTGCAACGGAGAAGCACCCTACACCATATCACTTGGGGTGGCTCAAGAAAGGGGACGAGGTAATTGTGTCTAAACGTTGCCTTGTGAGTTTTTCCATTGGGAAGAGATATAAGGATAAGGTGTGGTGTGACGTGGTGGCGATGGATGCATGCCATATACTACTCGGGAGACGATGGCAATATGATAGGAATGCACATCATGATGGAAGGAAAAACACATACAGTTTCTTGGTTGACAATGTGAAGCTCACTCTCCTACCCGATCTGGGTGAAAGTCCCAAACCTTTAACCAGGACGGGTCAAACATTGTTGGCCAGACATGAGTTCGTCAAGGAGATGCTAGAAGTGGATTGTGGGTACTTACTAGTGGGTAAAGAAGGCAAGAAGATAGAAGAGGTGCCAGAAGAAGCCAAGGGTTTAGTCGAAGAATTTGCAGAAGTATTTCCGGTTGAATTACTCGATGAGCTACCTCCTCTTTGTGACATACAACACCAAATTGATTTGGTGCCGGGATCGAGTCTACCCAACCGACCACACTAGAGCATGAGCCCCAAAGAGCATGAAGAGTTGAGGCGACAAGTGGAGGGGTTATTAGCCAAAGGACACATTCAAGATAGCATGAGTCCTTGTGTGGTACTAGCTTTACTCACCCCTAAGAAACATGGTTCATGGAGGATGTGCATGGATAGTAGAGCCATAAACAAAATCACCGTGAGATACCGGTTCCCTATTCCTTGGTTGGATGATTTTTTAGATCAATTTAGTGGAGCAACGATATTCACCAAGTTGGATCTACGGAGTGGGTACCATCAAATTCGGGTGTGACCAAGTGATGAGTGGAAAACAACGTTTAAAACGCCGGAGGGACTCTTTGAATGGTTGGTAGTGCTGTTCGGATTATCTAATGCACCTAGCACATTCATGAGAGTGATGAACCAAGCTTTTCGGCCTTTTATAGGAAGGTTTGTCGTAGTATACTTTGATAATATACTCATTTACAGCCCCGATAAAGAGGCACACCTTCTACATGTGAGGGAAGTACTACAAGTGCTCCGGAAAGAGAAGTTCTACGCATGACCGGCCAAGTGCTCATTCATGACAGATTCCGTGCTTTTTCTTGGTTATGTGGTGTCTAAAGATGGGTTGGCAGTGGACGAAGCAAAAGTGGCAGCCGTTCGGGATTGGTCCATTCCTACAACATTACACAAGGTAAGGAGTTTCCATGGGTTGGTGTCCTTTTATAGGCGTTTCATTCATAATTTCAGCACCATCATGGCACCTATCACGGAGTGCCTGAAGGAGGGCAAATTCTCTTGGAGTGAGATGGCTACCGAAGCATTTGAGTTAATTAAACTCAAGTTGACGATGACTCCACTACTTAGTCCATCAACCGGAGCGCCGGCCTTGGTCCGTTCACCATTATCTATGGGAGTAATCGACGGGCACCACTGGATTTAGCACCTCTCCCTGATGTAAAGCGCATACACACCAAGGTGGAGGACCTTATTGCACATATACAAGAGGGCCACAAGTGAACCATCCAGAACCTCGAGGACTCTATAGCCAAGTACAAAGCAGATGCGGATAAGAAGCGGGGTGCTGTGGAGTTTGAAGAAGGTGATTTTGTATGGGTGGTGCTCACCAAAGATAGATTTCCTCTTGGCAAGTACAATAAATTAGCGGCTCGCAAGATTGGTCCGGTGGAGATTGTGAAGAAGATCAACTCCAATGCATATTAGTTGAAATTGCCTAGCCATATTAAGACATCTGATGTCTTCAATGTCAAGCATCTTGTGCTCTTTATGGAAGATTTGTCGGAGGAGGATGCGAATTTGAGGGCGAATTCTATTCAACCTAGGGAGGATGATGTAGAATACAATGCTTGGGAGTATATGAGGAAGACCCGAATGGATAAAGGTGTGAAGACGCCCTTGAAGATGGTGACACGATCCCAGACTCGTGCAGCAAAAGAGGTAGTCCCTGGAACTGCGATCGATCACACCTTCACTGCGATCGAGCGCAGTTGCCCTGTTTTGGAGAAGGAAGTCCCTAGAACTGCGACCGATACCCCCATGTTTCTGCGATCGAGCACATGATCGAGCGTAAAAGCCCCTGGAACTGCGACCGAACCTACGAATGAGCACAAGATCGAGTGCTCAAGTCCTTCGTAGTGCGATTGATCGCACTATACTTGTGATGGAGCACACTCGGGGCCTTCTATGTTATTTTTTCGCTGTTATTTGTTTTAAACCGAGTTAGTTTACTTGTTTTACTAGGATTAGGGTTGTGGGAGCCCTAATTTCGTTCTTTATTAGTACTAGGGATCTTGGGGCTATAAATAGATGATTATAGCCTCTTGAAAAGACAGTTTATGTTATTTGATCAGTTTTCTTTCAATAAGAATTACTCATAGGAGTTTTCTTCATATTTTCCTTGAAACCCTAGATAGACTCTATAGTTTTGAAAAGAATTCTCAGATCCTTGATAGACTCAAGATCTAAGAATTATTTATCCTTCTTCTTATATTGTTTTACTCGCTTCCACTTAGTCAGGCTGCATCATAAGTGTAAGGAAGTAGAAGTATGTATGTATATATAGAAGAAGTATGTATGAATTACTCATTGTGAAAATATTAATCACATATGGAAATTGGATCTGTTGAGTAAAATGAAATGCTTACTCTTTCTCAGAACAATTATTTGATGGTGGAATGCATAGTTTGCTCTCCCAAAACCAATGTATGGTGGTATTCAGGTCATCCTTCCAATGCCTTTCATCTTCTTTTGTTGCTTGTACTCTTTTTAGCTTTGGTGTGCTCAAGACTCTATCAAAGAAAATCTTCATCTCTTGGCATTTACTCACAATCAATTCTTCCAAAGATGGGAACTTGAATGAACAATCTCCTAAGCAAAAGTTTGAAAGCTGTGGCAAGCAATCAAGTTTTAAGCATGTCAAATTGTTGAAACTAATCACCTGATCATTCCCTTCACCTCCATCCCCTCTTACAATTTCGTTTATCCTCTTGCATTCACTTGCACTCATTTTTTTCAGTTGCACAAGACTTTTGGCTGTTGAGGATGTAACCAAACTAATCAACCCATGACACTTCAATATTTCAAGCTCAGACAAATTTTGGAAAGATACTGATGATGGTACCAACATTTTCAATATGCCACATTCTGACACTTCTAGAATTTCCAGATTATGAAAAATTGGATATGTTTGGGTGTCTTCGTTCCACAAATGTGTCAGCTTACGATGTCTACTTAGCTTCAACACTCTCAATTGTGCGAGTATCCCAACATGTTTTTCTTGATCAAGAAGTTCTTCATTTGGGAATATTTCTTCCAAATAACTATGACGCAGAACAAGTTCCTCCAGATTGTGTAATCTTTTCAGAAAATTAGGAGGAGAAACATCTGCTTTATTATGATTGCATATCAACTGAAGAACTTTTAATTTGCAAAAGCACTCCTCCAAAAACTGGCCACGCCATATGGTGTCAAAATTCCCCAATAGCATATTCTCCAACTTGGGGAACGTAGCCTATCAATAAACCAATGAAATAAACAAAAGAAAGATGGAGTTAGTATTCAGTGTTAGAATATATTGTGTGAGATTTGATATTATGAGAATATGTTTGTATTGATCGTAACTGATAAAAACAAATCAGAAATATTCAATATTGATTTGATTTTATCAATCATATTTTTTTGTATTCTTTCAACATCCCTATAAATAGGAATCATTGTATTGTAAAATAATCAATTTGAAAGCCTAATGTAGTACGTACGTCATAGGCCGAACTACGTAAAATATTTTGTCTATTTTTATTATTTCTGCATTTAATATTCATAGAATTATGAATTTCTTCATTCAGTTCCCTCAAGAAGTTTGATTAAATCGTAGAATTTATTGTGGGGACTTGGAAATGGAATATGCCCGTGAATTGTATAAACATGTTAGACAAATATATCTTAGATGAAAACTAGAAAGAAAATTGAAGTCTTTCATCATTTGAGAAGTCCAACCCACGAATAAATCAAATGTTAAAAAAATATAGTTTGTTTGAATACCAAGCCACGCTCCTCTGAAACGACAACGTGCACTCGATCCTCCCCTGCTTTTCCCTTAGCCCACTGAAGGTTCTAGCTTTCCAAGGAGTCCTCGTCGTCTTCCAAGCCACCATCGCTGTTGAAATTCACGCTGCTCACCGTCAAGTTCTTGTTGTTGTGCCGCACTGTCCCGACTCCCAACAATGCAATCGGGCTCATTCACCGCGCCCAATTGAACAAGATTTAACGAATGCGTGGGGTTGGGGTTGAGGGCATTTTAAGAAGTTTCGCAGGAAAAAAAGTACATGTGCGGCACGTGATTAAATTTTCATAATAGAAAACAGGAGTGAGTAATTGATTGGCCACATTGACAAATTTTAAAATTTCATTGCTAATTTTTAAATGTTGGAGGTCAAATTGCAAATCGGGTGAAATTTTGGAAAGTAAAGTGTATTTTTCTCTATATAATTTATATGTAGAAAGAAATCAAGAGATCCCGTCATAAGAGTGTAAGTATGGGAGTGCGTACTGAGAATAACATTGTTTTCATTAATATAATGATTGTTGTTTTATTCATGACTGATGTGTGCCAAATATTGCATATTTGGACCCCTAATTTACTTGTGTTAATCCTTTAGCTGTGTTATTATCTGATGTTCTGTGTTAGTTTTGTGTTTTTAGTATTTTGTAGGTGTTGAAGAAAAAAATACTTTTTGGAAGAAAACATACTTTGAGAAGACCTAGATGATGTGGTTAAGTTTAACCAAATCCAAGAAATGGGTAAATCGGATTAAGGATAAGATTGGATAAAATTTCGAATTGGATTCAAATTCAGATTCTATACGTCTCAGTATTTTGACCATAACTTTTCGTTCACATATCCGATTGAGGTGATTCAAGCGGCGTTGGAAAGCTAACTCAAAATACTACAATTCATTGTGAAATAGGATTTTGCTAATTCGGACGTTTACTATTCCAAAATCGTCCCGTAATTAAATGGTACAAACCTGGACGAATTGTATCCGATTTCAACTTGTAAAACCCTAAGTTTTAGGTCTATAAATAGGGAATTATCAGATTAGTTGAGGGGACTACGAATTTGAAGATTTCAGAGGAGAAAGAAGAGAGTTTAAGGTTTTCCTAACTTTTGAATCTCTACTTTGTGATTCTTATTTGTAAGTACTCGATTTTACATTATGAATTCAATCAATTTTGTTTTGTCTTTCAATAACATGAGAGGCTAAACCTTTAACTAAGGTTGAAGATGAAGCCTCACTTATGATTAGCAACTTTGTTTCATGTATGTAATATTTCCCAATTTAATGGTTTAATTGCTCTATTGTTTTACTTCTAATCAATTGGATTGAATAACTCTTGGATATCTATTGTGATTCAAGGATACACTTGATGATTTAAGATTATTCAATATAATTGATTGCTTGGTTTTCTTTGTTAAAAATTGGATTTCCCCTGTGATTTATTCTCTGGATACAATTGATGTTTTGATAAAGATTGGATATTTTTTTGTGATTTCTGGATACAGTTAATGATTTGATCGAATATTGGATTTCTTTTGTGATTCGGGTTATGAATGGATACATGGGATCTTTTGATTAATTCTTTGAAGCAATAGTAAAACAAACTTAAGATTTATATGTGAGAACTTTGGAGAATATTATAGATCATGAAATTATGTTGTTATGAATTTGTGAGTGCGGATTCCGAAACCTTAGTGCTTCGTCATAAGATTTTAATC
Source organism: Corylus avellana (assembly GCF_965113065.1). NCBI lineage: Eukaryota > Viridiplantae > Streptophyta > Magnoliopsida > Fagales > Betulaceae > Corylus > Corylus avellana. The sequence goes on from NC_142497.1 coordinate 11,443,332, forward strand.
CCTTTAAATTGTTCATGCTTTTGCTTTTTCATTCAAACAAAAAAATCTCTCAAAAATTTGGAACTAGATTAGGGTTTAATTAATTTAGATTTAAAATTGCTTTCAAGAATACAATTCCCTGTGGGTTCGACCTCGCACTAGCAATCCATTAACTACAATTGATTCGTGCACTTGCGAGTTAAATAAATTTGCAATGACCTACTTTGAAATATTGCATATAAATGAAATAAATGCATATTCCATCCAAAAATAAATAAAGAGCTAAAATGATAGCTACCAAGAAAATTGGGAAGTATTGGGGTGTCAGCCTACCAGTGGACTAGATAGTATCGGTTTATACGGTGGGAGTGTCGACTCCAAAATCTGTTATCCGAGTTATGGCTCTAAGCGAGAGATGTGAAAGAAAATAAATATATGACTTACTTAAACTAAATGATTACTACATTGCATATGCATACATATGTAATCATTGTCATTAATATTGCTTTAATAAACCAACAATTTTTTATACTATTGAAACAGAAAGCTCACTTGTTTGCCTACGTCATATTTAATATTTCTTTAATAAACCAACAATCTTTTTCCTTTCTTATGATTATTTTTTTCTAGACTTTCCTTTGTAATAATAATTAATTGTTTTTTTTTAGTGTTAATGGCATAACAAAACGAGTCATATAATGGAAGATAAGATATATACGAAGTAAAACAGCAAATATGTTTTAAATTTAGAATCAAAAAAGTGTAAAGCTAAAACAGGGGATGGTAAAAAAAAATTTTACCTCTTCGCTGAAGAAATGTTGCATAACAGAATGAGGAGTCTCCTCTACACTCATGTCCTTGAGTTCTTTGTTGATTGTCATGTTGGAACTGAGAGGTTTGGATATGAATGTCTCTACGTTAGGGCAATTTATTATCATCAGTGTCTTCCAGGATGGAAATTCGATATTACTTCCTAAGCAGAATCTTTTGAGGATGGGGAGATCTTCTAGATACAACCATTCTAGTCAAGGAAACAACACCTCTGAAGTTGTTTTTTCTTTTACTCCTAATTCTTCTATGACTCGTATCTCTTCCATAACCTCACATTTGATGACTTGAAGATGTTTGAGCTGCACCAAAAATATAGCTATAGAGAATGACGATATATATTTTATGTTACCAATGCCCTGCACCTTCAAGTATAACAATTTTTCAAATCTTGACGTTGCGTGCGTGTTTCTTAATATGCAAGAGGACCTTTCCGGATGTTGGTTCTGCTCTATCTCAACCAAGTTAACTAATGACAGTTCCAACCTTTGCAAGATGGGGAACACAACCTGCAGCGACAATTAATACTTTATTCTTCAACAACCTAAAAGATGAACAAACTAGGGTATGCATATTATTCTTCTTTCATTTGATGAAAAGACCAAGTTTTCTTTGACCATAGTGACATGGCATGCTATGAGAGGAATGAGTTAACAAAAAGAAACACTCATTTTAATACCACACTATGTTTGCGGAACATATTTGGTCTTGATTATTATTACTAGTCATTATAATCATTATGAGAGAGATGAGGCCGTGAGGGGGAGGCAGTGCCGTGGGCTGTGTTAAGCGGCTGTTTTCAGCCCTATTCCGGCAAGAACTGGTCGGATTGTGAGCATTTTCCGGTGACCATTTACGGCGGAGATATTTTACGGTAGGTGTGTAATTCTTGTCATTTTCTTTAGGGTTTCTGGACTATTTGGATTTGCTTTCTTGGCAGAATTGGAATGGGTATTCAATGTTTAATTTCTGGGTTTTGTTGATTTGCACTTTGCAGCCACCCCATAGGGGTTGGCGGTGGCTTTCCGGCCAACCATTCAAAGTATTATTATTATTTTTTTTAGATTTAATTTTAAATTAAATTAATAAAAAATTAATAAGATGACATGGCAAAATGATGTTTTTTGTTGGGACTCACGGGCGTTAAACATGTAAGGAAAAAATGTAACGGTAGGGGTTTATTTGCCTTTTCGATTGACCAAGGGAGTACAAATTAAAAAAAAAAAAAAAGACATTAAGGGTGGTTTTAGTTTTGGTGCATTGACTAAGGAATTTATAATGTATTTTTACCCCTTTAATAAACTAACAATTTTTTATACTATTGAAACAGAAAGCTCACTTGCTTGCCCACGTCATATTTAATATTTCTTTAATAAACCAACAATCTTTTACCTTTGTTCTGATTTTTTTTTTTTTTTCTAGTCTTTCGTTTGTAATAATAATTAAATTTTTTTTGAGTGTTAATGGCATCACAAAACAATTCACATAATGGAAGATAAGATATATACGAAGTAAAACACCAAATATGTTTTAAATTTAGAATCTAAAAAGTGTAAAGCTAAAACAGAGGATAGTAAAAAAAATAATTACCTCTTCATTGAAGAAAGGTTGCATAACTGAATGAGGAGTCTCCTCTGCACTTATTTCCTTGAGTTCTTTGTTGATTGTCATGTCGGAACTGAGAGGTTTGGATATGAATGTCTATACTTTTGGGCAATTTACTATCATCAGTGCTTTCAATGATGGAAATTTGATGTTACCTCCTAAGCAGAATCTTTTGAGGATTGGGAGATCTTTTAGATGCAAACATTCTAGTCGAGGAAACAGCACCTCTAGAGTTAATTTCTTCTTTTACTCCTAATTCTTCTATGACTAGTATCTCTTCCATGACCTCACATTCGATGCTTGAAGAAATTTGAGCTGCACTATAAATCTAGCTATAGAGAATGACGATATATATTTTATGTTACCATTGCCCTGCACCTCCAAGTGGGACAAATTTTCAAATCTTGACGTTGCTTGCGTGTTTCTTAATATACAAGAGGACCTTTCTAGATGTTGGTTCTACTCTATCTCTACCAAGTTAACTGATGACAGTTTCAACATTTCCAAGATGGTGAACATAACCTGCAGCGACAGTTAATACTTTATTCTTCAACAACCTAAAAGATGCACAAACTAGGGTATGCATATTATTCTTCTTTCATTTGATGAAAAGACCAAGTTTTCTTTGACCATAGTGACATGGCATGCTATGAGAGGAATGAGTTAACAAAAAGATACACTCATTTTAATACCACACTATGTTTGCAGAACATATTTGGTCTTGATTATTATTACTGGTCATTAGAATTCTTGAGTTTTTATGTGTGGTTTTATCAAGAGTAGAAAAGATGTTCCATCGAAAAGAGGGGGAGAGGAATCTTTAATGGCTAGATGGCAACATATATATCTATATACGTATCGTTGTTGGTGAATGTAACAATCCGCAATGGCATGTTGTCCGTGCTAAATGGGACGATTAACAATATATGTCATCCTACTTGTCCCAACAATCCAATCGCGCTCTTTCACCGTGCCCGATTGAACAAGATTTAATGAACGCGTGGGGTTGGGGACATTTTAGGAAGTTTCGCAGCAAAAAAAGCACATGTGTGGCACATGAATAAGGGTATGTTTGAAATTGGGTTTCAATAATTGCAATTTTCAAAATTGTCTTTTTAAAATCGCTACTTTTTAAAATCATAAAGGCATTGGGTAAAACATGTTAAAAATCACATTTTTTTTTTTTTTTTTTTATCAAATATTTGTTATTTGAAATCATGATTTTGGTTTAAATTCATACTTTTTTCAAATAAGCACCCCCTAACCTGCTTATAGAAATCCCATATATATTTTTTTTTCAATTTTAAATTAAGTGCTTTTTAAATCGCAATGTCAAACGCTTTATGTTTTGCGATATCTTTTTAAAAAACAGATTATTCTTGCGAAATCACAATCTCAAACGCACCCTAAATTTTCATCAGAGAAGACGATAGTGAGTAACGGATGTGCCACATTGACAAATTTTAAAATTTTATTGGAATACATTTTTCAATTTTTAAACATTAGAGGTCAAATTACAAGTCGGATGAAACTTTGGAGGGTAAAGTGTATTTTTCCCTATATAATTTATATGCAGAAGTCAAAAGATCCCGTTAAAAAGTGAGTGTAAGTATTGTAGTGGATACTGAGAGTGACATTGTTTTCATTAATATAATGATTGTTGTTTTATACGTTACCTACTTTCAAATATTGAACATAAATGAAATAAATGCATATTGCATCCAAAAATAAACAAAGAGCTAAAATGATAGCTAACAAGAAAATTGGGGAGCAGTGGGGTGCCAGGCTACCAGTGGACTAGATGGTATTGGTTAACAGTGGACTGGATAGTATCGGTTAACAATCCAAAGACTACTAATGAATAAACAAACTATGAGGTTATGTGCTACTAGTGGACTAAGAGCTACTAGTCTAAAAATTAATAAACTTTATATGGTAGGAGTGTTGACTCCAAAATTCATTATCCTAGTTCTCGCACTAAACAAGAGAAGTGAAAGAACATAAATATAAGACTTTATTTAAACTAAATGATGCTTGCATTGCATATGCATACATATATAATCATTGTTATTAATATTGTTTTAATAAGGGAAAATAATAAATCCCTAAGTCAACACGCTAAAACTAAAAGCTCTCTAAACTTTATTTTTTTGAAGTCAAGAAAATCATTGTGTCTTCACCATAGTTGCATGATTTTTGACCCTATGAAGCAACCAACTTCACAGGAGGAAGTTGCAGAGTGATGGGTGGAAAGTAGTTTTATAACATCCTCAGCCCGTTAAGGCTGAGTTTGCCACTTTTCTTCTTTTACAGCAAAAGTTTTTGCAAAGATCTATAAGGTCTATCAAAGTACTTGATTTTAAAGGATACGATACATATATAAAACATTCTTCAAGAGATTTTATTATAAGCGAAATTAGAAAACATTAAACTTTAGTTGCGGAATATCATATTATTACAATAACTAATATGAAAAGACTTTGAAAGTTAATAATTATTCCCACCCCCATTCCAGCCTCCTATTCCAGCGTCCTTTTTACCTGAAAACAAGAAATAAAACTGAATGAGCCCAAAGGGGCCTAGCAAGTAAAGTCCACAACCATAAACAGTATTACTCCTTGTCCTCAGTTTTAAAAAAATTTTTTCACAAATATATATACAATCAGTCATAATAATATATGTATATACGGTTGCATCTCCCGTAGCATATACATACTATTACATCTAGTAATAAATCATCGTCATAAATTATCATCATAATGTATCATTATAAATCATCATTGTAAATCATCATAGTATATCATCGTTGAAATTATATTATTATTTTCTTATATTAGGGCCCATGTACAATGTTACCCCTATCTACGAGGGTTGCGGGTCCTTGTAACCATGGCACTGAACTGTGGCCTCAATCATGCCGGACCGTCAATTAACTCTTTCTTGGTGCACTCAACAGTTATGTTGATGGAATACCACCTTCTTGCATAGCCTCCTTCAGTGGTTTAACCTCCATCCGAGTATCGGTACCGAACTCATTTCTTTCTTTATCTCTTGGGGCCAAAAATACTCTCCTCTATACATGTGCCCTCATTTCACAAACATTTATTTCATCTCTTGTACTTTTCTTTGTACGTCTTTTGATGCATCTTAGGACAACATGTAAGAGGGTTTATCATCATTCTTCTTTCTTATAATCATCATCATTTCTCAACTTTCTTTTCTCAAAATGGAAACTTTTCCAAATATAAACTTGTTGTACTTAGAAAGCGTTTAAAGAAATAGAAACTTTCTAAATAATTCTTTTAGAAATCCTTCATGCATGCAACATATCTCCATGACAGGTAAATAAAATAATCATTTACAATTAGATACAAGAATGTATAAATAGCATGACATGAAGTAATTTTAGAAGGGGTAGTGAATTTACTTACCTCTAGACTGAAGCTAAAAGTGGTCTGAAGGATCTAGTTGCTCCAATTTGACTAACACTACTAGTATATCTTTTGAAACTAATTCCTCAATTCCGTTCTCTCTCGTGTTCTTTCTTTCTTGCAGCGCTTTGTCTCACCCTTTTTCCCTCTGCTCTGAGTAAACACTCTCAGAAAGAAGAAAGACTGAGTAGAAAGCGGAAGAAGGAAGAATATGTGGAAGAGATGGGAGATGAGTGGTGAAATTTGTGAAAGGAAGAGTTCTATTTATAGGAAAAAACAAATACTTTTCTACCTTCCATTTACAATTCTACCCTCATTTTACTATTCCACCTACCAACACTATTATACCTACCATTGACTATTCTACATTCCATTTACAATTCTACCCACCAATACTATTATACCTACCATAAACTATTCTACCTTCTCTTACTATTCTACCTACCAATACAATTCTTCTTACCATTTACTATCCTATTATTTCACCAATTACCATTTTCTAATTATCACTCTCTGTAACACCATAAATTTCCCAAAAATCATTGGCTAAAATGGATATTAAAATAACATCATCATCAAAATAATCTATTTAAATAACTTTGAAAATTCTGAGGCGCTACAATCTTCCTTCCTTATTGGAATTTCGTCCTCGAAATTAAAACTTCAATTATCACTTTATCCACGAATTTAGATTTTATCATATCCATCAATCAATTATTTATAACTTTTCGTAATTATGTTATTCTACGTATTTCAACCATAAAATAAGACTTTTTACAAGAAACTTACTCAAACAAATGGGGGTATTTGTTACGCATGCTTTCTTCCAATTCCCATGAAGCTTCCTCTATTGAGTGATTGTTCCATAAAACTTCCACTACTGATATACTTTTGTTTCTAAGGACTTGATCCTTTCTATCGAGTATTCTTGTCGGTGTCTCCTCGTAAGTCATGTTGGGTCGGATTTGAAGGGGCTCGCTTTCTAAAACATGTGTTGCATCCGGAACATATTTCCTCAACATTGATATATGAAATACGTCATGAATCTCATTTAAGTTCGGGGGTAATGCCAAACAATAAGCTACTGCCCTAACTTTCTCAAGAATTTCAAAAGGACCAACAAACCTGGGACTCAACTTCCCTTTTCTCCCGAATCTCATTACTCCTTTCATAGGAGCAACCTTGAGGAAGACCATTGTGCCGACTTCAAATTCTAGCTCTCATCGTCTCGCGTCAACATAACTCTTTTGTCGACTTTGAGCTACTGCTAATTTCTGCTTTATTACCATTATCTTCTCACACGTATCTTGGATGAATTCTGGCCCAAGTAGTTTCTGCCCTCCTACCTCGTCCCAATATAGCGGCGACCTACACTTTCTCCAGTACAAGGCTTCATAAGGTGCCATAGCGATGCTCTCGTGATAATTATTGTTGTAGGCGAATTCTATCAATGAAAGATATTGGATCCAGCTCCCTTTAAAATCAATAACACACAATTGTAGCCCATCTTCCAAAGTTTGAATTGTTCGTTCCATCTGCCCGTTGGTTTGAGGATGAAATGTCGTGCTGAAAGTTAGTCTAGTACCCATCGCCTCTTGTAAACTCTGCCAAAATCGTAAGGTAAATCTTGGATCTCGATCTGACACAATGGATACGGGAACTCCATGTAGTTGTACGATCTCCTTGATGTAAAGTTCTGCGAGCCAATCCATACTGTAATTTATCTTGATAGGTAGAAAGTGTGCAGTCTTAGTTAGTCGATCAACAATGACCTAAACGGCATCTTGACCACTTTGAGCCTTGGGAAAACCAGACACAAAGTCCATCGAAATACGTTCCCATTTCCATTTAGGAATAGGGAGAGGTTGTAAAGGCCCTGCAGGTCTTTGATGTTCTGCCTTAACTTGTTGACACGTCAGGCATCATTCCACATATTGCGCGATATCCTTCTTCATTCCATTCCACCAATAGCTTTTGCGTAAGTCTCGATACATCTTCGTGCTTCCCGGATGGACTATATATAAGGATTGATGGGTTTCTAACATGATGACCTTCTTCAATTCTGCATTATTGGGAATGCACACTCGGTCACGAAATTTTAACACTCCATCCTTTGAGATTTGGAAATTTGGTTGTAGCCCCTTCTCCACTCCTTCACGAATTATAGTTGACTCGCTGTCTGAAAGTTGTGCTGTCTTGATTTGTTCCAATAAGGTTGACTCCAGGGTTAGGCTGCCCATGCAAGACTGAATCATCTCTATCTCTGCTTTGTCCAGGTCAAGGAGTAACTTCTTATGTATTGTGAACATAACTGATAATGTTTCCTCCGTGGTTCTTCTGCTAAGAGCATCAACAACTACATTCGCCTTTCCAAGGTGGTAGTTGATCGTACAGTTGTAGTCGCTTAGTAGTTCCAACCAGCGCCTTTGTCGCATGTTGAGTTCCTTTTGGGTGAAGAAATACTTCAGGCTCTTGTCATCTGTGAAGATTTCACAATGCTCTCCAGACAGGTAATGCCGCCATATCTTTAAAGTGAAGATTACTGCAGCCAACTCGAGATTATGAGTTGGATAATTGCATTCGTAGATCTTCAATTGTCTTGAGGCGTAACCTTCCCTTGTTGCATCAACACGCAACCCAAGCCTTTAAGAGAGGCGTCGCTGTAAATCACATATCCGCTAGTCCCTGATGGAAGAGTGAGAACTGGTGCGGTGACTAGCCGTCGCTTCAGCTCTTAGAAACTTCGCTCGCAACCCCCCGTCCACTGGAATTTTTCATTCTTCCTTGTTAATCTAGTTAACTGTACCGCCAACTTAGAAAATCCTTCTACAAACTTCCTGTAGTAGCCAACAAGTCCTAAGAAACTTCGTACTTCATGGGCATTTGACAGCTGTACCCAATTGACTATCGCCTTCACTCTACTTGGATCCATTGCTATTCCATCCTTGGTGACAACATGTCCCAAGAAAGCCACATTGTCTAACCAAAATTCACACTTTTTGAACTTCACATAAAGTTGTTGCTTCCTCAAGATGTCCAACACCATTTGCAAGTGCTCTTCGTGTTCCTCCTAAGTCTTTGAATAAATTAAGATGTCCTCTATAAATACTACCACAAATCGGTCAACAAGTTCTTGAAATACTCGATTCATCACGTCCATAAATGCAGCTGGAGCGTTAGTTAAACCGAAAAATATTACTAAGAATTCGTAATGTCCGTACCTTGTCCGAAACGTTGACTTTTGCACGTCCTCCTCATGAATTTTGAGTTGATGATAACCAAAACGAAGGTCAATCTTAGAGAATACTTGCGACCCTTGGAGTTGATCGAAGATATCATCAATCCTTGGGAGCGGGTATTTATTCTTGATTGTAACCTTATGTAATTCTCTATAGTCAATACATAATCTCATTGATCCATCCTTCTTTTTCACAAACAGAACAGGTGCTCCCCACGGTGATACACTCGGACGAATAAAATCTTTGTCGAGTAGTTCCTGTAGTTGATCCTTGAGCTCCGCGAGTTCTCGTAGCGCCATCCGATAAGGAGCCTTGGATATGGGTGCGGTGCCTGGATGAAGGTCTATAGTGAATTCAATTTCCCTATTGGGAGGCATTCCCAGCAATTCATCTGGGAAAACGTCTGGGAATTCCCGTACAATGAGTATCTCTTCGATTTTTGCTTCTGCTTTCTCCTCTATAACGCACGCCAAAAATCCTAAACAACCATTCTTGATTAATCGAGTTGCATGCAGTGCGGATATCAACTTAGGCGTGTTGATACTTCGATCTCCATAAAATTTGAACTCTTCTTTTTTCAACGATCTAATATTACCTCCTTGTGGAAACAATCCACGCACGCATGGTACATGGATAGCCAATCCATCTCTAAGATCACATCAAACCCACTCATCTCAAATATTACAAGATTTGCTGGCATGACATGACCTTTAATCGACACAAGATAACGCCTAACTACTGAGGTACATACGACTGTCTTCCCTACCGGGGTAGCCACTGATAGGCTTACATCTAATGATTCTAGCTTTAGGTTAGATGTTTTAGCAAAGGAGTATGACACAAATGAGTGTGTTGCTCTAGGATCCAAAAGAATGGAAGTTACACCATTAGAAATAAGGAGGGTACCTGCCACCATTTCATTGGACGCTAATGCATCACCAGGCGTTAGAGCATAAACCCGAGTAGTTGCATGGTTCTTCTGTTCCTCAAGGCGTTTCTAACCACTTGGGTTGTTGGCAGGAGCTTTTGCAATCTCTTAGGATATGTTCAGGTTTCCCACATCTGTAACATAGCGGCCGCCCAAACAGACAGTTTCCAGCATGAAGCTTCCCACATTTCTAACATGATGCACGTTAACCATTTCCTTGTTGATGGGATTGTTGTGGTGTAAAATTTCTCTGTGGGGTTTGGTGAAATCTCTTTTGGTTGGAATACCCCGAATTTGCATTTTGGGTCTGCTCAATTATCGCAGCTTTGTTGATGAGGTCTGATAAGCTTCCAATCTGGAGTCCTACCATAAGGTTCATAATGCATGGTTGCAGACCTCTTTCAAACTTCCATGCTTGTAGCTCTTCTGTCGACAGGAGATAAGGGGCAAATTGTGATAGTTCAATGAATTTGGTAGCATATTGCTCTACCGTCATTGACCCTTGAACTAGTTCCATAAATTTCTGGGCCCTGGCTTGTCGAACCGTCGGAGGCACCTTCTTCCTTTAGTCCTAGCCGGCTTCGTACTTGTGCCTCCTTGGTTTCCACCACCGATTTACTTGATCACTTAGGAGGTAAGTAGCATACCTAACCACCTTATTATCAGCGCAATCCATCACCTTTAGCAGCTTTTTTGTTTGCAGAAACCAATTTTCTGCAACTTCTGCACCCGCATTTCCTTCAAAGGTAGGGGTTGCTGTCGACGAAACCTTTCGAATGTGCATCCTTGTTGTCCTTCGCCAATGGATCCTTTCCCGTGTCGGGCCTCATCTAGCAGGTTCACGAGTTGAGTTGCCAACGCTATTATAGGGTTTAACTCATGGTTGATGATAGCATTTTCTCCACTTCCTGAGTCGTTGAAGTCGGTGTTGCTATCTTGGTCATTGTGAGTTGGGGACGTCATTTCTTCACAATCGATAATATAATAACCATTAAACAATTTAGACAAGAATCTTGTATTATCTAGTAGTGACTACAACGACTGACCCTACTTGGCCGGAATGTGCCTTCCCATTAACCCAATTTTTTTTTTTTTTTTTTTTTTTGGGAAATGTTTGCAGAACCTTATAAGCTTTGCTCTGATACCAAAATTGTAACATCCCCAACCCGTTAAGGCTGAGTTTGCCACTTTCTTCTTTTACAACAAAAGTTTTTACAAAGATCTATAAGGTCTTTCAGAGTACTTGATTTTCAAGGATACGATAAATGTATAAAACATTTTTCAAGAGATTTTATTAGAAGCAAAATTAGAAAACATTAAACTTTAGTTGCAGAATATCATATTATTACAATAACTAATATGAAAAGACTTTGAAAGTTAATAATTATTCCCGCCTCATTCCGGCCTCCTATTCCAACGTCCTTTCTACCTGAAAACAAGAAATAAAACTGAATGAGCCCAAAGGGGCCCAGCAAGTAAAGTCCACAACCATAAATAGTTTTATTCCTTGTCCTCAGTTTTAAAAAAAAAAAAATGTTTTCACAAATATATATACAACTAGTCATAATAATATATGTATCTACGGTTGCATCTCCCGTAGCATATACATACTATTACATCTAGTAATAAATTATCGTCATAAGTCATCGTTATAAATCATCATCATAATGCATCATTATAAATCATCATTGTAAATCATCATTGTAAATCATCATAGTATATCATCGTTGAAATTATATTATCATTTTCTCATATTAGGGCCCATGTACACTGTTACCCCTGTGTACGAGGGTTGCGGGTCCTTGTGACCATGGCGCTGAATTGTGACATCAGCCATGCTCGGCCGTCAATTAACTCTTTCTTGGTGCACTCAACGGTCATGTTGATGGAATACCACCTTCTTGCATAGTCTCCTTCTGTGGTTTCGCCTCCATCCGAGTATCAGTATCGAACTTATTTCTTTCTTTATCTCTTGGGGCCAAAAATACTCTCCTCCATACATGTGCCCTCATTTCGTAAACATTTATCTCATCTCTTGTACTTTTCTTTGTACTTCTTTTGATGCATCTTAAGGCAACATGTAGGAGGGTTTATCATCATTCTTCTTTCTTATAATCATCCTCATTTCTCAACTTTCTTTTCTTAAAATGGAAATTTTTCCAAATATAAACTTGTTGTACTTAGAAAGCGTCTAAAGAAATAGATACTTTCTAAATAATTCTTTTAGAAATCCTTCATGCGTGCTACATATCTCCATGACAGGTAAATAAAATAATCATTTACAGTTTGATACAAGAATGTATATATAGCATGACATGAAGTAATTTTAGAAGGGGTAGTGAATTTACTTACCTCTAGACTGAAGCTAAAAGTGGTCTGAAGGATCTAGTTGCTCCAATCTGACTAACACTACTAGTATATCTTTTGAAACTAATTTCTCAAGTCTGTTCTCTCTCGTGTTCTTTCTTTCTTGCAGTGCTTTGTCTCGCCCTTTCTCTCTCTGCTCTAAGTAAACACTCTCAGAAAGAAGAAAAACTGAGTAGAAAGTGGAAAAAGGAAGAATATATTGAAGAGAGGGGAGAGGAGTGGTGAAATTTGTGAAGGGAAGAGTTCTATTTATAGGAAAAGCCAAATACTATTCTACCTTCCATTTACAATTCTACCCTTATTTTGTTATTTCACCTACCAACACTATTATACCTACCATTGACTATTCTACATTCCATTTACAATTCTACCCTCATTATACCAATAGTATTATAACTACCATTAACTATTCTACCTCCCCTTACTATTTTACTTACCAATACAATTCTTCTTACCATTTACTATCCTATTATTTCATCAATTACCATTCTTTAATTATCACTCTCTGTAACACCATAAATTTCCCAAAAATCATTGGCTAAAATGGATATTAAAATAACATCATCATCAAAATAATCTATTTAAATAACTTTGAAAATTCGGGGGCACTACAAGTTTACTGAGAGGGTGTGAAGGGGTGGAGCTAGTTTCCCACTGGAATTCTATTCTCTCTTTCGTTTAAAGCATTTAAATCATTACTTAGGATGGGTTACTTAGGTTTCTTTTATGTCGAATGTAAATCATTTGAATTATTTGGAAGAGCGAATGGTTTTGCCACGCTGATGGAATGGGGAAGGGGACAAATTAGGTCTGTGGAGATGGGTTTCATGCATCTGAAATGGCTCCACAAGTCTATGGAAGAATTAGTTTCGAGCAGTATGGAGGTGGGCACTTGCCGCAACCACCGAGTTGGGGGATCGGTGTTGTTCCTATAGAGACGTAAGAAAGGATTTAGTAATTTTTTGGAGATTTTAGAATTTGATCATGGTGGGAGAAGTAGTCGTGTTGTGATTCCAGAGGGAAGGGAGGGGTGTGGATGGAAACAGTTCATCTCACAAGTGGAAAGACTAATTAAGTCCACCGAAAAAGTGAGCGAACCAAATCAGAAGATGATTCCGATGGCATTGGGTCAATTGGTTGAGGAAGGGAACTCTTTTGCTAAAGTGGTACAGGGCAAGACCAACATTATTGTGTCCTCAGATGTTGTGGGTGCTGTCCAGCCGATGTTTTAACTACTGGTGAAGTCAATAGCAGATGGAAAGTCCCTATTGTCGCGGTTGAGTGTAAAAGCAGCGATCGGGTCTCTGGTTTTTCTATTGCCGTGGGTGACAACCAACTGGTACCGGTGATGCCTATTCCGGGAAATGAATCTCTTCCTTCCGATCATTTGTTGACTAAAAAAGCGAAGCAATCTAGCCTTCCTAAAAAGATTGTCTTCGACATTCACTATAAAGGAAAGGGTGTGTGCCACGAGAATTTGTCTCCTGTCAAAGGCTGCAAGTCACATGGGGGAAGAGAAAAACTAATCCAATCTCTGAAAAAGCTGCAGGTGGAGCTGAGGTCCTGTATTCAGCTTGCCACGATTTCTCCTTGTGTTTATGGGCTAGAGGTATCTGGGTTGTTGAGTAGCAGAGTTAAGGTTGGGGTGACCTAACCCAACTCATACTTGCATAATAAGATAGGCAAGGCCCAGCCCACTGTCAAGGGCAAAGTCTTGTTGAAGTACAAGAGAAGGAAGGTTGGGCTGCAGACTTGGGATGCTGCCTTGGTTGGTTCGCAAGAAGTCTCATCCTCGGCTGGTTGGCTGTCGAAAGGGATTCTTAGGTCCATGCCGGTGTCTACTCAGAGGGTGCCAGAGACACAGTCACCGCCAGACACAACCCAACTCTTGCCTGCGTTAGGTCAGCCGTCGCCGAAGCTTGCCCATTCAACGCAGAGGGTACCAGAGTCTCTGTCTCCGATGGTGACTTCCCAGTTCTCACCGACGATAGCTCTGTCGATGTCGGTGCTTGTCCAGTCTTCGCAGAAGCTTGTCCATTTTTCGACGGAGGTTGTTGTCAGTCCCGGTTTGCAGCTTGAAGGCTCGGCGAGAGTCCAGTGTTGGTGGGTTCGGCCGGGAAGGCCTTGATGAAGGGAGGCTTGACTCTGGAGTATCTCCACGGAGCTGGAGAAGAGCTGAATTCTACTAGGCAAGGAGAACTGAGTGTTGAGGAGGTTGTGGGTCCACCATTGGTGTTGATCAGTAAGGCAGGCTTCTCGTTGGAATGCTCCAGCGGTGACGTCGGAGTAGCATCATGTGCCGTTGCTAGCCCAGTATTCGTCAAAGATCAGAAAGGCACCGGAAAGGATATTGAGGTTCCTGCCGGCGTCAAGTCAGGTGCTCAAGATTCTGTTGCTGGTGGTGATGGTGACCAGGAAGGTGGGCTTGTCGTCGAAATGCCCCTTGGAGGCCAGCGATGCTGCGGAGGGCCTGGGTTCGTTGTCAGAGGAGAGGCTACTATCGTCTATCAAGATTTCTACTAATTCGCCGGAAAGAGATCAGTCTTCGCCGGAGATAGGTTCTCATTTGAAACCTGGGTTGATTGGTGTGGGTTGTTCGTCGAAGGCTCCCCTGGGGGAGGCAATTGGTATGGGTTTGTCGTCGGTGAGAAGGCTGAGATTGCCTGTGTCTTCGATTCCTATTGAACAGGATGTTGCTCTGTGTTTGCCGGCGATGGAACTCTTTGGGCTTGGAACAAGTATGGATGAGGGGAGTATTTCAAGACAGTTGGGTGGGAGGAAATAGGGTCAGAGAAGGTTTATTCTAGCTGGGTTGTTGAAAGTTGTCTAGATTTTTGTCCCAAAATTGGCATATCTGATGAGGGGAAAAAATGAGAATTTGGCGGCTTTGCTTACCTCTATTGAAGCTTCTAGAATGTAGCCTGACTCTGACTTGGGGGGCATTTCTGCCAGTATCGCTGCTCCTAAAGGAAATAGGGAGTTAAAGAGATTAGGTTGTTCCCTTAATTATGACAGGTGCCAGACGAAAATTGTGCAAGGTAGGGGTAGAAGGAGGGGCCGATATGGTGGACTATGAAGCCAAAAATCATTGCATGAAATGTGAGAGGGTTGAATGCCCTTTAGAAAAGATTGCGGATTAAGGGTCTCTTGAAAGAGTGGAAAGCAAATATTGTGTGCTTGATTGAGACTAAGATGGAGGCTTTTTCCCGAGAGGTGGTTCATAGTTTATGGGGAGGTCAACATGTGGGTTGGATGTATAAGGAGTCTAATGGTTTGTCGAGGGGTATGCTGTTGATGTGGGATAGGAGGGTGGTTGAGAGAAAGGAAGAGTGTGTGGGGCACTTCACTTTGGCTTGTTCTTTTCAAAATGTGGAGGATAACTTTGTTTGGGCGTTTGGGAGGGTGTATGGCCCGAATGATGATGTGGAGAGAAGGGTCCTTTGGGAGGAGCTGCCTAGTTTGATGAATGTGTGGGAGGTCCCTTAGTGTTTTGGTGGAAATTTTAATATTGTCCGGTTTCCTAGTGAGCGTTCTAGTGACTCTTACTATACTACGGCATGATGGATTTCTCAGACTTTATATCTGAAAACAATTTGGTGGATATTCCGTTGGTGGGGGGTCAATTTACTTGGTTGAATAATCAAGAGAATGAGATTTGGTCTAGAATTGACCGGTTTTTACCCTCCTCAAATTGGGAGGATCATTACCCGGCTGTGTCACAAAGAAGACTTCAACGTCTACTCTCCAATAATTTCCTTTTGTCACTGGATTGTGGGGCTCCTTGTGGAGGTAACAAGTATTTTAAATTTGAGAATATGTGGCTTAAGTCTGAAGGGTTTGTTGACAAGGTTAAGTCTTGGTGGGGGTCTTATTTGTTTGAGGGCTTACTAGCTTTGTTTTAGCTAATAAGCTGAAATCCCTTAAACTGGATTTGAAAAAGTGGAATGAGGAGGTGTTTGGTGACATTGGGAGGAAAAATTGAGTTGTTGGAAGGAATTCAGGAGTTGGATGCTTTGGCAAAGTCATGGGGCTTAGTTTAGGAGGAGAATCTTAAAAAGGAGGATATGTCGAAAGAATTGGACAATACCTTGTTGTGTGAAGAAATTCATTGGCATCAAAAGTTGAGAGCTTTATGGCTAAAGGAGGGGGACCAAAATACTCGGTTTTTTCACAAGGTGGCTAATTCTCTTCGCAGGTATAATCGTGTGGAAGTGCTTCGTATCAATTGTGTCTTGTCTGACGATCCCACTGAGGTAAAAGATCATATTGTGCAGTTCTATCAAAGCTTATATTCAGAGAAAAGCACTTGGATACCTAGAATGGATAACCAATCTTTTTTGTCCATGGATGAGGAGGAAAATAATTGGTTAGAAAGAGATTTTGAGGAAAATGAGGTATGGGACGTGGTAAAAGATATGGAGGGTGACAAGGCACGGGGTCCGGATGGCTTCTCCATGGCTTTCTTTCAAGCTTGTTGGGGTGTAGTAAAACATGACGTTATGGCTGTTTTCGTTGAATTCCATCGAAGATGTCAGTTGGTGAAGAGCTTGAATGCAACTTTTATCTCCTTGAGTTCGAAAAAGGCGGATGCGGTGGAGTTGAAGGATTTTCAGCCCATTAGCTTGGTGGGAAGGGTGTACAAAATTGTTTCCAAGGTCCTTGCCAATAGGATGAGAACTGTTTTGGGTAAGATCATTTCCAACTCTCAAAATGCTTTCATCGGTGGTCATCAAATCTTAGATTCTGTGCTCATTGCAAATGAATGTGTAGATAGTCATATGAGATCTGGGGTGTCAGGTGTTCTATGCAAATTGGACTTGGAAAAGGCTTATGACCACGTACATTGGAACATTGTTCTGTATTTACTGCATCGTTGCTGTTTCGGTGAGAGATGGAGGGCTTGGATAGAGTGGTGTATTTCGTCGGTAGGATTCTCCATTCTTGTGAATGATTCTCCGGAAGGTTTCTTTAACGGTTCGAGGGGAATTCAGCAAAGGGATCCTCTCTCTCCGTTACTTTTTGTGGTTGTTATGGAGGCCCTGAGTAAGATGGTGAATGCGACTGTTGAGCAAGGCCTTTTGACTAGTTTCTCTATGGGAGAAAGGGTCCTCTCAGAGTTGGTGGTTTCCCATTCTTTATTCGCTAATAACACTCTGATTTTTTACGAAGCTTCTCCCAAGCAAATCTGTTATGTGGGCCTTATCCTCTTATGTTTTGAAGCTGTTTCGGGTTTGAGAGTTAATCTTGGTAAGTCAGTAATTGTGGCTATTGGTGAGGTAGAGAACATTGGGGCTTTAGCTAATATCATTGGGTGTAGAGTTGCTGCTTTGCCTATGAAGTATTTGGGTTTGCCTCTTGGGGCGTCGTTTAAGGATACGGTTATATGGAATGATGTGATTGAACAGACGGAGCATCAGATGGCTAGTTGGAAGAGAATGTATCTTTTTAAGGGAGGCCAATTAACTCTCATTAAGAGTACGTTGTCTAATCTTCCGATTTACTTTTTGTCTTTGTTTCCTATTCCTATGAGTGTAGCAAAAAAGACTTGAGAAAGTCCAAAGAAATTTCTTTTGGGGAGGCATTCGGAAGCTGCATAAGTTTAACCAAGCTCTCTTGGGGAAATGGCTTTCGAGATATGCGAATGAGAGTGAGGCTCTTTGGTATAAGATTATTAAAGCCAAGTATGAAGATCATGATGGTGGGTGGTGTACAAAGCAGGGTTCGGGTTCTCATGGTGTGGGTTTATGGAAGCATATCCGACAAGGTTGGATCTTTTTTGCCAAAGGTATTCGGTTTAAGGTGGGGGTGGGTTCGAAAGTTCGTTTCTGGCATGACATTTGGTGTGGGGAACAATCTTTGAAGCATGCCTTTCCTTCCCTATTCAGTATTGCTAGATACAAAGAAGCTTGGGTGAAGGATAACTTTACTTAGAGGAATGGGGTTGTCAAGTGAAATATCATCTTTGTGCGGCTCGTCCAGGATTGGAAGATTGATATGGTCCTTTCTTTCTTTGATCAGTTGTACTCTTATAAGATCTCCCTTGGTATTGTGGATCGTATTTGCTGGTCCTCGTCCAAGAAGGGTAAGTTCGAGGTGAAGTCGTTCTGTAAGGCCTTGTCCAACTTCGACCATGAGGTGTTTCCTTGGAAGAGTATCTAGAGTACTAAGGTGCCGTTGCGAGTGGCTTTTTTTAGGTGGACTGCGGCCTTCGACAAAATTCTGACTCATGATAATTTGCGTAAGAGGAACATTATGGTAGTGGAATGGTGTTGTATGTGTAAGAAGAATGGAGAGTCAGTCGATCATCTTCTTCTTCACTACGAGATTGCAAGTGCTCTTTAGCATACTATTTTTAGTCGGTTTGGGTTGCTTTGGGTTATGCCTTGCAGGGTAAGGGACTTGTTTGATTGCTTGCGGACGAGAGGACGTTCTTGAAGTGCGGTTGTGTGGAAGATGATTCCTCTTTGTCTTATGTGGTGTTTATGGAGTGGAAGAAATGCTAGATGCTTTGAAAATTCGACTAGGACTTTAGAGGAACTTATTCATTGGTTCCTTTTTACTCTTTACTCTTAGATTGCCGCTTGGTTAGCTCCATTAGTGATTAGTTTTTCTGACTTTCTTTTTCATTTTTCTCCCTCTTAGGTGCTCTCTCTTTATACTTCCCGTGTAATTGGGTTGTGCCCCTCTGCGCTTTTGTTTTATATCAACATTACTTATCCAAAAAAAAAAACCATACCATTGCATTTCCCCCCCAAATGTTTAACGCCAGTCAGTCCCAACTAAACGCATCGTTTTGCACATCAGCATATTAATTTTTTATTAATTTAATTTAAAAATTAAATCTAAAAAAAAGACAAAAATAAAATAAAATTGAAGGGGTGGTCGGAAAGCCACCCCCAACCCCTGGGTGGCTAGAAAGAGAGAGAGAGAGAGAGAGAGAGCAGAGACAGAGACAGAGAGTTGGGCGAGAGGCAGAGATAGAGAGAGACAAACAAAGATGGAGAACTGAGAGAGAGATGAGCATTCAAGGTTTAATTTTTGGGTTTTGTTGGGGTTCTATTCTTATTGATTTTTGGGTAAAATTTCACTTAAGCTTGCATTCATTTTTTGGACTATTTTCTTTAAAATTTCTAGACTATTTTGATTTGCTGTTCTTGGCAAAATGAATGCAAGCTTAAGTGAAATTTTACCCATTCCAATTCTGCCAAGAATAGCAAATCAACAAAACCCATAAATTAAACCCATTCTTTCCCATATCCTTGTTTCACTGATCCCTCTCCCCTTTCCTTTTTGGTTCCTGATAAATACGAGACACAGAGAGAGAGAGAAGAGATAGCGAGAGAGAAAGAGAGATGGGCGAGAGGCAGAGATAGAGAGACGAACGGAGATGGAGAACTAAGAGAGAGATGAGGCCGTGAGAGGGAGGCAGGGCCGTGGGCTGTGTTAAGCGGCTGTTTTTAGCCCAATTTCGGAAAGAACTGGTCTGATTGTGGGCATTTTCCGGTGACCATTTACGGCGGAGGTATTTTACTGTAGGTGTGTAATTCTTGTGATTTTATTTAGGGTATCTGGACTATTTTGATTTGCTGTTCTTGGTGGAATTTGAATGAGTATTTTAGGTTTAATTTCTGGGTTTTGTTAATTTGCAGCCACCCCATAGGGGTTGGGGGTGGCTTCCCAGCTAGGGCTGGCAATTTTGACACGACCCGACACGAAATTAGCGGGTTTGGGTTTACATTGACCCGTTTATGACCCGTTTATAAGTGTCTGACGGGTTGTGTCACGGGTCGACC
Source organism: Corylus avellana (assembly GCF_965113065.1). NCBI lineage: Eukaryota > Viridiplantae > Streptophyta > Magnoliopsida > Fagales > Betulaceae > Corylus > Corylus avellana. Next base: position 11,463,502 of record NC_142497.1, read on the forward strand.
CGCGGGTGACCCGCCAGACCCGTTTACACTTTTTTTTTGTTCTTTTTTGTTCTTTTTTTTCTTTCTTTCTTTCTTTCTTTTAGCCTACAAGAAAAATCAAAAAAGTGAAAAACGCATGGTCAAGGCTCCAGAGTATTACCTATAAAGTAATATAAACCTAATAAATGTTTGCTTGACTTCTTGACTGGGTTAGCATCAAACGATTGTTGGCACTGAAAGCTCCACCACAACACCCCCTTCTCATTCATTTATGCCGCTGCGGGGGGGGGGGGGGAGAGAATAAAGTGGAGGTGATGGGGGAGAGTCCAGATCCAGACTTACAGGGTCCAGACCCTCTTGCGAGAGTGAAGAGTCTAGACTCCAGACTCCAAATCCAGACTTCCAGAGTCCAGTCCCCGATTGGCCTCACTCTTCAGTCCCCACGCAGCCACGCCCACGCCACTGCCACGCCATCGCCGCTCCTCTTTCTTTCTCCAACCTTTTCCATTTTTCCTTTCTTTCTCCACTGCTGCTCTCTCTCTCGCCGCCCCTTTTTCTTTCTCTCTCGCCGCTCTCTCTCTCTCTCGCCGCTCTCTCTCTCTCTCGCCGCTCTCTCTCCCCGCTCTCCGCTCACTGCCGCTCTCCCCCTCTCTCTGCTGCGCCGCCGATGTCGCACTGCCACTCTCTCTCCCGTCGATGTCGCGGACGTTGACACCAGTTTATGACCCGCCGACGTCGTACTGCACTGTGTTCTGGGTGAAGTTTGCTGTTTGGGTTTTTTTTTTTGTTAGCAGATGCTGGGTTAACAGGTCTCACGGGTCGTGTCGTGTCGGAGGGTCCGACCCGTTTATTAAACGGGTTGTGTTTGGGTATTACATAAACGGGTCGCGGGTACCCGCGGGTCATAAACGGGTCGACCCGCGGACCCGTTTTGCTAGCCCTATTCCCAGCAACCCCTTCAATTTTTTTATTTTTTTAGATTTAATTTTTAAATTAAATTAATAGAAAATTAATATGCTGACGTGGTAAAACAATGCGTCTAATTGGGACTGACGGGCGTTAAATGTTTAGGGGAAAAATGTAACGGTAGGGATTTATTTGCCTTTTCGATTGACCAAGGGAGTACAAATTCAAAAAAAAAAAAAAAGTTTAGGGATTTTTTAGTTTTGGCACGTTGACTGAGAGATTTATAATATATTTACCCCATTAATAAACTAACAATTTTTTTATACTATTGCAAGAGAAAGCTCACTTGTTTGCCTACGTCATATTTAATATTTCCTTAATAAACCAACAATCTTTTTCCATTGTTCTGATTCTTCTTTTCTAGACTTTTGTAATAATAATTTTTTTTTTTTTTTGAGTGTTAATGGCATAACAAAACAACTCACATAATGGAAGATAAGATATATACGAAGTAAAACAACAAATATGTTTTAAATTTAGAATCTAAAAATTTTAAAGCTAAAACCGGGGATAGTAAAAAAATTAATTACCTCTTCTTTAAAGAAAGGTTGCATAACAGAATGAGGAGTCTACTCTGCACTCATTTCCTTGAGTTCTTTGTTGATTGTCATGTCGGAACTAAGAGATTTGGATATGAATGTCTCTACTCTAGGGCAATTTATTATCGTCAGTTTCTTCAAGGATGGAAATTCGATGTTACTTCCTAAGCTGAATCTTTTGAGGATTGGGAGATCTCTTAGAACCAGACATTCTAGTCGAGGAAACAGCACCTCTAGAATTATTTCTTCTTTTACTCCTGATATTTCTGCGAATATTATCTCTTCCGTAACTTCACATTTGAAGACGTGAAAATGTTTAAGTTGCACCATAAATCTAGCTGCATGTGGAGAATGACAGTATATATTTTATGTTACCCATGCCGTGCACAACCAAGAATAACAAATTTTCAAATCTTGACGTTGCTTGTGTATTTCTTAATATGCAAGAAGACCTTGCCAGATGCTAGATCTGCTCTATCTCTGCCAAGTTAACTGATGACAGTTCCAACACTTCCAGGATAGGGAACACAACCAATAGCGACAGTTAATGCTTTATCCTTCAACAACCTAAAAGATACACAAACTAGGGTATACATATTATTCTTCTTCACTTGATAAAAAGACCAAGTTTTATTTGACCATAGTGACATACACTACAAGAAATTAGGTCTTTAGGGGCGACTTTGAGTCGCCCCTAAAGGTCCTAAAGTGGACGTTGTTGGCAACAGCGTCCACTTTTCGACCCTAAAGGTATCGACGCTAATAGTCCGACCCTAATGATCAAATGTCTAATTATCAGGGTCTACTTAAAAGTCGACCCTAATGATCACTTTTAGTGTCCACTTTATCGCCCCTAAAAGTCGCAATGTTTGGACCCTAAAGATGATGTAAACGGAAGCGAAAGTCGACCCTAATAGTCAAGCATTAGCGTCCACTTTTAGTTAACCATTAGGGTCCACAAAAGTGGACCCTAATGGCCCTTAAAAAAAATAATAATAAATAACTATTTGCGTCTAAATCAAAGTGGACGCTGATAGTTAACCATTAGCGTCCACTTTTGTGGACGCTAATGGTCCTAAAAAATTAAAAAAAAAACTAACTATCAGCGTCCACTTAGAGTCGACCCTAATGATCACTTTTAGCGTCCACTTTATCGACCCTAAAAGACGCAAGTTTTGACTCTAAAGATGATGTACACAAAAGAATTAGTCGACGCTAATAGTCAACCATTAGCGTCCACTTTTGTGGATGCTAATGGTCCAAAAAATATTAAAAAAAAATTGACTATCAGCGTCCACTTTTGAAGTGGACACTGATACTTGACCATTAGGGTCCACATATGTGGACCCTAATGGTCCTAAAAAAAAAAAAAAAAAAAAAAAAAAAACTGCGATCGATCGCACACTTGTGTGCGATCAATTGCAGCATCAGTAGGTTTTCAAAATTTGGCGATCGATCGCACTTGGAGTCCAATCGATCGCAGCATCAATAGGTTTTCGAAATTTTGCGATCGATCGCACTCCAAGTGCGATCGATCGCAGCATCAGTAGGTTTTCAAAATTTTGCGATCGATCGCACTCCAAGTGTGATCGATCGCAGCATCAGTAGGTTTTCTAATGATTTCCAGTTCAAGTGAAGAACAATTCACACAAATAACATCAAAAGTCAACTGACTAGTCTTAGCAAAAAGAGTCACTAATAGAGCTTAGATCTTAAAGGCTTAGATATAGCATATTTGTAACTCTGACAAATGACAACTAAAAGGCCAAACTGCAGTCCATTCTTATCCATGCAACACATATCAACTGATGTTAAAAATTAGACTTTCAGTCAGCTCATTATTTATCAACCCACTTAACTTGTCTCAAGTGTCATGGAGAGATGAAGACCACATGAAATTAGTCAAAATACAACCACCAACCTCTTGTTGAATGTGCACACCGAAATCTCCAAATACAATGTTCCCAGACGCATCTTTAGCATTAGTTTTCTGAAGAAAATTCTGCATCAAAAAACAACGACATACTGAATTTTACTCTTCATCTTGGGGAAAAATATAATGAAGAAGTTATAAGATCTATGCAATGCAATGAAATGAACACAGGCAGTTTTTCACAGTATTTCATGAAGCCAAAAAAGAACTGCACAATTTAAATCACCTGATCAATTAATAGTATTCAACCCACAAGCGAAAATATGAATTCCTTACGTAACTCAACTGCCGTGCTCCCTCTGCGACACAAATAACAGCCGAACCCTTTGTCTCAATCAGGTATTTCAGATGACTCAAAACACCATGAGGCCCGTGCAAATTAAAAGATACCTTAGATGTGCATATCAGTAGAATCAGTAACAGCTCACAAAGATAACTATCCAATTAATTGCTAGTAATAAGTACCTCAGGAATCAAACATATGTCAATTTGTCCACTAGCTAGGGATGCATGCATAGCTATATATCTACTGCTACGGCCCATCAATTTCACAATGCCAACACCATGATAAGCACTGTGCGCCTAATAACAAGATTGAGGCAAAAAAAAAAAGAAGTTCACTATGAAGAAACCAACACTGAAAGAATTCAGCAGGAAAACTTATCCGAAGAAACATAACTCCATGCATGGGCAAATAAAATGCACGTAGAGTACCTCTATAAGAAACATTGCATTTATGTTTAAGTACACAACAACATTTTTTGATGAATCAATTAATGTATGAAATAATCAAACTAATCTAAATGCCCACAAGAAACATAACTCAAAATGACTAACGTCATCAAAATCATAAAAAATATGTGAGAACTGCCCCATTAACCAAACCTGCCAAGGGAGAAAACTATTAAATATATGTTTTACAATCCATGGGCAGCAAAATTCCAGAACCCAAAATAAAGTACTTATCTGCATCCTCTTCCTTGCCAATTCATCCTCATAAGCAATTTGAGTAATCTACCACAATGAACCAATATATAATATCAAAGACAATGAAAATGAAACCCAAAATAATAGAGAAAGAGATACTAAAAATGTGTTTCTTCATGAAATATATTAAAGCGAGAACCTGCTTGGGTGGTTTAACTTTCTTGTACTCTTGTCATCCTGTATACACTTAAAAATAAAATTTAGAAAGATATTATTACTCCCTTGCATTGTTTACTCAAAGTTCTTTAACCTTGATAACCATGTCAAGGGAGATTTACTAACTCAAAAGTTGTTGAACCAAAAATTTTGTGAATATCTTAATATAATATAAACCAAATAAAAAGTACCAACAAATATACATTACCAAACAGATCACAATCAACAAATAGTCAAATACACATTAGCAAATAGAAAGTACCAACAACTATCCAAATACATAGTATCAAAAAATATATCACAAATAGATGCTATCAAAGAGTACATCCTAAATAAAGATATTCCAAAGCTCCCTCAATTGTTGGCTTCACTTGATGCACCTCCAAGCAAGCTCCCTCCAGACCTAAGAAGAATAAAATTTCATATAATGATCAATAAGCTTTTTAACGATTACTTAGTATGTGTGTTTTTATAAAATTAATGTGTAGGTAGAGTTTCACTAACCCTCCAATACGTGACATTAAGAACTCAACAGTGGCTTTCAATTTGTTCGTTTCCTCAACGTTGGCTTGCAAATTCTCCCTGTACTGATGAAGTTCGATTCTAGTCTGTTGAAGCTCGCTTTGAGTATCTTCTTGTCTTTTCCTACACTCATTGTGGTTGTCGAAGTGGGTGAACGCTTGAGATGAAGTTCTTAAACAGGTAGGAATAAGACCGCATCCCATTCCTCTATCGTGCCCAGCTCGTCGGCCCCCTAGTACTTGTGTGACTATTTCTTGCATTCGATCATCCACACTTGTTCCCTCCACATTGCCTTCCTCTAAGGCCTCAGTGGTTGTTAATTCTTGCATTTGAAGCTGCACAAGTCATAGTTGGCTTTAGTTTAATATATAATTCATGCAAGTTTACTATTCATGTTCTTCACTAATCAACTTAATGATCGGAGCGTAAACAGTTACTTACATATAGACTTTTGCATTTGTCGTTCACAAACTGTTTATCCTTTTTTCTTGTATGGGTAGCCTCATATAGTTCAACAGGATTAGGCTTCACTTTTGTTTCTTGTTCCTACACATAATACATATAATCAAAGTTTACACTAAATAACGTTACTTTCATTAAATTATGGTACGAGATACTTACCTTTTTGTAAATGACATTGACAAATGAACAAGTCCCAGCTGTGTGCTTTGTTTCCAATTTGCTTCTGTTTTTTATATTTCGTTCAAACTTTTTCTATGAAATTTGGAAAAAAAAAAAAAACACAATTATTCATAAAATGTCTTCAAGTGCATGCAAATTATATCAATTTGAATATTCTAATCAGTATAATAATATATATTTACCATCCATTTACCGTCATCAAATGAGTCACATATTAGGTTCCACTGTTGAGGACCATACCCTGCTGGCACGTTTTCCCTCCCAATAGCCTTACCCTTGGCAATCCCCTCATTATCGTCTTTATCAATGCCGTCAAAATATTTCTTGTAATGATCCCTATACAAGTTCGAACGAAGCCTAGCATATGCACGACCCAATTTATGTTCAACAGCTTTGATGTGCTCGTATCGTTCCATATTCAGTGCGAAGTTTGATTGATACATAATAGATAAGAAAACAATGGTAAAAAATGTGTCACATTAATTTTTCATACGAAACATATTATTAAACATTACATTGATATTCATACCTGAACATAAAATAACAACTTGCTCTTTTCTTCAGCTGGGACCTTTTTCCATTCACCATGATGGAGTTCACACATGTTACGAATAATCTCCCCAATCTTGCTTGCAAACCATGATGCATTCTCGCCTACAGGTGCCCGGTGTCTATTTGGGATGTTTAGCACTAAGGGACCATTCTTAAGTACGTGGTCACTCAACTTCTTACACTTGGCCTTACCCCTTACACTTCTGACAGACGTGGTAGCTGTTACGCAAAACATGGTAACGTAGTAAGTTATGTTTGGAAAAGTGTATTGTCAAATGTCTATAACAAACCAAAATAATACAAAAATAACAGTTCATAAACATAAAATTCATGAACTTACAAGATGCAGTAGGGGCGGCTCCCTGTGAATCCAATCCTGCCACTGAGTGAATAGGATTATTAGACTCATGCGAAGGATGCCCATCCACTGACTCGAGGAGGAGGGGGGACGAGGGCGACACTTGCATATCTATATCACCAAACCCATAATTGAGAGTCGGACTCTCATGCTCGTCAATAAGGCCTCGACCTTGACCTTGGCCTCGGCCTCGGCCTCGTGCTGCTGGAACACGTTTGCGTCCTGTTGTTGTCATTGTTATGATCAATCTGCTAACAAGTCAAAAACCACAAAATTATATTAGTCAATTTATAACCATATAGCATGTTCAATATTTTTGACAAACATACAATAATCATGCTAGTAAAAAAAAAAAAAAACACCACAATATATATATATATATATATATATATATAGAGAGAGAGAGAGAGAGAGAGAGAGAGAGAGCATCAACTTCATTAAATATGCTAATACACTTTGTACTTACACCAAATGTGAGCTTATGTGTTCAACACATTTCATCATCAGATTCATATTCAGAATCTGTATCACTGTTACTTGAAGATGATTGTTCGTATTCAGAGTCCTCTTCGTGTTCAGAGTCTATATCGTTGTCGCTACATAACTCCACTTCCTCATCAAAGTTTGTATCATGGTCCTCGTCCGACAAGTTATCGTTGGCAAACATGCTTGCATCAAGTTGAATATATAATTCGTCAATTGCTATTGTCGCATCATCTCTACGTAATTGAGTGGAGGCTTCAACATTTGCTTCATCAACAAAGACCATATTACCCCTAACACATTCACCTTCCTGGTATACGTCATCACTGAGTCTTTGGTCATCTTCTGTATTATCTCCCTTTTGTACTGTTGGAATATCATAGATGTCTCTATTGATCCACTTCTACACCAGTTTCCAATTACCACCCAATTTGGGATCATCCAAGTAAAACACTTGCGAAGCTTGACATGCTAAGATGAACGGGTCGGATTCACACCATTTACGAGAAGTATTCACAATCGTGAAGCCTTGGTCCATTCGTACTCCTGTTGCACTCCCAGTGTCCCACCAATCACACTCAAACAAGTACACGAGATTTTGGCCAGGGTAACGTAACTCTAGAATATTTTTTAACTCACCATAATACTCCGTTATTGCGGTTTCATCCTCACCTAAAACAGAAACACCACTGTTCTGGGTAGTACGAGTTTCTGCACATTCTTTCGTGTGATACCTAACCCCATTCACGATGCAACCTCTATACGATCTAACATGACGATCAGGCCCACATGCAAGATCATATAATTGTTTTGAGTCATTGTCTGCAGTACGCCCACTATTGTATAAATTTTTATGGAACCAACGTTCAAAGTTAGCCTCATGCTTTTTTTCAATGTCACGGCCGCCTTCTCTTTTGATCATATTATAATGTTCACTGCATGAAAAATAAACGTATTGGTAAATGATCATCAACCCTACAATTATAACATGTCGTAACAAGTAAAACACAAAGGCCATTACTAAACTTACTCCAAATATGAGGTCGTTTTGTTACAGTTGGTAAGCACATACCATCGTGCCCTAGCAAAATCATTAGCATCCAGTGTTACTAATTTAGCTGCTCCTAACGGCCGAACTCGTTGGGAGAACACATCCAAGCGCTGGCTCATTTCTACAACATCAACGTCAACATTTCTCCATTCACGGTTCCATCTTGTCTTAATCCCCTGAAGATACCTGGAACAGAAGGTCAAGCTCTCCTCAGCTAGGTAACACTCGACAATAGACCCCCTCTGGACGCACTTTGTTACGCGTCTACTTCTTATATCTTCCAAGTTCTCTTTCAAACGGATACATCCAACGGTTTTGTACAGGACCAGCAAGCTCGGCCTCCCGAGGTAAATGAAGTGCTAGATGGATCATAACATCAAAAAAAGCTGGCGGAAATATTTTTTCCATTTTGCATAAAATTATTACAATGTCGACTTTCATTTGTTTTAGGATATCAACTTTCAACGTCCGTGCACATAACTGTGTAAAAAATGTACTGAACTCGGTCAATGTTGTTCGTATTTCCGACGTAGAGAAATTTTGAATTGCAACAGGAAGCAAGCGCTGGAAGAAGACATGACAATCGTGGCTTTTCATACCCGAAATTTTACCAGGAAGCTTGTTCACACATCGACCAATGTTAGATACATACCCGTCAGGAAATTTAACACCTTTCAACCAGTCACATAAACTCTTCTTCTCATCTCTTGTCATGGTGAACTTCGTAAGTGGCATCCTATAAGTTTCACCATTTGGCTGCACATGCAATTCTTTACGTATACCCATCAACTGTAAATCTCTTCGTGCCTTGACTGTGTCCTTGGTCTTCCCATCAATATTCATCAACGTACCTAAGATACTTTCGCATATGTTCTTCTCAATATGCATTACATCTAAATTATGACGTAGTTTCAAGCTTGACCAGTAAGGCAACTCAAAGAAAATACTTCTCTTCTTCTAATTCAACACAACATCTGTGTACTTTCTCTTTCTCCCGCTTGTTTTTCCAAATTGCAAACCCTCAGCATCTCTTAGCTGTTTCAACAATTGACTTCCAGACAATTCTTCAGGTTTCAATCTATGCTCCTCTGTACCATCGAACAAATCTCCTCTTTTGCGCCATGGATGCTCTTGAGGAAGCCACCGACGATGACACATGAAGCACACCTTATGCCCATACTTCAAATACCTGAACGATGTATCCTTATTACATACTGGACATGCAAGCTTTCCAATTGTAGACCACCCAGATAATTTTCCATATGCGGGAAAATCATTTATAGTCCATAGTAATGTCGCATGCAATTGAAATGTCTCTTTCTTTGATGCATCGTACACACGTATGCCTTCATTCCAAAAATCTTTCAAGTCATCAACCAATGGCCGCAAATATACATGAATATTCTTTCCAAGTTCTGAAGGCCCTGGGATAATAAGGGGCAACATCAAATTTGGACTCTTCATACACATCCACGGAGGGAGATTGTACACCGTTAACATTGCTGCCCATATGCTATATGTTGTACTCATATTACCATATGGGTTGAAACCATCACTTGCTAAACCAAGCCGCACGTTGCGGGAATCACTTGCAAACCACTCATGTCTTTTATCAAACTCTTTCCATACAATAGAATCGGCGGGGTGTCTGAGAGTATTGCCATCATCTTCTCGACCTTCTTTGTGCCACCGCATTTCCTTGGCCATTTCTTTTGTGATAAACAACCGTTGTAACCTCGATTTTATTGGGAAATACTGTAAGACCTTTTGAGGAATATTACTTTTTCTGCCTTTGCCATCAATCCATCTTGAATTGTTGCACTTTGGGCATACCACTTTGTCTGCATGTTCTTTCCAAAAAAGCACACAACCATTCTTGCATGCGTGTATCTTATCGTAACCGAATCCCAAGTGTCGCCTAAACTGTATTGCTTCTCTATACGAGCGTGGCAATGTCTCTCCATCTGGGAAGGCCGTCTTTATCAAGTCAATCATCATATCAAACGCCTTGTTACTCATGTTGCAGAACGCCTTTATATGAAGCATCTTCATTATAAAAGCAATTTGTGTAAATTTCTTGCAGCCTGGATAAAGTTCTCGTAAACCATCTTCCCAAAATTGGTAGAAGGAGCTTGTTTGTTCGTGATTATCAGTTGCGGGGCCCTGTGAAGTAGAGGATTCTCCGATGTTAGCATCAACAAATGTCCCCATACATACATCGTCTAACAATTCTTCAACTGCATCAACCTCCTCCATCATTTCACTTGTATGTGTGTGCATGTTTGTAGAAGTGTTTTCCCTAAAATGATCTTCTTCCCCGTGAAATATCCATCTAGTGTACGTCGGAGTAAATCCATTCATATACAAGTGACCCTTCACCTCGCTAATATGAGAATAATATTGATTTGCACAATCACGGCATGGACACTTTGTCATATCACGTGAATCAACTGATTTAACGACCATTCCCATGAATTCTTCCACACCTTTTTGAAATCGCTCTGAACATCGAGTACTTTCCCGCATCCAACTCCTATCCATATTGATGTCCCTAGTAGAGGTTATTCGTTACGTACATGTATGCACACAAGGGAATTAGAAGATCAGATTCTTAAGAATCAATAGAATTAAATGGGAGGTCTGTTCTCAAATATTAAGGGAGGGAAAGTTTAAAAGGAGCATGGGTAATGAGAGAATTGTAGAAGTGGGTTACTAGTTTAGAACAAATATACACGAAATGATGCTAGCTCAATGCGATGTTACCTAACAAAATATTCTAGAAGTGGGTTACTAGTTTAGAACAAATTTCTATTTGTAATTTATTTACTAGTTTAGCTCAATGACAGTTTTACATTTTTTTAGTATTGTTGTTAGGTTTGATATTTATTATAGAATGTTGTCTTGTTTCAAGTTTACTGTGCTGCTTCCTTATTGAACTTAAATAGGAAAGACAATACAATCATAATCCATACCAACTTTGATAACAGAAGTAGATGTGAAGTAGAAAATTAATAACATAATCCTAATATAAGAATAAGACTTAATACTAATCTAAAAGTAATAAGAGAAGAAGCAAGGTTTAATACAACCACAAGAGAAGAAGATAGGTTTAATGGAACCACAAAAGTATGTGTTTATATATGTTAAAGCTTGTCCTTAGGGGATCGAGCCCAGGGCATGTACGATCGATCTCAGGATCGATCGCAGTACCAGAAGCTCAAGGTGAGAATCAGAGCAAACTGCGATCGATCGCAGGATCAGAAGCTCAATATGAGAATCAGAGCAAACTGGGATTGATCGCAGGATCAGAAGCTCAATGTGAGAATCAGAGCAAACTGCGATCGATCGCAGGATCGATCGCATGATCAGAAGCTCAAACTGAGAATCAGAGTACTCTGCGATCGATCGCAGGCCTGATGCGATCGATCGCAGATAGGCGTTCAATGCCATAAAAAACATAAGGAAAAAACTTCATTGTAGCCTGTATTTCCAACTTGTGATGATCTGGATTTCCAGCTTTTAACATTGCTTTCAATCTCTCATCACTTGGAAGTTTGAAAGCTCAAGATGAGTCAAGGCCAACACTTATTTCTTTCTCTTTCTTTGCTAAATTATCAAGATGAGGGATGAGGAAAATACAAGGCTTTCTATCATATCAAGGAACCATAAGCTAGCTACAATCACTATAGATTTGATGCTTGGATTTGAAGCTTTGTGCTTTTCTGCACAAAATGTCAAAGATCCAAACTCCAACCAAAATGATGGAGATTAAGGACCTTAAAATGGACAACTATAAAACGATGCACATCATTTGACAAAATTACCCTAGACAACTACATAATATCTTCACAATTTTTTTTTTTTTTTATAAATATTTGACCCTGGACCTTCTCATACAGAAGTCATTATGAGATTAAATTAATTGATTGAAAGGATTGAAGGATTGGATAATTTCACAATATATATATTTTAAGGATTCAAGCTCACTTATTCAAAGAGATCATGAACCTTACAATCATACACACTACTCTGCCTTATTTTTTTTTTGGTCACAAATGAGTAATCCTAAGTATCATATCGCTGGTTAGCTATTTGAATAGCAAATATGAAATAGAGACATCGGGGGGCAAGTAGGCAACCGAATGTCAAATGTGGCGCCCATATTTGGGCATGTCCAAAGCCTCTCCCTGTTGGAAAATTACTTAAGAGGGGCCTAACCGTACCTCATCCTACCAAACTTCTCTTCTTCTTTTTTCTTTCTATCTACGACCTCATTCATAATCCAATGTTTGTTGTTAGGATCTAAATACATAGCAAGGCATTCATTCCACTCACTTGGTGCTTTAGGTTATAGTATTTATACCAAGGATCATAGAAAATGGCCATTCCCAATTTCCCATAGTATGGTTCTCTTCATTCACACTAAAGATTCCAATATGTGCCAACAAGGCCCACAACGACAGAGATGCCGTGGGCAATAACTCAGTCATCAGATTATTAGGTAAATACATCCACAGATTTACATACTATACCAGATTTACATACTATATCATTAACTAGTAAATCCAGACTAGTTAATGATTCACACACATATTCAAAGCAAAGATTAAAAAATAATACCACAAAATTGTGAATGTTAAAAATGAAGTACCTTTTTTACAAGGTAAAATAAGATGAAATGAAGTGATTTGTGGATCGTGCAATTCTAAAAACCAAGAAAGCCATCAAGATGGTCTACAACATCATACTCATACGTTATATGTGGGAGCATCACCACTGATGCCTTTAATAAGAATTCTCACCTCAACATAGATTACAAGCAACTCGATTCAAAATCAACAAAAATAAATAATTCGATGAAGGAATGGCTAGATAATAGACTAATAAGAATTCAAGGTATGATCTTTTGATAAACACATACATATGAGTTAAGATTTCACTTCTTTAATTGCCCAACAGCAGGTTATGTTATTGTTGTCTGCCTTTTTGTAATTTCGACTCTTTGCACTACCACTGTTATCTTGTTTAAGGTTGTTTTTTGTTTTTTCTGAGCCAAATTTAAGGTACTCGTTTGAGAACTTCAAAGTCTAAATTCGTATGAACTTGAGACAAATATCCATGTGAGAAAAATGGATATTTGAGCACCCTTTCACCTTTCTACCCCACTGACATAGTAACAAAATATCCTCAGTTTTTGAATGAAACCAATCAGTTCGATAGGGAAAAAACTAGAAATAGAAGAAGAGAGGAAGTGCCCAAATACATAATTTCTTCAAATCAAAATTCATGGATACTATTTGAGTGATTGAGAGGCATTTAAGGTTTGCAAGGGTTTAGGAGAAACTCATACCTGAGAGAGCTACAAGAGAGAATCCCAAGTGTCGCCGGAGTGAGAGCTTGCAGTGAGAGAGGTGCGCCGGAAACAGCTGCCGGAGAGAGAGAAACTTGCGTGGAGTGAGTGAGAGAGAGAGAGCTCGAGAGAGAGGGAGGGAGAGAGTGAGAGTGAGAGAGTGAGATCGACTGAGAGATAGAGTGAGAGTGAGAGTGAGAGTGAGAGCCGATTGGCGGGAGGTGTGGGATTTGGTGAAAATTTTGTTTCGAAAATTTAAGAACCCCCGCCAGTTTACCGCCATCTATATTGGTAAACTATTTTGTGCAGCTAAATATATATTTGGGGTATTTTATTTACAAAAAAAATAAAAGAGAAAAATATAAATAAAAACCCTCCAAACTACGAGCCGTTTGTAATATAGTCCTTCAATGTTCATAACGGACTAAAGTAGCCTGTCAAACTACCAAATTGTATCAAAAAGTCTACTTATTTTGTTATATTTCTATAATACCCCTATTCTTTTAACAAAGTAAAATCAAATGTACGGTTCTTTAGATATTTTTAAAAAATAAACAGTTTATTCCCTGAAGTCAAATTTTGTACCTTTAATTTTACTTTAATACGATATGAAGCAATTTGTAATTTAGGTAAGCTACAGTGATTAATTATTTATTATTTATTCCAAATAACATTTTCTTTTTTTTGTTTTTATGCACCCGTTTTCTTGTATTTTTAAAAAAATTGTTTCGTTTTTTTTTCCAATTATTTTATTATTTATTTGTTAAAATAATAGGGGTATTCTAGGAATATTAAAAATAAGTGGCATTTTTATACAATTTGGTAGTTCGGGAGGCTACTTTAGTATCTTTTGAACATTTGAGGGTTATATTGCAAACGACTGGTACTTTTAGTGGCCTTTTTATATTTTTTCCAAACAAAAAATATACTTCCAATTTTTTAATTTATTTATTTATTTTTAAATTTGTCACTTATAATATGTTTTTATTATTATAATATTAACTAAAAATTTTCGTTTAATAAATTTTTATGATAAAGATCATTAAGTTGATATTTATCTTATAATTAATTATAAAATAATACAAAATCCAAAGGGAATATAAGATCAATATAACTAAGGCACTAAGATAATATAAAAAGCTAACAGTTGAATTGAATGTTCGATTGAATCTTCAATTGTATCCAGTTTGATTTATCAATTGATCATACCACAGTCAATCGAACTAATTCAGTACAATCGATCCGACATTTGATTCTATCACGATCAATCGAACTAATTCATTATGATCGATCAGATGTTTGATCGAATAATTGATCCTATCGCAATCAATCAAACTAATTAATTAGGATCGATCGGATGTTTGATCGATCATTTAATTCTATCACGATCAATCGAACTAATTCATTATGATCGATCGGATGTCTGAACGAACGATTGATCCTATCGCAATCAATCGAACTAATTCATTATGATCGATCGGATGTTTGATCGAACGATTGATCCTATCGCGATCAATCGAACTAATTCATTAGGATCGATCGGATGTTTGATCGATCATTTAATCATATCACGATCAATCGAACTAATTCATTATGATCGATCGGATGTTTGATCGAACAATTGATCCTATCGCGATCAATCGAACTAATTCATTAGGATCGATAGGATGTTTGATCGATCATTTAATCATATCACGATCAATCGAACTAATTCATTAGGATCGATAGGATGTTTGATCGATCATTTAATCATATCACGATCAATCGAACTAATTCATTAGGATCGATAGGATGTTTGATCGATCATTTAATCATATCACGATCAATCGAACTAATTCATTATGATCGATCGGATGTTTGATCGAACGATTGATCCTATCGCGATCAATCGAACTAATTCATTAGGATCGATCGGATGTTTGATCGATCATTTAATCATATCACGATCAATCGAACTAATTCATTATGATCGATCGGATGTTTGATCGAACGATTGATCCTATCGTGATCAATCGAACTAATATGTAATAGTATCGATCGGAATTGATTTTATCCGATGTTTGATTGAACCTTCAATCATGTCAAGTTTTATTGATTGTATCCCGATCAATTTAAGTAATGCACTAATATAATATAAAATGCTTAGAGTTCAATTCAATGTTCGATCGAACATTTAATTTGTTTGAATTTTGTTCAATTATTTGATCTTATCACGATCGATCGAACGAATGCACTAGGTAGGACCAATTGGATGTCTGATCAAACATTCAATTTCAATTGTTTCAAGTTTGATCGATCATTTGATCATATCATGATCGAAGTTGTTGTACATTATGCAATAAAAATTAAAAAAAATAATAATAATTGCATAAAATATATATATATATATATATATATATATATATGAGCCATTCTGTTATTGCAATCGATCGCACCTTGGGTGCGATCGATCGCAATAACAGAATCACCCCACGCACACCCTTCGCCGAATGCGATCGATCGCACTCAGACAGCACACCACGTGACCTATTTTAGGTCACTTTCCCCCCACCCCCCACAACATTTTCTCCCCCTCTCCCTGCGCCGTACACCTCTCCAAGCACCCCACCCACGCACCTCCGACACAACCACTCGTCCACCATTTTTAATCACCTCTACCACACAACCACCACACGGTTCTCTTCTCCGGCAACCATACCAGGTACTTTTCACCACCTCTACTTTACACCTCATTCCCCATTCCCATCAACACCCCAACCACGATCACTTTCGAATTTTTTTTTTTCTCATATTTCTGCAATTGTGGGTGTTCATCCACCCACATTGCTTTGTTGTGGTTGGATTTTGCTGTTTTTGCAGGGGGTTTTGAGTGGAGTTGCATTGTTTTGCAATTTTATATATTTCTAGTGCACACCAGGTGTTCGACAAAAGTCCCCAATCAAGCTCATCATGCCAAGAACTCGAGCTTCGTCCTCCCGAGGGTCTGATACCCGAGCTATTTCTCCCCCACCCACTTTTGAGGAACGGGAGCTGCTATTTGAGACCACTTTCGCCATTCGCGAAGACTTTGAAAATCTTGAAGGGACTCAATGGGCCGTCGCCGAGTTCAAGCGACGGGGGCTCAAGAAGCTTTTCAAGCCGGTCACCCCCACTGCTTACAGAAAATTGGTGATCGAGTTTTATGCCCACCTGTCTCATGACTGCAGGAGGCTGGCTGTCCTTTCTTCGAAAGTGCAAGGCAAAGCTATTGACGTAACACGGGCTGACATTGCTGCTGCCCTTCAATGCAATGATGAGCAACCTCCAGAAGCCGCACAACTTGTTGACCAACCGGACAGCTTCTACGTGGCGGAAATTATTGAGGACATGTGCGAAGGGATATATGCTGATGCCCACCATAATGCCGCCAGCCGATCCAAGCTACCTCAACGGCTTTGGTTTGTGGACTCCGTATTACACCGTAATGCTTTTCTCTTGGGGCACAAAAGTCAGAGGCGGGATCAATTTCTTCAAGCACTCTACGCCTTCCATAAAGGTGCTTGGTACTCCATTCCCGACATAATTTGGAAGCAAATTTACAAATTTTGGAATGGGGTGCACGTTGGAGGAGCGGGGTCCACACCTTCATGGGGGTTGCCTTTCCCATACTTAATCTCCTACATCCTCCGGAAGAAAGGCGTCAAGGGTACCGCAGCTGATGAACCAGTCACTACTACTCCCATATTTGGCATTCGCCAATGGAACAAAAGCCTCTCCCACATGCCCCAAGTAGCTCCAGCACCTGCAGCTGGTGCGGAAGAGTATGAGGCCGAGCCAATGGCCGAAGATGAACCTGTAGTTGATTTAGAGACCGCTGAGGAGGAGGCCCCGAGAATTCTTCGTGAAGCATGAAACCGCTCACTTAGTGAAGAAATAGCGGGCCTTCGGAGAGAGTTGGCTGGCCAAAGAAAGGAGGCTCGGAAAAATAACGAATTGATGGACAAACGCCTAGGCGCCTTAGAAGAATTGATGCAGTCCATTGTCAACCGGTTGCCACCACCATCTGCAGGAGCATCATCTTCTGGACAACAGTTAGCAGGGACTACCGTCTGGCTGAAGAAATTAAACTTAGCGCTCATGGGAGTCACCCCATAGTTTACCATTTTTATTTTGTTTAGTATGTTTTAAGTTAATCTTTTTATTTGTCTTTAGTTTTGTTTCTTTTGACTTGCTTTTGTGTTTTCTTATGGGAATGACCCCGTATTTGCACATGACCGGTTTTTGAATTGCAAGGTATCAATATATTTTCACTTAAAACTGAGATGAATTATTTTACGGTTTAGATTTTATTTTGTTATATTTAACAGTGTAAAATCTTTCCATAAGGTGTCAATGTATTCATCATATAATATATATACACTATTAGATCTGTAAAATTTAATATGAATTATAAAATGGGAATTAATTCTTCAAATTAGTACAAATGTAACTACTAACCAAATGACAAATATATACAAATTAAAATCTTTCTTTAGGAGGATGGAATTGACGGTGCATATTGTGTCACTTTATTTAAAAATTTTAAATAATGAAGTGATATATACACAATTTTAGTAGACGTTATTGGGCAGCAATAAAATATATATATTTGAGCCTTTCTGTTATTGCGATCGATCGCACCATGGGTACAATCGATCGCAGTAATCAAACATTGGATTTCAACATTCTGTTACTGCGATCGATCGCACCTTGGGTGCGATTGATCGCAGTAACAGAATCACCACTCACATCCTTGGCCGAATGCGATCGATTGCACCATGAATGCGATCGATCGAACATCGTACTCTTTTTTTTTTTTTAATTTATCTACCTACTCTTTAGGGTCGACTCTTGTCGACCCTAATACTTAAGCATTAGGGTCGACTTTTAAAGTCGACCCTAATAATGCATCTTTAGAGTCCACTTTTAGTGGACGCTATTGGTCATCAATTTTAATTTTTAATTTTTTTTTTCATTTATCGACCTACTCTTTAGGGTCGACTTTTGTCGACCCTAATACTTAAGCATTAGGGTCGACTTTTAAAGTCGACCCTAATAATGCATCTTTAAAGTGGACGCTATCGGTCATCAATTTTAATTTTTAATTTTTTTTTTCATTTATCGACCTACTCTTTAGGGTCGACTTTTGTCGACCCTAATACTTAAGCATTAAGGTCGACTTTAAAAGTCGACCCTAATAATGCATCTTTAGCATCCACTTTTAGTGGACGCTATTGGTCATCAATTTTAATTTTTAATTTTTTTTTTTCATTTATCGACCTCCTCTTTAGGGTCGACTTTTTTCGACCCTAATAATGCATCTTTAGCGTCCACTTTTAGTGGACTCTATTGGTCATCAATTTTAATTTTTAATTTTTTTTTTCATTTATCGACTTAATCTTTAGGGTCGACTTTTGTCGACCCTAATACTTAAGCATTAGGGCCGACTTTTAAAGTCGACCCTAATAATGTATCTTTAGCGTCCACTTTTAGTGGACGCTATTGGTCGTCAATTTTAATTTTTAATTTTTTTTTTCATTTATCGACCTAATCTTTAGGGTCGACTTTTGTCGACCCTAATACTTAAGCATTAGGGTCAACTTTTAAAGTCAACCCTAATAATTCATCTTTAGCGTCCACTTTTAGTGGACGCTATTGGTCATCAATTTTAATTTTTAATTTTTTTTTCATTTATCGACCTACTCTATAAGTCGACCCTAATAGTTAAGCATTAGGGTCGACTTTTAAAGTCGACCCTGATAACGCATCTTTAGCGTCCACTTTTAGTGGATGCTATTGGTCATCAATTTTAATTTTTAATTTTTTTTTCATTTATCGACCTACTCTTTAGGGTTGACTTTTGTCGACCCTAATACTTAAGCATTAGGGTCGACTTTTAAAGTCGACTCTAATAATGCATCTTTAGCGTCCACTTTTAGTGGATGCTATTGGTCATCAATTTTAATTTTTAATTTTTTTTTTCATTTGTCGACCTACTCTTTAGGGTCGACTTTAAAAGTCGACCCTATTGATCTTTTATTTGATTTTTTTTTCTTTTTTTTTTTATTTATTTTTTATTTTTTCCAGCTTATAGCGTCCACAAAAGTGGACGCTATTGGTGTACTATCAGCGTCGACTATTGTCGACGCTAAAAGTTTTTTTTGGCCCCAAAAATTTTTCCCGCCCCTTTAATAATTCCCGCGTGTATATTAGGGTCAACTTATTAGCGTCCACTGAAAAGTGGACACTAATAGTCAAGCTTTCGACCCATTATTAGCGTCGACTTTTATGTGGACGCTAATACTTAACTATTAGGGGCGACTTTCGAAAGTCGTCCCTAATAGTTGAGTATTAGGGGCGACTACTAAGTCGCCCCTGATGAATCAGTTTCTTGTAGTGATAGCATGCTATGAGAGGAAAGAGTTAACAAAAAGATACACTCATTTTAATACCACACTATGTTTGCGGAACATGTTTGGTCTTGATTATTATTATTGTTCATTAGAATTCTTGAGCTTTTTATTTGTGGGTTTATCAAGAGTAGAAAATGTGTTCCGTCAAAAAGAGGGGAGGGGAATCTTTAATGGCAAGATGGCAACATACATATATATACATGTCGTTGTTGTTGAATGTAACAATCCACAATGACATGTTGTCCTTGCTAAATGGGACAATTAACAACATAATTGACAACACAATATTGTTTACTTATGATAATCTTTAACAAAATGTTTTTAGCGACGAAGTTTGACCATTTTAAAGACCATAATTGTCAACGTCTTATTTTCTTGTTGTTAAAAGTGTTTTTAACAAAGACTTTGATTTATTGTCCATTATTTACATATTAACGAAATACTTTCAACAATAATCTGGCAGCAAAAATTTGTTGTAGCTAAAAAATTTAAACAACTATTTTCGTTGCTAAAAGTCAAGTTTGTTGTGGTAATGAACTTGTACTTTGCAGCTACAAAGTAGGGGCCTTTATATGAATTTCAATAGGATAAGCAACTTGTCATGTAGAATGCCTTTGCACACACATAACAGTCATTCCATAGCCATTTGGACACAACAAGTAGCGAGATCATCAGAAATTGAAAAAATTATCTTAAAACTATTAAGACATCTACCACGTCTGTAACAGAGTCCCAATCTTCCAAAGATCTGCTTTAGATTAGATAACATTGCATCTTTTGTAATTCAATTGTAGCAATGTGATCTTATCTTCTTTAGTTCTTTTGTAATTCAAATGTTGATAACTTTAGTCTTCGTTTGTAATTCAAATGCATTTTTATCTTTTCAGTTGTAACTGATTTTCAAAGTTATAAATATACGTATGGTCAGCAAACTAAGTAAGCTGCCATTTCCACATTTCCGCATTCAATATTGTTTATTTACATAGTATCAGAGCCTCCCCAGGTTCACAACCAATATTGATCAAATGGCTGGTGTTTTCAACCCACCAAACATTTCTCATATCAGCAACAGAAGACTTGACCACTCCACTTCTTATTTTATGTGGACTTCACAATTTCTTCCTACTCTACGAAGCAATGACTTACTTGGTGTTGTTGATGGAACCGAGCCTTGTCCTCCAAAATTTCTTCTTGATTCTAATAGTAAAGAAATTCCTCAAGTTAACCCAAAGTTTGTTATCTAGGTCAAGAAGGACCAGTGGTGCCTAAGCTGGTTCAATGCGTGTTTATCTGAGAGTGTCCTTTCCTCTGTTTATGGACTGAAAACCTCAAAACAAGTTTGGAGCTATCTTTCCTCGAGATTTGCTTCTCAGTCTTGTTCCAGGATAGCACAAATCAAGCGACAATTGTAGTCCCTACACCAGGGAGCCTCATCTTGTTCTGAGTTTCTGCAATTGGCTAAGTCATGTGCTGATCAACTGGCTGCCATTGGCAAACCAGTGGATGATGGCGACTTGATATCTTATGTGATAGGTGGTTTAAACTCTTCATACAATCCTTTTATCACATCTTACTCAATTGCAAATCGGGAAACCAGTTTACCTTATGATCAGTTTCAAACTGAATTGCTAAATGATGAGATGTTGCTTGACAATTCCCGGAAGTCAACTGAGCAGGAAATAGGTGGATTTTCTTTGTACTCACAGAAGCCCAAGAGTTAGCAGTTTCACAAGAACAAATTCTCTGATCGTGCAAAGAAGAATTTTGGTGTGTCATCCACTCATTCAAAAGGACCCAAGAATGATTCTTCTTCTTTTCCAAATACCAACAGACCCTCATGTCAAATCTGTGGCAAAAGTGGACATCAAGCTCTTGACTGTTTCCATAGAATGGATTTTAGCTACCAGGGTCAACACCCTCCAGCACAGCTAGCTGCCATGATGGCCAAGAACAATTCAGCCACTGATCAAACATGGCTTGCTGACAGTGGAGCCAACCATCATATTACTGATGATGAGGCTAATTTGGAGACTAAAGATTCTTATCATGGTGGTGAAGAAGTTTCAATGGGCAATGGTTCTGGTTTGTTTATAGCACACACTGGTTCCTCTCATTTTTCACATTCCAATACTGATTTTCATATGAAAAACATACTTCATTGTCCAAATGCAGCCACTAATCTTCTTTCCATTCAAAAGTTTTGTGAAGACAATAACTGTTGGTTTAAACTTACCTCTAATTATTTTCTTGTGAAGGACAACCGTACGGGGTAGATACTTTTGCAAGGGCCAAGTAGAGAGGGACTATATCCTATCAAGTTTCCAGCTTCCATCAATAAGGCTCGAGCATTCACTGCTCTCATTGGAGTTTTTGCTACTGCGTATGTTTGGCATTCTTGTTTAGGGCATCATGCCTCTCATGTTTTTCAATCAATCAAAACTCATTGTAGTTTGCCTGTTAAAGGCACAATCAATAAAGATTCAATTTGTGAATCATGTCAAATGGCCAAAAGCAAACGCATTCCTTTTTCTATTTCTACTAGAACTGCTAAATGTCTTCTTGAAATCATTCATTCTGATCTATGGTGTTCTCCCATTTCATCTATAAGTGGATGTTGTTTTTACATTATATTTATAGATGAGTTCTCTCCTTTTTCATGGATGTTTCCATTAAAATTTAAATCTGAAGCATTTGCTGTCTTT
The DNA here is from genome assembly GCF_965113065.1 of Corylus avellana. Classification (NCBI taxonomy): domain Eukaryota; kingdom Viridiplantae; phylum Streptophyta; class Magnoliopsida; order Fagales; family Betulaceae; genus Corylus; species Corylus avellana. The sequence goes on from NC_142497.1 coordinate 11,486,153, forward strand.
GTCAAATTCAAAAGCTTTGCTGAAAATCAATTTACAAGCAAAGTTAAAACACTTCAGTCAAATTGTGGAGGGGAATTTCTTTCCAATCAGTTTAAACCTTCCTTGACACCAATGGCATAATGCATCAACTGTCATGTCTATACACCTCTCAGCAAAATGGTGTAGCTGAGAGGAAGCATAGACATCTGGTAGAAACTGGATTAGCTTTTTTTTCTCACTCACATCTTCCACAAAAGTATTGGGTTGAAGCTTTTAATACCTTAAATTTTCTGATTAACAGGCTCCCCACTACTGTCTTGCAAAACAAGTCACCTTATCAAGCACTCCTCAATAAAGATCCAGATTACTCTATCTCAGAATTTTTGGTTGTGCATGTTATCCTTTGTTGAGACCATACAATAATCATAAAATGCAATTTTGATCTAAGAAATGCATCTTCTTAGGATATAGTGCTAATCATAAAGGGTATAGGTGTCTTGACTCATCTATCAATCGTGTCTATCTCAGTAGACATGTTGTGTTTGATGAATTGCAGTTTCCTGCCAAGGATATAAGTCCTCCTCTACCACGGCTTGCTGGACCAGTAGATGCATCTGAGAACCTTCCACTTTAGGTACCTGCTTTGTCTTCCTGTTCTCTTGACATTTCCAATATTGCAAACTCAGATACTTGTAATTCTGTTGTGCCTATTGATTCCTAGCAGTTTTGACTTGGATACATCTTTGCCTCCATCCGTAACTTCTCAAGTCCTTGCTGCAGATCATGACCCCTTAAATTCTATGATCTTACCATCATCTGCAACTTCATCGGAAGAAGCAACTTCTTCACCTCAAAATTCTGTCTCTCAGGAGCTTATTTCTGATCCTCCTAACTCAAGTCTTCCTTCTCCCACATCATCTGAGTCTATTCACCCTATGGTGACTCGTGCTAGAGATGGTGTTGCCTGTCCTAAGCAATTCCCAGACTATCATACCTATTATTCCACTAAACATCCATTGTGTGCTTTGCATTCTATTGTCGTTCCCATTGAACCAACTTCTTTTAAGCAAGCTACCAAATTTGATGAGTGGCAGAATGCAATGCAGGCAGAGTTTGATGCTTTACAAACAAATCATACATGGGATTTGTGTTCCAGACCATGTAACAAGAATGTCATTCAAAACAAATGGGTTTATAAAGTGAAGCAAAAATCAGATGGCTCCATAGAACATTTTAAAGCTCGATTGGTAGCCAAGAGGTTTCAACAACAAGATGGTTTAGATTACACAGAGACATTTAGTCCTGTTATCAAATCGTCTACTATTCGCATTATCCTTGCACTTGTTGTTTACTATAATTGGCCTCTTAGGCAACTAGATGTATCTAATGCTTTTTTGCATGGATATCTCGAAGAAGAAGTGTTTATAGAGCAACCTCCTGGTTTTGTTGATTCCAAGTTCCCTAGTCACGTTTGTAGATTAAAAAAAGCAATTTATGGTCTTAAACAAGCACCCAGTGCTTGGTTTAACCGGTTATCTCAATCATTACTTAATCTTGGCTTTTCTAAGTCCCTAGTTGATTATTCATTATTTCCTTATCATCATCTGGATGTGCATCTCTTTATACTCATCTATGTTGATGATATACTTGTTACTAGGAATAATCTTTCAGGTATTCTTCGGTTGATTGATTGTTTAAGATCTAATTTTGCAATGAAGGACTTGGGGCCACTACACTATTTTTTGGGAATCAAGGTTGATCGTGATTCTTCGGGTCTGTTTCTTTCCCAAACAAAATACATTGTTGATCTTTTACATCGCTCCAAGATGATTGGAGCAAAGCCATGTGGAACACCTATAGCATATGGTGTGAAGTTCTCTGCTTTCTCTGGTGATCCACTGCCCAATCCAACTGAATACAGAAGCATAGTAGGGGCATTGCAATATAGCACATTGACTCGTCCCGAAATAGCTTTTGTTGTTAATCAACTATGTCAATTCATGCAATCTTCTACAACAGATCATTGGATGGCTGCCAAGTGAGTCTTACGGTATCTAAAGGGTACTTTGCATCATGGTCTACATTTTATCAAAGGAGAACTCAGGTTGAGTGCATTTTGTGACTCTGATTGGCCTAGCAGTATTGATGATCGACGGTCTACCACTGGTTATGCAATTTTTCTTGGTTCCTGCTTGGTGTCGTGGAGTGCCAAGAAACAACCAGTAGTTTTCAGGTCTAGCACGGAGTCTGAATATCGATCAATGGCTTTTGTCACTGTTGAGCTCTACTAAATTAGGATGTTGCTTCGTGATCTTCGTGTTCCTCTGGTTTGTCCTCCCACACTTTGGTGTAATAATTTGGGTGCTTTATCTCTTGCATCTAACCCGGTGTATCATGCACGCACCAAACATATAGAAGTGGACTACCACTTTACTAGAGAGAAGGTAGTAAGACATGATATTCAGCTAAGGTTTATCTTTACTTCTACACAGCTAGCTAACATTCTTACAAAAGGACTTACTACTGCTCGATTCCAGTTTCTGCGTGACAAGATTCTCATTCGTGATCTTCCCATCAGCTTGAGTGGGGATGTTAAGACATCTACCACGTCTGTAACAGAGTCCCAATCTTCCAAGGATACTCTGCGATAAGTGGTAGAATATTCATATTTTCAGCCCTTAACTTGCATGTTTTAATCCTTTGGTTTTGGTTAATTAGATCATTTTACTTCCTTTTTGTATTTTCTTTGTTTTATAGGCTTTTGGAAGAAAATAAAGCGTTTCTGGAAAAATTCCAAGCTTAAAGGGCAAATTGGGAAGATCTAGAAGATATGGTTAAGCTTAACCAATCATGGTTAAAGTTTAATCAAATACAGGAAAGGATTAATTCGCAATTTCTCAATTTGAAGTCAAATCAGATTGGATGCAAAATTGGATTCTGAATATATCTCGGTATTTTGACCATAACTTTCAGTTCAGATATCCGATTGAGTTGATTCAAGTGGAATTCGAAAGCTAACTCAAAATGCTACAATTCAATCTGAAATATAAGTTTCCCAATTCGGAGTGTCACAAGGCCAAAATCACGCCGCAAGATAGGACCGCAATTCTGGGCGAATCCTATTCCGATTTGGGCTTAGGTTTTCTTTATCCTAATTGGACTTGGACTTAAATCTCCAAAATTCCTAGGATTACTAGGGCTTCTAGGACTCTCCTAAACCCTATAAATAGACCTCTAAGCCTCACAATTGAGGGGGGAATTAGACGGAGACGCGCCGGGGGCGCCGTTCTTGGTCGTTTTTCGTGTTTTCTAGGTTTTTTGAGGTTTGAACTCCAATTCTTTTGTAAGTTTTTAATTTTAATGAATTAATTTAGTTTCTTTATGATTTATTTTGTCATGAGAAGCTAAATCTTCAACTAAGGTTGAAGATGAAGTCTCACCATTGATTAGTTTTATGCTTTCATGTTTTGTTCGTACAATTCCGACCTTAATGTAACGTATGTTCGTTTCAAATTCAATTATGTGACAAAATTGTGTTTGATTGTGCCGAAGTTGGATATTCATTGTGTTTCATCCGACGGATACATTGCATCTTTTGATTTACTTTGGATATCCATTGTCTTTTGTGCAAAGCATGGATACATTGGATCTTTTGAACTAAATTAGATACGCATTGTCATTTGTCAAATGGATGGATTCATTGAATCTTTCAATAGGAACAATAAAATATGCGTAGGGTTTAATTGTTTGTCGGATTTATGACCTAAAACATGAGAATATATGCTTTAATTTTGAGAGGTGGATTCTGAAAACACTATTTATCTTTTAATTATTTCATTTTGATTCTGTTTTTGCTTTCAATTTCAAATGCACGACAAACTTCGGAACTAGGTTAAAATATGATTAGTTTAGATAAGAATTAGTTTTCACGACACAATTCCCTGTGGATCGACCTCGCACTTGCACACGCTGTACTGCACACGACTCGTGCGCTTGCGAGTACAAATAAATTTGTACATCAAATTTTAGCGCCGTTGCTAGGGAGTTGTTGTTTTTGTGAAAATTGATTTTTTTTTAAATTGGTTTTATTTTTCTACTTGTTTAGGTAGATTTTTGTTTCATTTTCTTTTTGTAATTTTTGTTTATTTTTGTTTTTATCTGTTTCTGTTTTGGTTCATCTAACCATTAAAAAAAAAAAAAAAAAAAAGTTTGGTTTTTGTTTTCATTTTTTTCTACAGGTCTGTGGAATCTACTCCCTGCCAGTGCGCTCGATCGCACTCGAGCACAAGGCAGCAGACGAAGCGCGCCTGCGCTTAATCCTCCCCAGCTGTGCTCAAGCGCATAGCAAACATACACTCGAGCGCACATGCGCAACTGCAGCACACCTGCGCTCGATCGCTCCTCACTTGCGCTCGAGCGCACCTCCACAGACTGCACCAAAACGCACCAGGACCTTGAATTTTGCCAAACTTATGTTTGGTCCGTTTTGTGAGTTTTTGTTTTGAGTTTTTGTTTTTAATTTTTGGTATTTTTGTTTATTTTATTTTCAAAAAAAAGAAAAAATTATTTTGGTTAATGTTTCATGTGTAAGTGTGTTTTGTTTAAAGAGTGAGGATAAGCATGAATTTTCCATTTGGTAATTTTAATGCTACTTCTAGTTGTAGGACACCCGCTTCTACCATCTTCCCTCACTATTTCTACCTACATGAACCATGTTCATACTGCTCCAACCCTTATCATAGTTCAGGTAATTGTACATCCTGGGGACAATTTTCCAATTTTTCATATGAGCAGGTGAATACCAAACTCTCCAGCCCGGGGTCTGAATCAACTTCCAATTTCTACACCTAAGACTGGAGCAACCATTCTGATTTCTTGTGGAATGCTCATGCTATGGGAAATTATGCTCCCCAATGTCATGAACTACACCATCCTGAATGTTCGCAGTTCAATAACCATTCTTCCATGCGTTCACCTTGCAATTACCCTCTTCAAGAGTCATTAGTGCAACATTTTCCAACTGCTCATGTCGATGACTTAGAGGAGAGAGTAAACCAACTCATGGCAGCTAGGCGTTCCCATACCCAACCTCCTCACACTCACGCACCTCATAAGTTATGCTCATATTGTTATCATCCTTCTCATCGGATAGATGATTGTCCATTCATTAACCATTACATGATTGATGAGGAAGATGCTAGCGAGTCTGCACATGAGCGTGTTCAAACCACCACGATACTTGGGAGTGAGGAAAAAGATGAGGAGATTGTTGATGAGCCAAGTCTGGAGGACCCATTGGAAAAGTGTTTTGCTCAATTTGGATGTGACCTAGACCTTGACAAGTTACTTGAGCAAGCTGATGCCTTATTGGACTCCACTCCTAAGATGCAAACTAAAAATGGGGAAACGACGGAGATATCATCATCTAAATCATCTTCATCAACAGCTAAGCCTTTCGTTATGGATAACCATGAGGAGGAAGAAAAAGAGGAGCAAGTTGATCACATTGAGCCCCCGTCAACTCCAAATCTGTCCAGTGACAAGGGAGTGAGTACTGAAGCTCACTCCTTCATCAAAATCCCTCTTGAGACAATTCATGAACCCCAAGCTTCAATTCTTCAATGTCTCAAAGAGCCGTCTCATGCTAAAATTCTCAAGGATCTATGCACACAAGGTCACAAATCTAGGAACCATGTTCCTAAGAAGATCCTTCGAAGCAAGCAACTAGGCTACCTGAGATGGAGAAACATCCTTCCAGAGGGATATCAAATTCTTAAGAAGAATGGGTGGAAGGGATTGGTCGGACATCCAAATGATCGGGGAAAGCACTGTAAAATTTCTTCCCCATTTTAATTTCTGCACATATTCTTTCTTTCTTATTTTTATTTTATTTTGTATCATTTTCTTTTTGTTTCTATCAGCAATTAATCTTTTGATATTTGTTTCTATGAGGAAATATTGCTGTTAGATTTTGACAGGTGTTTTGGTGTTCAAGTTTGGGGGACGCCCTGGCCTTTGCACACTCGAGTTTCCTCATCCCACGGTATTGAATCTCTTGCCACATTGCGGACAATGTGTCATTTAAGTTTGGGGCTATGGAAAAACACATTGTCTTTTTGTTTGTTTGTGTCTTTTTGTTTTGTTAAAAAAATAAAATAAAATAAAACATAAAATTCTGCCATGTTATTGATTAAGCAAGGGTAACACCTATTCTGTGGTTTGCATGTCATTGGTCTGTTTAGCATTTTGAACGCAACATGTCAGTGAGAATCTGAGTCTTTTGACTCATTGTTGGATTAGAGAGATTTCACATGTTCGAGTTTATCACCACGAGCACACTAGCACAGAATCGATGAGGTATAAGATTTGACTTGATTAGGGTGTATTTTGAGATAGGTAGGATGAAGTGTGATGAAACCTTGGCTTTAAAATAAATAAATAAATAAATCAAATTAGTTTGAGCTTCTCATTGAGTAACCGGACCTCATGCCTCACAAAGCATTGAGTGTTCGCGTAAAAAGATGACAAACCTAACCTGGTTGGTTGTATGGCTAGTTTGGCTTTGTAGCTTAGTTGACTTGAGTAATTAAGCCCTTAGTGATGTTTCTACATCTAGTGCCCTAAAACCATTTGGTTTGGGAGTCTCTGGCCCAACACTCGTTACATGGGTCAATTAGAAAGCTTAAGGAAGCTAAGCATTGTATAGCCTACACCAAAAAAAAAAAAAAAAAAAACAACAAAAAAAAAAAATTTTAAGCCTTGGTTGTTTCATCTGAGCAAATTCCTATCACTTCTAAAGTACACCGAAGTTTGAGAATAAATTGAAGCCTCCAGATTTTATGTTAGTCTCACATTGCACTTATTGGAATATGTGTTGTCTCAAATTTCCATCTTTGAGTTGAATGATTTGTGCTTGTCTTGATGATGTGATTGTGGTGTTCACTATGATAAACCTGCTCATGATGTTAAAAACCATGTGTTTGTGTTGAAGTCCTTGGTTCTCAAATAACATAATGCATAAATGTTTGTGGGTATCATTCCTGTTAAACTCTCACGAGACTTCACTCGTCTTCTAGGGATGCCTAGGGGTTTAAAAGGCTTGTTGCATACGCTAAATGCAATCGTACATCCCACAAAAGATGGATTTATCTTTTGTTTTCTGTTTTTCCATTCTTGTTTTTAGTTTTGTATTGCTAAGGGACTAGCAATATGTAAGTTTGGGGGTGTGATAAGTGCTAGAATATTCATATTTTCAGCCCTTAACTTGCATGTTTTAATCCTTTGGTTTTGGTTAATTAGGCCATTTTACTTCCTTTTTGTATTTTCTTTGTTTTATAGGCTTTTGGAAGAAAATAAAGCGTTTCTGAAAAAATTCCAAGCATAAAGGGCAAATTGGGAAGATCTAGAAGATATGGTTAAGCTTAACCAATCATGGTTAAAGTTTAATCAAATAAAGGAAATGATATGGTTAAGCTTAACCAATCATGGTTAAAGTTTAATCAAATAAAGGAAATGATTAATTCGGAATTTCTCAATTTGAAGTCAAATCGGATTTGATGCAAAATTGGATTTTGAATACGTCTAGGTATTTTGATCATAACCTTCAGCTCAAATATCCGATTGAGGTGATTCAAGTGGAATTCGAAAGGTAACTCAAAATGCTACAATTAATTGTGAAATAGAATTTTCCCAATTCGGAGCGTAGCAAGGCAAAAATCACGCCGCAAGATAGGACCGCAATTCTGGGCGAATCCTATTCCGATTTGGGCTTAGATTTTCTTTATCCTAATTGGACTTGGACTTAAATCTCCGAAATTCCTAAGATTACTAGGGCTTCTAGGACTCTCCTAAACCCTATAAATAGACCTCTAAGCCTCACAATTGAGGGGGAAATTAGACGGAGACGCGCAAGGGGGGCCGTTCTTGGTCGTTTTTCGTGTTTCTGGGTTTATGGAGCTTTGAACTCCAATTCTTTTGTAGGTTTTTAATTTTAATGAATTAATTTAGTTTTTTTATGATTTATTTTGTCATGAGAAGCTAAATCCTCAACTAAGGTTAAAGATGAAGCCTCACCATTGATTAGTTTTATGCTTTCATGTTTTGTTCGTACAATTCCGACCTTAATGTAACGTATGTTCGTTTCAAATTCAATTATGTGACAAAATTGTGTTTGATTGTGCCGAAGTTGGATATTCATTGTGTTTCATCCGACGCATACATTGCATCTTTTGATTTACTTTGGATATCCATTGTCTTTTGTGCAAAGCATGGATACATTAGATCTTTTGAACTAAATTAGATATGCATTGTCATTTGTCAAATGGATGGATTCATTGAATCTTTCAATAGGAACAATAGAACATGCATAGGGTTTAATTGTTTGTCGGATTTATGACCTAAAACATGAGAATATATGTTTTAATTTGGTGAGGTAGATTCAGAAAACCTTAGTGTCCTTTTTATCTTTTAATTATTTCATTTTGATTCCGTTTTTGCTTTCAATTTCAAATGCACGACAAACTTCAGAACTAGGTTAAAATAGGATTAGTTTAGATAAGAATTAGTTTTCACGACACAATTCCCTGTGGATCGACCTCGCACTTGCACACGCTGTATTGCACACGACTCGTAATTCAATTGTAGCAATGTTATCTTATCTTCTTTAGTTCTTTTGTAATTCAAATGTAGATAACTTTAGTCTTCGTTTATAATTCAAATGCATTCTTATCTTTTCAGTTGTAACTGGTTTTCAAAGTAATAAATATACGTATGGTCAGCAAACTAAGTAAGCTGCCATTTTCGCATTTTCGCATTCAATATTGTTTATTTACAAAAACATGAAGTAGGAATATTATTTTTCTTAATCAATTAGGTTCTTAATATAACTCATGTCTTTACTCAATCAATTATTTAATTATGAGTTCGTTGCAGTGCTATATGTTCTAAAAACTGATATGGCTATACATAAAGTTGACATGCTAGTTATTTTCAAGTATAATGTAAATGTGAAATATGTATATTGCTTACTCCTAGTCACTACCCAAGACACGAGAAGTTGTACACATCACTTAGCATGCAAACTCAATAGACATTTAAAGTGTTATTAAACTTTTTTTTAATCAAATAGTGGGATGTTTAAAATAAATCTAATATTATTTTCTTTAATTAATTAAACAGAGTTACCTCTTCATTGAAGAAAGGTTGCATAATAGAATGACGGCTCTCCTCTGCATTCATTTCCTTCAGTTGTTTGCTGCCCTCCATGACTGGACTGGCAGGTTTGACTATGAATGTCTTTAATTGAGGGCAATGTACTACCCCACATTCTTCAAAGATGGAAATTCGATATTACTTCCTTTGCAAAATCTTTTGAGGAATGTAAGATTTTCTAGTAACAGACATTGTAGTTGAGGGAACAACACCATAGGATTTACTAATAATTCTGTGACTAGTATCTCTTCCACAACCTTGCGTCCGATACGTGAAGATGTTTGAGATGCACCATAAATCTAGCTGTAGAGAATGACATCAGAAATTTTATGTTACCAGAGCCTTTTACTTCCAAGAATGACAAATTTCCAAATCCCGATGTTGCTTGCATGTTTGTTAATCTAAAAGAGGACCCTGCTGGATGTTGGTTTTGCTCTATCTCTGCCAAGTTTACTGATGACAGTTCTAAACTTTCCAAGATGGGGAACACAACCTGTAGGTAGCAACAATTACTCCTCCTCCTGAACGTACAACCTATAAGATGCACATGCAAGCTAGGGTGTGTATAATTGTGTCTGTGTACTCTTTGGGCGGGAATAAGGTCATGTTTTTGTCACATGTGACATTCACTTCAATTGAAAATGGCAAGGGATCATCTTTGTTCCAATGATTCTAAAACTTCAAGATTAACATTGCTACAATTAGAAAGATAATTTCTTAGGTCGATAAAAAAATAAAATAAAATAAACAATAATAATAAAATAAAATAAAAAAGTAAACATCTATTTTTAGTTTGTACCAAGTGTGTGGGATCATTATTTGACGAATTGGACTTTAATATACCTCTTCGTGTAGAATTGGCACGTGAAAATGAAGCTTCCCCTCTGAAATGATTTCTCCAGCATCAGTTATGAAAAGATTTTGTATAGTCAAGAAGCTCATGAGCTTTGGAAAATGCTCTAGTGCCAAGCGACGTAGTTTAGGGAACAAGGATTTATCTTTGTCTTCTATTTTGCTGTCGTCTTTCATGACTATTGCTCCCATGAGGCCGCATTCTCTTACCTCCAATTCTTAGAGTTGTTCAAGGCTGCTAGCCATGGATGATGAGAAGATAAATTTTAATTTATTACACTGTTCAACTTTTACAATTCTCAAGTTACAAAAGGACATTTGCAAAGGATGTTGGCCATAACATATTTCTTCCAAGCTGAACATATTTTTGAGAATAAATGTCTCCAAGGCAGGAAAGGCAACAACCAGCATCTTTAAGTTAATGATATATTTAATCTCGGGATTATTTTGGATATGGAGATGCTTTAGTTGTTGAAATTCATTTAGAAGACTCTTAACACCCTTTAATTCATCTAAATAAAGATCTTCTACTCTCTCCAGTAGCAATTTAATCTCAACCTCTGATTGAAAGCTCGTATTTAGCTTGAGTTTTAATGTTTTTGAGGCTTCACACTTCTTAGAAGAGTCCCGGACATAATCTCCTACAGATATTGCATATCTTTCTAACTTTTCAAACGAAAGATCTTTAGGCAGATTTCTGGCATCTGGAATGTGTAACTCTAAAGTGATCAACTGTGACAAATGTTTCAGCCCAGCAAGGCATGCATTATTTCTTTCTGAATTGAGTCCTTCAATCTCCCAATGAACAAAACTGTTTCCCATGTACAACTCTTCTAATTCAACCAAGCTTGATAGCACATTAGGTGGAATCACTTCAAGTTTGGAACAATTGCTCAGATCCAGCAACCGTAAATGAGTAAACAATCCTATTTCTCTAGGTAATTGTAACAAGTCAAAACTTAATAGGCTAAGAACTACTAAATTCTTGAGCTCTCCAATTATAGCTGTCTTCCAACTCACATTGATCAAGCACAATGTTTGAAGTTTTCCAAGAAGACTAAGTGATGAAGGAAGTGATGGAAGTTTCATTTTAGTCAAATTCAAAACTTGGAGCTCTCCCATCCCTTTAAAGAAAGTCTCTGGGATTTGCAAGGATCGATCCCCACCATGCACATAAAAAAAATCTTAAATCTGGACATTCCATGTCGTTAGGAAGTTCATGGATATCTCCACCACGGATAGAGAATATCGTACATCTTTTGAGTGCATCTACATCTGGCCAATTTTTAGCCCACTATTATCTCTTAGTACAAACATATTATGATCCCTTGACGCTATGAATGTCGCAACATCACGAACAACATCATGCATATGGCAATGGTCAGAACCATGGGGACAATCTAGCAATAGACAAGAGTCTTTCAAATTACGAACATTGCTATTTAATCTGTTTCTGGCTTCTTCGAAAGAATTAATGCCATGAAAGAAACCCAATCCATAACAATATTTCAACAAGTCCCGATAGGTAATGGTGTAACCCATTTCAGCACAAAGCAACAAGAAATATTGAACCTCCTTACGATGACTATAACTCAGCTCTATAGGAGAATATACAGTTGACTGCATACTTGTGAAGTAGTAGGGAGAGGGTCTTCTGAGTAGCTGGAGCGCATCCTTCCATTGAAATAGATCCTTATCTTTTAATGCCTTAGCAACTGTTACAAGTGCAATAGGTAGACCTGCACACTCCTTAGCTACCTCAGTTGCTGTACATCGCAAATTAGGGTCTTTAACACAATCACCCACCATCATTTCAAACAAATTCCATGCTTCATTTTCGGGTAATTCTTCAAGCCCAAAATCCTTCTGAGTGCCCATTTCGCAAGAAAATAGATTCTTATCTCTAGAAGTCAGTACTACTTTGCATCCCGTAGAAGGAATTCCTATTTTCTCCAAATCCAATTTCTTCCATATATCATCTAGGATAACAAGTGTCTTCATGTGTTTTGTTAATCTCTGCATCAAACGATCTGCTCTTCCTATTTCACTCTCCGCATCAAGCTTTAGATCTAGCATGTCGGCGATTTCTCCTTGAATTCGTCTAGTATCTGGGTTCTGCGTCACATATGCCATGGCCATCTCATCGAATAACATTTTTTCCTTGGCTTGCCTGGCAACTTCTCTCACCAGTGTAGTCTTCCCCGCACCAGCCATCCCCCACACCCCGATCACGTTGGTATTAGCATCTCCCAATGCCTCCATAAGTCCCTTGGCAGTTGACATTCTTGAAACAAAGTCCATGTAATCCATTTGTCTCCTAGACACCTCCCCCAGTGGAGCAGGACGGTAGGAAACTTTTTCAAATCTGCCATTTTCCAGTACTTCATCAATAACTTGCACTATCTTCTTGGCTTTCCGGCTTAGCTGATGCCGCAGCTTCAAGATCAGGCATGCCCCATTAGACCACCTCGGATGCGCACTTTCTTCGACTACAACAATTTTCCTGGCCTCTTCTATAGTTTCATCGGCCTTTGTCAACCACATGGTAACAAGAGTTTCAATTTCTTCACCATTGCTTCTTGCAGAATCAACGGAATGTTGCACACTATCTCTAGCCAACTGCAATCTCTTTACCTTATTATCCATAGTCTTAATGTCGTTGTCGTAGTCAAACGAATAACATAGCCACTGTCCAATTGGTGCAACCAATAACTCAGCAATTTTTGTTACAACCGCACTTAGAACCTCCATTCTTGTTTCAAAAAGTTTCCCTTTTTCTTATCCTTCCTTCTTTTTTTTTTTTTTTTTTTTTCGTCGGTTCAAGTAATGGAAAACTAAAAACCAAGAAAAAGACAACTAAAAACTGCAATGAGAATAATTACTTTAATCATATCACCTTAAACAACTTGTAGTAGGACTTTCATTTCAAACCTGCGTATCTTGAATCTTCACATCATATTGGAAAAGTAGAACATGGAACAAAACCTGAGTTTCACACCTGCATTAATTACTTCATCAGGCGCCCTCCGGTTAAGAGTCATTATGAATATTCAAAGTGTTTAAATTGGATCCCCTGTAACCCTTTTCCCTAATCAATTCAAAAAAAAAAGTGTTTAAATTGGAAACGGGAGGTGGTAATTAAAAATATTAAAATTTCAATATATGAAAGAAATTGTGATCTTTTTCGTTTTAGTCGAAAACACAAATAAAACTCATACAAGATTCAGCAATTATAGGGATAGATGCATGGATATGATTGTGTAACAAATGGAAAAATGTATGTAGTTTTCGTATGGACAGATATTTATCATATGATTTTGGAAAGGAAAAAAAATATATATATCAAAGCGCAAAATTAGCAATAAGCAAATAAAATTACATTCTAAATTAAGTCTTAAGGTAGGAATAGGAGGATCCAGTTAGACAAAAGAGTGTTAATATTGAGACAAAATTATTCTCAGCTTTTAAAATTAAGACATTTTTGTTTCAATTTTTTTTCCCAACCGCCTTCCACACCAAAAATTTAGAATATTACTTAATATAGTGACATAATCACATAGAATATTGCATTAGTGTATAAAAAAGGAAAAAATAGCAAGAAGAAAAGCTGGATGTAAATTATCAAAGCTTTAATTAAAAATTTGCACGAATCTTGATATTGTTGGTGTAATACCTATTATATTTTAGTAGACATAAAACTCATATAGCTCTGAAGTTATGAAGAAAAATACTGAGCAAATTAAACATTCTTTTTATGAATACAAAATAAAATAAAATATTTCACTCAACAAAGTGAACATGAATCAAATGGTAGAGAAGGCTGATTCTATCCCTGCTCAGCAACAACATTTTGTCTAAAATTAATCCAGAAAAAGTGCTACTCCCCGGTAGAGAAACCCAATGGAATTAAGGGATTTGGATACTAATGTACTCGTAAATTTAAGAAGCAAAGACATGGTGAGTAGAATCACGTACCTCTGTTTTACTTTTACCCGTCTTGAGACTTGAGAGTGAAGAGCAGAGTGAATATTAAAATCCAAGATCAGAGTTTGGTAGAGAAACTTTAGAGTGTAGCAGAGAGTGCAAAATGAGTATAGTGTCAACAGTGAACAATGAAACACAGAGGAAAAAGAACATCAGCCCATCAAGAACATCATGGAGGAAAAAAAAAAAACATAAACAAATGAACAAAAGAAGCAGGCATAGTGGAGAAATTATGACCCACCAAAACATAATTATATGGTTCGGTAGCGGAGCCAGATAATTATTACTAAAAGGGGCAACAAAAAATATGATAAACATAATTTAAAATAAAAATTGAGTAATTTATTACATATCACAAAAAATATATCTATAAAAGTTCATAGATATATGTTAAAATTGATATATTAGAAATGTAACATGTCGGTACTAGTATAAAGAGTGTTTAAAACTACACTTTACGGCCTCTTAAAAAAATAAAATCATCAAATAATGAATCTAAATTGAAGCTCTTAACAATTTCCTATAATAAGCTACAAATAGAATTAAAATGAAAACTCATATGCGTGGCCTCGTGATTGATGAGTGGCAATGCAATGCAGCAATTTTGTTCCCACGCGATGGTGCGTGGGGAGAGTGGATATCCCTTGCCACTCAAGCTCCTCCGACTGCCTGCCTGGTGCCGGAGTTCAGATCGTTGTTGTAGTTTTTTTTCTTTTTTGGATATTTTCCTATATTTTCTGTTTCTGTTGTGTTTTACTTTATTTTCTATTTCTTGTGGGTGATTGTTTCCCTGATCTGAATTGATTTGATCTTGTAGAGGAAACTTTTGTTGTTGGCATTCGTTTTTCAACGACTCCTATCTAGTTTTCTACAGTACATTTCCTACAACTACCTCTTAACGGAGATAATTGTCTTCACCGGTTGGGACTCTTAACTGAGTCATTTTACCGTTTGTTAACTGTCTTGTGCGGCCCTTTGAAAGGCTCGATTTATTTATAATTCTTCTGAATCATGAATGAAACCATTGCCTATAGTTTGTTACGGTTACTATTATCAATTATGTATTGTATTTTATCTTTTGGGTTTATTTTTAAAGTGTCCACCCCTTTGTTGCGGTCCATCACATCTAATCCATCTTCCTTATTTGATTGAAAAAATAAATAAATAAATAAAAGCAATTTGGTTCTCTCATTTGTCACATCACGCCCTCTTCTACCTTTGCAGTAGGTGTACGGATCCTCGAAAAAAAATAACGTTTAGGTGCAAAGTTGTCTGTTTTACATTAAAAAAAAAAAAAATGTTACGTTGATTAACACTATATATATATATATCACCTATAAGTATAAAAAAATTATATTCAAAAATCGAAGTAAATATAAAATTAGTAAAAAAAAAAAAAAATGTAACAAGGGCTTCCTTTGGCAAAGGCCACAAACCAAGAAAAAGCTTAAACAACTTGTAGTAGGACTTCCATTTCAAACCTGCGTATCTTGAATCTTCACATTGATCAAAACCTCTATTTCACACAACTTAAACTCAATTTTTGCTCAATTTTTAGATCAGATTTTTCTCTCTCTCTAGCTTAAGGCTCTCTCTCTCCTCTACAAGCAATTTTAAAAAAAAACTTAAGAAAAAAATTGAACCAAAGTTAAATTTAAATTGTACCTTTATCATTTTCCTTATTTTAATATATCTTCACATTTAAAGAATAAAAAGTGTTCATCAAATAATTTAGCAAATTAGAGGGCGCCGTGTGAGGCACGATTTGGCAACCTGATTTTGCTATGTGGTTTGAGGGTTCAAAGAAAAAGAACTTTATTAACAAAGCAACACTTTTTTGTCCTACTTTTTCTACCTTTGCAGATTCGAGTGGCCCGCTTGATTGATTAGGGGTGTCAATACGGTTAACGGTTATTGGCAATAACCGCTAACAGTAACCGCCTTACCGGTTAGCAGATTTCACTACCCGCAACCGCTAAGCGGTTAGCAGTTGACTACTAACCGCCGGTTGGTAGTTCGTGAAGTAGGTAACCGCCCGCTAACCACTTTTTCAAAATTCTGCATTTTTTTTGGGCTTTTTGGGCCTTTTTGGGCTTTTTTTTTTTTTTTACTATAGCATTTTTTACCCTCATTTGTTTTTTGTACTTTTAGTGTCTTCTTAGACCCAATTGCTATAAAAATAGCTCATATTGAAAAATCAAAAATATTTGACCCCAAATTTACATTTACTTGTACTTTAAAAACAAATTCCTTAAATATTAAATCATAACTTGTTAACTTAAAAAATAAAAAAAATAAAAAAAAAATAAAAAAAAAAACATATAAAAAAAGTTCAACACAACTGTCACAACATATATAAAATATATATATATATATATATATATATATATATATAAAAAGTTCAACACAACATATAAAAGAAGTTCAAATAAAACATATGATATATATGATTATATGTCATATTATATATGATTATATATATTATTTATTATTATATAATAATATGATTTAATGATTAATTCATCATGTGATATAATCATATCAATTATAGTGATAATATTACTAAAATTAGAATGATAATACATTAATACTTCAATTGCGTTTATAAGTAATACATTGTTAAATCCAATGTCAATTACTTAATTTGATATTATACGAATCACATTATCATTGTATATTAATAGTATGATTCACTTGAATAAAGTATTTGAATTGTCATTAAATCATATAATTAAGTATTGATATTATACATTTATATTATTCATATGCATATATGTATAATTATAATTTATAACATATATAGACTTATAAGTTTATAACATACATTGGAACTAAGTCTCTATGTACTTAATTGTTGTATTAGTATGAATTGGTATACTTATGACTTATGTCATATTATATATATATAATTTGTTATTATGTAATCATATAAATTAGAATGATAATCCATTAATACTTCAATTGTGGTGATAAGTAACACATTATTGAATCTAATGCCAATTACTTAATTTGATATTATACGAATCACATTATCATTGTACATTAATAATATGATTAACTTGAATAAAGTATTTGAATTGTCATTGAATCATATGATTAAGTATTAATGTTATACATTTATATTATTCATATGCATATATGTATAATTATAATTTATAACATATATAGACTTATAAGTTTATAACATACATTGGAACTAAGTCTCTAGATACTTAATTGTTGTATTAATATGAATTGATATACTTATGAGTTATGTCATATTATATATGTATAATTTGATATTATATAATCAAATGATTTAATGATCAATTGATCATGTGATATAATCATATAAATTATAGTGATAATATATTAATACTCAAATTGTGATTTAATTATCTAAAAAAAAAAATTGTGATTTAATGATCAAGTGATTATGTTATATGTATAAATATTATTATAATTATAATTATAAAAATATATTATATAAAAAAGCGGTTAGCGGTTAGCGATTACGATTAGTAAACCCAATAACCTCTAACCGCTAACCGCTAGGCGGTTATAACGGTTAAGCGGGTAGCGGTTAATACGGTTAAGCGGTTAGCAGTTAACGGTTATAGCGGTTAGCAGGTGGTTTCTAACCGCCCTCATTGACACCCCTATGATTGATCATCCTTTTCAATTGGCCCACAAATAATTGTCTAATTCTAAAAGTAGACAAATCTTTTTTGCTATTTTTTAAATTGATATAATTTTTAAAATTATTACTGAATCATATCTCAAATTTAATAATAATTTAGAGAAATTTAAGAAAATTGCTTTGAACTTCCACTCGTTTTTGGCATTATCTCACAACCGCTAAAAACTCTCTTTGCTTTGAACTTTCAATTTCTTTCAATTACCCCACTTTCATTAGGATTTTCCGTTAATTTTATTCAAAATGTCCAAAATACTCATCTTTTATTAAAAAAAAAAAATTGAAAAGATGTTGCAAAAAAAATTTTTTTATAAAAAATATAAATAAATGCTTGAATCTTTACAATTTTTACTTTACTTTTTTATAATAAAAATAAAGGTATTTTGAAAATTTTGACAAAATTTAAAGGAAATGGGTAATTGAAAGAAAACATGGGAGTTGGCGAATATTCCAAAAGAACAAAAACCCACTAGAGTGAAATGGGTGGTCAAGACAAAGAAGAATGAAGAAGGAGAAAGAGTGGATCCAACAATCTTTAATAGTTTAGTTGAAAATTTGAGATACTTGACAAGACCGGATATTCTCCTTAGAGTTGAGCTTATTAGTCATTATATGGAGTCACCTACCTCATTTCAAGGTAGCTAAAAGAATTCTTCGTTATTTCAAGGAGGTTAAAAGAAATTAAGTTTAAAATGGGGTGTTGAATAATAAACTTAATTTTAACATTTAGTTGAGTCTTTTCATGTCATATTCTCATATGTTACTAAGTGTTTTTTCATTTCATATTCTCATATGTTACTAAGTGAGTTGAAGAGGTTGTGTCTTTTAGTTTTTTCAAGAGTTATTTTACATAGGAGTTACATGGTAGTTATATGAGATGTAAATGAATAAAGTTATTGTGAAGAAGTTAGAAGAGTCATTTGTATCATATAAATACTCATGTAAGCAATTTATTTTATCAAGTTGAATAAAGTTGAATATTCCTCTTTCTATTTTGTGTAATCTCGTTGTGAGTGTTATTTCCAATTTTCAACAGGTGGCACCTATTCTAACTTGATGAATGTTTCGTATCCTTGTTTTCTTCCATTGAGAGCCTCCTTGGCTCTTTAAATGCTAGAAACCTTGTGCTGCCTGCAACTGATGAAGCAGAATCAGCGTAGACAAAAAAAAAATGGTTTTAACAAATTAAGCCAAGATGAGGTGATGTTTCTTTTCCCGAGAAACACTACACACTCCCAAGTGCACATTTCTTGATGTGAAAGTGAAAATTGTCATTGGAGCCAAAATCTAATTATGAATTTCATTGCTACGTCAATGAGTATGCACTTGAGAGTGTTTGTAGCATTTCTTTTATTTTTTTCCTCTATAGCTAGCGGAAAGAATTTAATATTAGGGGAAACTTCACTAAGCCCCACTGAACTTCCGGCCGATTTTGCAGACCCCCCCTGAACTTCCAAAACTATCATTTTGGACACCTACCATTTTCTCTCAAATAGGGTTCTTCCGTCTATCTGAAGCGTTAAAACCAAACGGAATGCACATCACATGACTTTCACGTGATTTTTTAGCCTTCACTTACCCATTTTGCCTCACACTCACTCACTGAAACACCTAAAATACCCTCACTTGAAAAGGGGCAACATTTAACCTAATTGTTTCGAAATCAACGTCAGAAAGTTGCGAAACACTTCTAGAAGGTACTGAAGGTACTGCCCGTGCGAACCATCGTCATCATCGCCAGCGAACCATTGTAGCTGAAGTTTGGCTGTCGATTTGCAGCGTGTTAGTTAGAAATCCCATATAAATCAGTTGGAATCCACTATAATCAAGTAAGTTTCGTTATCCCTAAAATTTAGATTTAGGGTTTGTATTCGAAATTTTTTGAAATTTATGGTTAATCAATAATTTGGGTTGGATTGTTTGTGGGGGATTTTGCATGTAACGCCTTTGGATGCGATTTTGAGTAGTATTTATTTTTTTAGGGTTTTTAAGTAGTATTTATTTCAAGTGGGTCATATTCTCGTCGTTTTTTAGATTCGTTGTTTTCTGATAAGGTGTTAAAAGTTGTCATATGTGTGGTCAGCTTGTCGTTAGTTCCACATATTCTCAAGTTGTTGTTTTTCTGATCTAAGTGTGGTCCCCTTGGTTGGAGTTGTGTTGGACACGTGATTTGAACGAGATGAGTTTTATTACATTGAATAAAGTGGTCAAGTGGTCCCTTTCACCACCACTTGTTTGGTTGCTGACCTTAAAAGGCACAAATGTGCTTATACATTGGCAGAGATATGCACTTTTTGTTGAAGTTGTTGTTTACAATACAATATTAGAGCGCTGATATAACCAAACGGGACCACAATGCATAGTGTGTAGCATAATGTACTATGCTCTTCGGGTTTTTTTTCTGTTTTTTTTATTTTATTATTTTTTTTTTTTTTTATAACTGTTTAGGGTATTACTACATTTTTTTTTTTCCTTTTTTATCACAAGGGTTTAGTTACTAGTAGTTAAACTTTAGTGGCTTGTTTAAAGTTGTGTTTAGGAATTTTTTTTATCATTGCCATGTAGTCTGTTTGGTGGCTGCTTTGAGCACAGGGGTAAGATGTAGAATGTTGTTAGGGTATAGGGGCAAATTTTCTAAAGAGTTGTGTATGATTTTTAATTAAACTAAGATTAAATGTATTCTTTGATTGGGTCCAGTTATTGACCAGCACTTGTGATTGTTGTTGTTTTTTATTTGCTGAAATTGTTTGGTGGGTTGCTTTGTAATAATGATTGATGAAAGTTACTAGTGCTTAAACTTTAGTTGCTTGTTTAAAGTTATGCTTTGGGATTTTTCTTTTATCACTGTCTTGTGGTTTGTCAGATGTCTGCTCATTGGTATATGATTATGGCAAATGTCTACTCCTTGGTATTTTTATAACTTTTAGAGATTGTATTAATTTTTTGTGTTGGGATTGTGTATGGTATTATATTAAAATTTTAACTGTAATGAATGTGGCAGGATACATCATGGGTACACATTGTATGATGTTTGAAGTCCATCATGGGGGTTGTTTTAACAGGCAATATAGGATTAATTATGTAGGGGGCAATATTAGTAATTACCCAGACCCGTATGATGGGAACAAATTAAAATTTTCTGATATAGAGGACATATGTAGGACATATGGGTATAGGTCTGAGGACCTTGTTTATTACAGTGTACCAGGTTTATCATTAGACCAAGGGCTAAGACTTCTGTCATCTGATTACAATGCAACTGAAATGGTGGCAAAACATCTAGATCATGCTCTTGTAGTGTTGTATATAGTAACTTATGGTGTAACAGATAATGTAGTTGATGGAGATGAAGAAGACGATTCAGAGTCTGAGAGGGAATTTGTGTTTAGGAAGGATGCATTCTGGGATTCAGTTCTTAGTGATGATACAGATTGTTTTGATTCTGATGAGGATACCACTCATCACAGTGAGGTCATTCCTGAAGGGGTTGGAAATGCTGAAGAGGTTGTTGAGGAGATAGAAGTGGAAGGGGGTGTTGATGATGTTTCTGGGGAGGGTGATGCTGGGGAAGGCAATGCTAGGGAGGGTGGGGAAGAGAGAGAAGAGAGTGATAGTAGTAGAGACATGTATGATAGTGATAAGCTAGAATCACCACATGGTAGTGGTGATGAAAGATTAGTGCACTTATCCTGTAAGGATGTAACCAAAAGAATCCCTTTTGATCATAGTGATATGAATAATCCGACATTGGTTCTAGGGAATACATTTCATAGTGCAGTGGAATTTAGAAAAGCCGTGAGACAATACAATATTAGTAGGGGAAAGGATTTGAAATTCAAGAGAAATGAAAACAAGAGGATTGTGATTGTCTGCAAAGATCCAAGGTGCAACTATAGGGTGTATGGGAGGCAGTTGAAGAACGAGATGACATTCCTTTTAGTGTCCATAAGGCCCAAACACACTTGCACTAGGAAGTACCAAAATCATATGGTCACTTCAACTTGGATTGCAGAGTGGTGCATAGACTCTTTTAAGGAGCAGCCAAACATGCCCATAGATGTTTTGCAGAAAAAGGTAAAAGCAAAATAGAATGTGGATGTCCATGTCAGTTCTTTGTATAGGGCAAGGAAAAGAGCAAGGGAAATTATTTTTAGGAAACTAGATGAGTAGTATTATCGGTTGTGGGATTATTGCTCCATAGTTAGGAGCACTAATGTGGGCAGTTGTTTGATATTGATGGTTGAGAGACCAATGCCTCAGGTGCCATGCAGATTTCAAAGCCATTATTTTTCATTGGCAGCCATGAAGAATGGTTTTGTGGAAGGGTGTAGGCCTGTCGTAGGTCTTGATGCATGTTTTTTAAAGGGTACGTATAAGGGGCAGATCATGGCTGCTGTGGGAAGGGATGCCAACAACAACATGTACCCTATTGCAATTGCTGTTGTAGAGGCTGAGACAAAAGACAGCTGGACATGGTTTCTAAAGGCGCTTGTTATAAATCTTGGCCCTAGTCGACATGGATGGACTTTTATTTCGGATCGACAGAAGTAAAATAATAGTTATTTATTATTCATATAATTTAAATGTTTAGTGTAATGCAACTAATTATGCTTTCAACTATTGTACAGGGCCTCATTCCAAACCTAGAACAAGTATATCCACAGTCCGAGCATTGTACATGTGTTAGACACTTGTACGCTAATTTCAGGAACTCAGGTCATAGGGGTGTGCTACTAAAAGATCTTCTTTGGCAAGCTGCGGCATCCTACACAAAGCAAGAATTCTACAGAGTAATGGATGAGATAAAGAAGATGAGTAAGGATGCACATGCCTACCTGGAGAAGATTGACCCTAGCACTTGGTGTAGGGGATGGTTCAATACAATTTGTAAGTCTGGCCTCTTACACAACAACACTTGTGAGAGCTTCAATTCATGTATAAAAAAATACCGTGACCAGACAATCCTGAGTATGTTGGAAGGTATTAGATGTAAGTTGATGAGAAGGTATGTGAGGAAGAAGGAATTAATCAGTTCAATGGAGGAGGCCTTAGGGCCAAAGATTAGGAAGAAGTTAGAAAAAGAAGAGGATGAAGCTAGTAATTGTTGGTGTACATACGCCGGTCAGGGTATGTTTGAAGTTGAGTGCATGGGGAAGAAATTTGTTGTAGATGTGGATGGCAGAACCTGTGGATGCAGGAAATGGGATGTAACTGGTATCCCATGTTCTCATGGCATTTCTGCCATTTTACACCAAGGTGGAGACCCAGCCAAATATTTGAGTGATTACTATGGCAAGAATAAATACTACAAGTCATATGACTACACTGTCTTCTCTGTGCCAAGTGAAGATCAGTGGCCAATAAGCAACCAACCAAAGATTGAGCCACCAAAGATGAGGGTAGCTCCTGGCAGACCTAAAAAAATTAGACAAAGGGGTGCGAATGAACCAAGAAATGCTTATTCAATTAGGAAGGGGGGCCACAAGAAACAATGTAGGTACTGCATGAAGCTTGGTCACAACAAGAAGTCATGTGTAGCCAGGCATAGACAAGAGGAACGAAGGTCACGTGTCAGAGAGTACTATAGAGATAATGCATCAACTGACTGGAATTTGGACATGGTAATGGTTTATTCATTGAGAATATTTACTGTTTAGTGTTTACTGCATAATGTTCAATTTATTAAATTGGTTTGCATATTTTGTTTGTTGATTGTTTGTGTTTGTAGTTGGATGGATAATAAACTGCTACTTCATCAACTAGCAGGAAAAAGAGAAAAGTGAACACACCATCAAGTTCAAGCAGGGCAGGGAGATCACAATCTAGTGGATGTTCAACATCCATAAGTCAAACACCTTCACATCCTGAATCTCAGCCTGCATTTATGCCAGCCTCACCGAATGCACCACTGCATGTCTCACAGCCGGCATTTAGGCCATGTGAAGAGATTGCATTACAACGACAGTCACAGCCTGTGGGAGTAGCAACTTCTGTCAGTCAACATGTGAGAGCTGCACCTTCTGCCACCCAGCCAGTCAGAAAAGCAACACATTATGCATACAAACCGAGTGTGAGTAATTCTTCATATTTTTTCTATAAATTAAACCCTTAAACAAAAATTAGGGGCCTAATTGTATGTGATTAATTGCAGGCATCTACCATATTTGGGAATAAGAATAAAGAACACTAGGGTTGGCCACAAGGACAAGGGCAGGTGGTAGGTTGAGGGAACTTGTTAGTAGTGGAAGAGAACCTACCAAGCAGAAGATTGTAGTTGACTTGACTGGTAACCCTGCTGGGCCACCCCCAATTCCAGGTGGTGGACCAGTATGTGCTTGGGGGCCTCCCAAAGCAGGTGGTATTACATTTCGTACTGCCCCACCTGATTTTGACATACAAAAGGCAAAAGGGACAGCTCTTGACCATCCACCAGGTTTTCAGGAACATGTTAGAAGAATGGATAGGGGGAAAGATAAGTCCACCAAAACAGTGAAGGACAAAGGGAAGCAGAAGATGCAATAACCATGACATAAAGAGTCGTTTGCTGAAATTGTTTGTCTCAGTTTGTACTGTTTTATTGGTAACTACTTGTTGTGTGTTGGGGTATTTTCTAAACATTGTAATGGATTTAGGGTTGATGGTCATGTATGTTTTGACAACATTTTATGCAAGCTGAAGCTTGGTGTTGTGTTTAGGTACATTTGGTGTAAATTTTGTAGTGCTTGCATTGATATGAATTGTAAGTTAATTTTGATGGCCATGTATGTTTTGAATACATTTGGTGTAAATTTAGGTGTAAATGTTGTAGTGCTTGCATTGATATGAATTGTAAGTTAATTTTGATGGCCATGTATGTGTTCAACACATTTGGACCAAATTTTGGTGTTTGATTGGTAGTGATTGCATTGACATGAATTGTAGGTTAATTTTGATGGCCATGTATGTGTTCAACACATTTGGACCAAATTTTGGTGTTTGATTGGTAGTGATTGCATTGATATGAATTGTAGGTTAATTATGATGCCCATGTATGTGTTCAACACATTTGGACCAAATTTTGGTGTTTGATTGGTAGTGATTGTATTGACATGAATTATAGGTTAATTTTGATGGTCATGTATGTGTTCAACACATTTGGACCAAATTTTGGTGTTTGATTGGTAGTGATTGCATTGATATGAATTGTAGGTTAATTTTGATGCCCATGTATGTTTTCAACACATTTGGACCAAATTTTGGATTAAAATTAAATAAGGAATGGTCTTAAGTAGTTGTGATTAAATATATGTACTGCTTGCATTGATTTTGATAGCTAGATTAGGTTAGGAGTTTGAACACACAGTGTAAATTTTGGTGTAAATTTGGTAGTGCTTGACAACGTGTGGATGACAATATTTAGCCAATGTTTTATTTCCCAATATTAAGGTAACACAACAGCAAGCAATAACATCAATTGGGATCAATACCATTCATTAAGAGGACAAATCCATTTCTTCACTAGAGTCAATTGTGCCAACAAAATCCATCCATTTCAATACTAGAGTCAATTGTGCCAACAAAATCCATACAAGCCATAACAAACATTACAACCTAACTAATACCTAAAAAACATTACCAAAATGGTCAATTCATACAAGTTTGATACAAATAAACAAAACAAAATGTCTATCTCAGCTGCTTAACATCAGCCTTGATGCAAGTCCATTAGAAAAACGGAAACACATCAGTACAGCAACAAGACACCAAAAAGATGCAAGTGCAACTCGAAACTTCAACTGCATCCAACGATACTCAGTCTCAACCCTTTGAAGTTTAACTTCAAAATTTGCAACATCAACTTCAATTTTGGACTTGTATTCAGCAAGCTCAAGCTTGCATTTGAAGATTCCCATTGCCTCTTCGGACTTCAATTCGTTCTGCCACTCCATCAACATCGACATCACTCGATCACTGCACACACACACACACAAATTTCAGGTTTAACCCATTTAAAATAATTGCAACCACGATTTTTTTCATTATGCATAATCACGTAAATTAGGGTCACAAAAACTATGGTCACAAGAATTAGGGTTTACCCAATTAATACAGAATTTTGGCATAACAGGGATGAGCAGAAAATTCAAGTGAAAAAATAAATTCTAAAACACATCTTACTAAATAATTAACACAAGCATAAAACCTTTTGCCATAATTTTTACTTGTTGATGCAGTTTTGATAACTGTTTTGCTCCCACATTTGCAAATTGGATAGCTCGATCCTGAATTGCATACCACACCCTCGAAGTGCTCCATATTTCACCGTCGTCACCTCGCCAGTACTAGGTACTGGGTAATTTTGCCGGTGGATGATAGAATCGACTTTCACCGGTACTGGGTATCCCCGTCGTGTGGGATTCTTCACCGTCGAGACGCACGTGACTCCCAACTAAATCCTCAGCTTTGTTTCTTCGACTTCCTTCCTAATCTTTTCCAATGGATGGCTGGAACCCAGTGATTTTTTTTCTACAGCTTGGGTAGTGGGTCTTCATGCTCCTCATTCTCGGTGGTTTCTTGCACAACTTGGGTAGTGGGTCTTCGAGTTCTCTCGTTCTCGGTGGTTTCTTGTACGGCTTGGGTAGTGGGTCTTCGAGCTCTCTCGTTCTCGGTGGTTTATTGCACGGCTTGAGTAGTGGGTCTTCGATCTCTCTCGTTCTCGGTGGTTTCTTGCACGGCTTGGGTAGTGGGTCTTCGAGCTCTCTCGTTCTCGGTGGTTTATTGCATAGCTTGGGCAGAGGGTCTTCGATCTCTCTCGTTCTCGGTGGTTTCATGCACGGCTTGGGTAGTGGATCTTCGAGCTCTCTCGTTTTCGGGGGTTTCGTCGACATCTTCGGTAGTGTTTAGGTCTTATATGTGGGTACTTTGTGAGTGTAATGGTGAGTGAGTGTGAGTGAGTGTGAGGGCAAAAGGGGTAAGTGAAGGCTAAAAAATCACGTGAAAGTCAAGTGATGTGCATTCCATTTGGTCTTAATGCTTCAGATAGACGGAAGGGCCCTATTTGAGAGAAAATAGAAGTTTAGGCGTCCAAAATGAGAGTTTTGGAAGTTCAGGGGGGGTCTGAAAAATTGGCCAAAAGTTCAGGATGACTTAGTGAAGTTTCCCCTTAATATTATTATGTACATCATTTTGTGTTGCAGCTTAATGAGTACAAGAAGCATTGCCATCTATTGATCTTTCAAGGAACATCAGTGCTGCAAGTCAATACCTGCATGCTGAATTACTGGTGCCCAGGTGTTGGGAGCACTTGGAAAATTTTGTGAAATGAGAAGCCACCATTTTGCAGAGCTTTTCCATTAAAATGTATACAATGTTTTTTGTCCTGTGGTATCCAGAATACCTTATCTTGCAAGTTGATACATTATTTTTGTAGCACGGATATGAGAGAAGAGAGATTTTAGTAATTGGAAAAGGAGAAAAAAACCTAGAGCCGCATTTTGGAACAACTTGCAAAGTTTT
Organism: Corylus avellana; assembly: GCF_965113065.1. Taxonomy (NCBI): domain Eukaryota; kingdom Viridiplantae; phylum Streptophyta; class Magnoliopsida; order Fagales; family Betulaceae; genus Corylus; species Corylus avellana. The sequence continues at coordinate 11,513,349 of NC_142497.1, forward strand.
GAAAACCTTAAATTGATATGAACCTGGAACTAGTAGTGTCGCTATTCTTGTTACGGGCATGAGGTCTCATGTTTTCTCCATTTCATGTTTGGAGTGCATTATTGTTGCAAATTCAATGATTTTATGAAGCTCTAAAATGGGGTCATGGCAAACTTGAGAACAAAGCAACGTTGACATGTATTTGAATGCTTGTTTAAGTAGTTGTACAAGACTTTTTTTTTTTTATTTTTTTTTTTGGTAAGTAGTAGCACAAGACTTAGATGAGGGTAGGCGGAGGTAAATAGGGGTGGGGGCAACAAGTGTTTATTATTATTATTATTATTATTATTATTATTATTATTTAAGAAAAACTAAGGTCCCAACTCCCAATGTCCTCAAATTTGGGTTGGAACTCTAATTCAATCTAGCCCAAAAGCTAAGGTTAAAACTCTATTTATTTCGATGTAAAATAATTATGAAAAATATTTTTCATATTTTTTGATGATTGGGGTATTATAGAGTTTTTGCCAAGACTCCACCTTGACTGGTCATGCCATTGTTATGAAATAGTTAGGACCTCGTCATGACATTGCCAGGACCCCAATGAGACTTCGCCGAGCCTTGGACTTCATTGTGACACCACTGAGACTCACTAAGACTTTGCTATGATTTGTCGTGACTCTGATAGGACCCCACTGAGACACCGTCGGGACTTTACTTGGACCTCATCAGAACCCCATCGTGACACTCTCGGGGCACCATTGGCCCCCATTGAGACTTGCCAAGACACCATCGGGCCCCACTTGGACCCAGCTAGGCCTCCACGAGGCCCCTGCCAAGACATTTGCTTGTATATATTTATGCTGGGTTGTTTTTTTTTTTTTTTTTTTTTTTTTTTTTAAATGTTAACCAGTTATGATTCAAAACAAGTAAATGTAAATTTGGGGTCAAATATTTTTGATTTTTCAATATCTGCTCTTTTTATAGCAATTGGGCCTAAGAAGACACTAAAAATACAAAAAACAAATGAGGGTAAAAAATGCTACAGTAGTAAAAAAAGCCCAAAAATACCCAAAAAAACCCCAACTTTGAAAAAGCGGTTAGCGGGCGGTTAGCTATTTCACTAACCGCTAACCGGCGGTTAGTAACTAACCGCTAACTGCCTAACGGTTAGCGGTTAGCGGTTGCGGTTAGTGAAATCTACTAACCGCTAAGGCGGTTACGGTTAGCGGTAATTGCCAATAACCGCTAACCATAACCGTATTGACACCCCTAGTTTGAGAAGTCCCTCAGGTGGTTTCTCTCATTTAATCTCCATGCAAGCATCAATTCTCGGCGGCTTCACGGTTTGTCCACGTTCTGCTTCGAGGAACGCCTCTACCTGATCGAAGGCTTTTTGGTTGACTACCGTAGGTGATGTAAACTCCCCTTCAAATACATCTTTATTACGCCGAAACGATATTTGCCGAGCCACAAACACAAACCTCTATAGGTCTTCCTCTTCTAATCTCCCTCTAAGCTCTTAGAAAATGTTAATAAAAACATCATCATCACTCGTGCATTTCTAGAACCTTACATTATGTTCAAGCCACACATAACGAGCAGCCGGGCAACTCCATAAAATATGTCTCATCGTCTCCATCGCCAGTCTACATATCGAGCAAAGTGGGTCATCCTCGATTTAATTTCCTTCTAAACAGATTTTCCTTCGTAGGCAAAATATTTGAGCACGCTTTCCATAGGAACATTTTAACTGCTCGGGGTCCCCGAAACTGCCATATTGACTTCCATAGTTGAGCCATATGCATAGAATTTGAGCTGCTCCCCTCATTCACAATGAAATTCTCCTTGGCCATATAATAAGCACTCTGAACTATAAATTTGCCATTTTTATTCCCCACCCACACCATATGATCACTAGGCTTATTAGGATATATTAGAATACCACAAATTTTCCCAGCCTCCTCCAAAAAAATTAGGGGTGTCAAGGCGGTTACGGTTAGCAGTTATTGACAATAACCGCTAACCATAACTGCCTTAGCGGTTAATAGGTTTCACTAACCGCAACCGCTAACTGCCTAGTAGTTAACGGTTAGTGAAATAGATAACCATCCGCTAACCGCTTTTTCAAAATTGGGCTTTTGGACCTTTTGGGCTTTCTTTAGGGCTTTTTGGGCTTTTTGGGCTTTTTTTTACCCTCTTTTTTTTTTTTTTTTTTGTATTTTTAGTGTAATAATGCTTTAATTAAATTGTAGTTATAAGTAATATATTGTTTAATTCAATTGAATCAATTGTGATTATCATTGTACATGAATCATATGATTAACTTGTAAACTTATGAGTTATGAGTTATATCATATTATATATGTATTATTTATTATTATATAATCATATGATTTAATGATCAATTCATCATGTGATATAATCATATCAATTACAGTAATAATATATAAATTACTAAAATTATAATGATAATACATTAATACTTAAATTGTGTTTATAAGTAACACATTGGTCATTGTTTATACGAATTTGATAGTATTGTCAATTACTTAATTTGATATTATATGAATCATATCATTATTGTACATTAATAATATTATTTTCTTGAAATCCTGAATAAAGTATTTGAATTGTCATTGAATCATATGATTGAGTGTTGATATTATACATTTATATTATTCATATGCATATGTAGACTTATATAGACTTATAACATATACAGACTTATATGTTTATAACATATATTGAAAATAAGTCTCTAGATATTTAATTACATTGAAAATAAGTCTCTAGATATTTAATTGTTGTATTGGTATGAATTGGTATACTTATGAGTTATGTCATATTATATATGTATAATTTGTTATTATATAATCAAATGATTTAATGATCAATTGATCATGTGATATAATCATATAAATTATTGTGATAATATATTAATACTCAAATTGTGATTTAATTATTTTCAAAAAAAAAATTGTGATTTAATGATCAAGTGATTATGTTATATGTATAAATATTTTTATAATTATAATTATAAAAATATATTATATAAAAAGGCGGTTATAACGGTTAGACAGTTAGCGGTTAATATGGTTAAGCGGTTAAGCGGTTAGCGGTTAGCGATTATAGCGGTCAGCAAACGGTTTTTAACCGCCCGCATTGACATCCCTAGAAAAAATCTCCCTGATGAGTGTGGTATTCCACCATCTTTTGTCGTCATCAATTAGGTCACAGACTCTTGATTCTTCATTGAGTATCTGAATGGGGGATTGAATGGAAGGTGTATCCAACCACTTATCTTTCCAAATCTTGATATTACTTCCATCTCCGACTCTCCACACCAACCCTTTCTTGAAAAGATTGCGCGCATTCCAAATACTACTCCATGCATACGAGGGCTTCCTTCCTAGAGATGAATCCAGAAAATTGCTATTTGGGTAATATTTTTTATAGAAAATTTGAATTTGGACAAAAAGCCAGTCCCCATCCTTACTTGGCAAGGTGTGCCATATTAAAATTTTCGAATGACTCTTATTTCTATGAGTTGAGGTAGGTAATCAAAATGATTTGATTATCATTAATCCTAGAAAGTAATGATCCTATAAAGGAATATAAACCTAATATTGAATTATACCATATATCCTATAGCTACCTAGATCTGTCACAATCAGAGCTTCCCATGTCCAAGTATTTTCATGATTCAAATGCTACATCAAATCTAATATATGGGACACGATAGAACTGGAGACACCAGTCAAATGTGGCAAGATGACACCTATATTGGTGTATTGCTCTTCTGTATAATGTCTCTTCCTCCCATAATTGAGGATAGTAAACAAGCTATATATGGGAGTTACTTATGAAAATGATAATAGTAATTGACATCATGGGGAGACATGTTGGGTGATGGAAACCCACTCAGTTAAGGGACTATTTAGGTTAAAACATTATAGCTCATTTCGGGTATGAAAGACTACAATAACTCTTTTCAAGTAGGAAAGACCACAAAACTACGGGAGAATACCATAGATTAATTCATAAATATTTTCTTTGATTCTTTATTTACAACCAAACCTTAAATAGAATACAATTCAATAACACCTAAAATGATAACATTTTCAAATAAACTCTAATCCTAAGAACCTAATCGTAATTTAAAATAATCTAGTCCTCTAATCCTAATGAATTCCAACTCAACCTCTCTTACTCTAAGCTTATCCCTATCATTTGGCTTCCAAAAAGTGTCGTGTTTATAAGATATAGGTGCACCAAAGGAGTAATGCTAGAAGTCTCTCTTGTATGACTCCAAAAAATATGTTGCTTTTAAAATTACTATTGGACTTGTGATTAATTACTATTGAATTTTGATCGAATGATGATTTTAAAAGACACCTCATTTTGTAAGTGACACAAGAGGGCCAAGAGGGACTTTTAGCATTACTTGTACCAAAGATAAGGATATTTAAGTGCATTAGTGGAAAGATAAGATAGAAGATATCAAAAACCTGTAAATTTAAAGCAGTCTAGTGCTGCATCAGTGGAAGATAAGGACAGATAATCTCAGAAATTTGTGAACTTGAAAAAGTGTAGAAATTAGTTAACATTTAATACTTAATTAAACGTCAAGATCTATTGATTGATGTATACTGTCTAGAGGGAATGATGATAATAGTGGCAAGATGTGTCGATGTATGTAAATGTGCTTTTGTATTGAACAAAAAAAAAAAAAAAACTGAATTATTGTAGACTTAATCTTTACGAAGATTTGTAGAGTTTTGTTTTGTTTTCTTAAGCATCAGGTAGAACCCCGTTTATTTTAGGGGAAAATATACTTATTATCACTTATTCTCAAACTACCATATTTGACACTTAACCTCATCAAACTACTGTTTTCTTGCAGTTGGCACTCTTCAAGTCTTTGTTAGTGTTTGACGTTAAAATTGATGGAAAATGCTGCATTTGATTTACATGTACAATTTTTGTATTTGAAATACCCAAACTACTTCAATTTTAGGAGTTAAAATGTTTTTGTTATCTTCAAATAAAAGAAATAGAAAAAGTTTTTTTAAAAAAGGGCAGAGAGAGATGGGGTGACCAAATCACCCCTTTAAGATGCGGGAGTGGCTGGAGAGGACTTTCGGGGTGGCTGAACCACTAGCTCCCACAACCCTAAGGGGGTGGTGAACCACCCTTGAGATCCCTAAGAAAGTGGTCAAATTAACACCCCTAATCTCGAGAAGATGGTTTGGCCAGCCCCAAAAAAACGATTTTGGGGTAGCCAAATTGCCCTCAGAGCCCTAGGGGTTTAGCTATTGTCGAGATCCTTAAGGGGGTGGCCACCCCAAAGTCCTCTTCTTGAGGGGGTGGTTTGAGCACCCTCAATTTTTTTTTTTTTTTTTTTTTTTTTTTGGTTGAAGGGTGATTTGGACATTTAAAATAAAAACTTTGTGTGTGCAAGTCAAGTGCTCAAATTAAATTTCCATCCATTTTTACATCAAACCCTAATAGAGGGTGCGTATTATAACTACAAAAAACCTTCTGATTAGTAATGACACATCAGTAACGTGTAAATAGGCTTGACGCGTTGCTAAATGTTAGTAACGTGTGCAGCGTGTTACTAATTTGGATGTTACTGAATTCCTATTAGTAACGTGTCAGAAATTGACACGTTACTAAAGTTTAAAAAATTAGTAAAAAATAATAATTTTCCTTTTCAAATTTATTTTCGGAATTTGGACGAGTAGTGCTCTTAGGCCTGCAAGTTTTGTGTTTTTTCATTAAAAAGAATTTCAAAGCCTTTACTATGATCCCAAGCAAAACTCTTGTTGCTTTCTGTGGGTGTGAGAGCAAAAGAGAGAAGAAGAAAGAAAAAAGAAGAAAGAAGAAAGAAAAAGTGCGGCAGGGAGGAAGAAAAAAGAGGGAAGAAAAAAAGGAAAAGAGAAAATGAGGGAAGCAGCTGGCGCATGTTTCCAATGCCCGTTGGTAACGTGTCAGATTTGACACGTTACCATTTGGTAACGTGTCAACTCTGACACATTACTAAAGTTTTCGATTCTTTTTTTTTTTTTTTCAGTTTTCGAATTAGTAACGTGTCATTTGACACGTTACCATTTAGTAACATGTCAACTTTGACACGTTACTAAAGTTTTCGATTTTTTTTTTTTTTTTTTTTTAAGTTTTTGAATTAGTAACGTGTCAAATTTGACACGTTACCATTTCGTAACGTGTTAAATTTGACACGTTACTAAAGTTTTTGATTTTTTTTTCCAGTTTTCGAATTAGTAACGTGTCAAATTTGACACGTTACCATTTAGTAAAGTGGGTAAAGTGACACATTACTAAAAAAATTTAGTAATGTGTCACAAACTGACACGTTACTAAACGGTAACGTGACAAAAAATAATGAACAGTACACACGTTACTAATACTACATTTTTTTGTAGTGTTAGTTGTGACTTTATGAACTCTTTGCTGTTTAACACTACAAGCAATATGGTCTTTAGCAACCAAAAAATAGCAGCGACCCCAAAGTTGCCGCTATTGAGGGGTCATTAGTGGCGACTTTTAAGTCACCGCTAATGACCCATTATTAGCGGCGAATAAAAATAGTAGCCGCTTAAAACAAAAAAAAAAAAAAAAAAAATAGCAGCAACAAGAATAGTGGCGACTAATAGTCGCCGCTATTAAATATCATTAGCGACGACTCAAAGGGGTCACCGCTATTAAACCTCAATAGCGGCGACTAGAGTTGCCGCTAATAAGATTCAATCAGCGGGGACCATAAAGTCGCCGTTGATGAAGGTCAACAGCGGCGACCCCTGAGAATCGCCGCTGATGAGTGGTCAGTAGCTAGGGTCGCTGCTATTGACAAAAGATAAAATAATTAAAAAGCTCATTAGCTAATGAGGGTCAACAGTGGCGACATTAATGTCACTGCTATTGACATGGGAAAAATAATTAAAAACTTATTAGCAGCGACCATATAGTCGCCGCTAATGAGTGTCAACAACGGCGACTATTGAGAGTCGCTGCTGATGAGTGGTCATTAGCGTAGACTTTAGGGTCGCCGCTATTGACATGAGAAAAAATAATTAAAAATTCATTAGCAGTGACCATAGAGTCGCCGCTAATTAGGGTAAATAGCGGCGACTCTTAGGGGTCGCCCCTGATGATTGGTCAATAGCAGCGACTTTGGGGTCGCCGCTATTTACCCCTGCAAAAATAAAATAAAAAGTAAAATAAATATTGGGGCGATGCTATTGACCCTACATATATAATAGAAAAAAGTTATTTCCCAAAAATTCACCTCCGATAATATGTAATTATTTCTTTTATATTAATTATTGGTGAATTTTTTCTATTTTCTATTCTTATTTTATATAGAAAAAAATAAATATTTATTTTTTTCTTTTAAAGAAAACAAATTCTCCTATTAAATTAAAACGCTTAGAAAAATTAATTTTTTTTCTATATTATTATTGAAGTTTTCTATTTCTTATTCTTATTTAAATGTTTGATCGAACAACTAATCGATCTTGGTGAATTAATTTGATTGATCGTGATAGGATCAAATGATCGATCAAGCATCCGATCGATACAGGTGATTTAGTTCGATTGATCGTGATATGGTCAAATGATCGATCAAACATCCGATCGATCATAATGAATTAGTTCGATTGATCATGATAGGATTAAATGTTCGATCGAACATCTGATCGATCCTAGTGAATTAGTTCGATTAATCGTGATAGGAACAAATGATTAATCGAACATCCGATCAATCCTAATGAATTAGTTCGAAAAATTAATTTTTTTTTCTATATTATTATTGAAGTTTTCTATTTCTTATTCTTATTTAAATGTTTGATCGAACAACCAATCGATCTTGGTGAATTAATTTGATTGATCGTGATAGGATCAAATGATCGATCAAGCATCCGATCGATACAGGTGATTTAGTTCGATTGATCGTGATATGATCAAATAATCGATCAAACCTCTGATCGATCATAATGAATTAGTTCGATTGATCATGATAGGATCAAATGTTCGATCGAACATCCGATCGATCCTAGTGAATTAGTTCAATTGATCGTGATAGGAACAAATGATTAATCGAACATCCGATCGATCCTAATGAATTAGTTCGATTGATCGTGATAGGATCAAATGTTTGATCAAACATCCGATTGATCCAAATAAATTAGTTCAACTGATCGTGATATGATTAAATGATCGATCAAACATCCAATCGATCCTAATGAATTAGTTCGAGTGATCGTGATAGGATCAATGTTCAATCAAACATCTGATCGATTCTAATGAATTAGTTCGATTGATCATGATAAGATCAAATGTTCGATCAAACATCCGATCGATCCTAGTGAATTAGTTCGATTGATCGTGATAGGAACAAATGATAAATCGAACATCCGATTGATCCTAATGAATTAGTTCGATTGATCGTGATAGAATCAAATGTTTGATCAAACATCCGATCGATCCAAATAAATTAGTTCGACTAATCGTGATATGATTAAATGATCGATCAAATATCCAATTGATCCTAATGAATTAGTTCAATTGATCGTGATAGGATCAAATGTTCAATCAAACATCTGATCGATCCTAATGAATTAGTTCGATTGATTGTGATAGAATCAAATGTCCGATCGATCCTACTAAATTAATTCGATTGATCGTGATATGATCAAATGATCGATCAAACATCCGATCACTCCTAATGAATTAATTAGATTGATCGTGATAGGATCAAATGATCGATCAAACATCCGATCGATCTAGGTGAATTAGTTTGATTGATCGTGATAGGATCAAATGATCGATCAAACATCCGATCGATCTAGGTGAATTAGTTCGATTGATCGTGATAGGATCAAATGATCGATTAAACATCTGATCGATCCTAATGAATTAGTTCCATTGATCGTGAAAGGATCAAATGATCGGTCAAATATCCGATCGATCCTGGTGAATTAGTTCGATTGATCGTGATAGGATCAAATGATTGATGAAACATCTGATCGATCCTAATGAATTAGTTCGATTGATCGTGATAGGATTAAATGTTCGATCAAATATCCGATCGATCCTAGTGAATTAGTTCGATTAATCGTGATATGATCAATTGATAAATCAAATGGATACAATTGAAGGTTCAATCGAACATTCAATTGAACCGTAAGATCTTTATATTATCTTAGTGCCTTAGTTATATTGATCTTATATTATCTTTGAATTTTGTATTATTTTATAATTAATTATAAGATAAATATCAACTTAATGATCTTTATCATAAAAATTTATTAAACGGAAATTTTTAGTTAATATTATAATAATAAAAACATATTACAAGAGAAAAATTAAAAAAAAAAAAAAAAAAAAAAAAATTGTAAATATAATTTTTTTTTTTTTTTTTAAAAAAAAAAACTATTTGAGTTCATTAGCGGCGACTAAGGTTGCCGCTATTGAGCGCGCATAAAAAATTAGTGCCATCTATTGGCGCAATTTCTTAAATTTTCAGACCATATTTTTTTTTTTACCAAAATCCCTAATCACCAAAATCCCTCATCACCATATTTTTCAGACCTCCCTCATCACTCTCTCACTCTCACTCTCTCTCTCTCACTCACTCTGGCGAACGTTTCTCTCTCTCCGGCAGCTCTCTTTCCGGCGCACCTCTCTTTCTCTCTAGCGCACTCAACTCTCTCCGGCGCACTCAACTCTCTCCGGTAGCTCTCTCTTCGGCGTACCTCTCTCCGGTATGAGTTTCTCCTAAATGCTTGAAAACCTTAAATGCCTCTCAATCACTCAATTAGTATCCATGAATTGTGATTTGAAGAAATTAAAAAATGTGTACTTCCTCTCTTCCTCTCTTTCTATTTTTTCCCTACAGAACTGATTGGTTCCTTTAAAAAACTGCCGTGGACTCGAAAATTCTTCTAAATTTCTATGAACAAATTTGAAACAAAAAAAAAAAAAAACGAATTTTTATGGCTGTTGCTATTACTTTGTTCAAGCAAAGAACTCAGTTTCTATTTTTTTGTATGAATCAGTCACATTGTTTTGGGTCTTTTTTTTTTTTAATAAAAAGAAAAACCTAGGTAGGTAAAATGCAAGATCAGCTCTTGAATTCTCTGAAGACAATTCCAAAATACCTTTGTGTTTGAGCGTAATTCTAATAGTAATAACCCATTATCCCTCTCCCCCTAATAGGAAGTCAAATTCAAAATTTTGGGTAAAGGAAGATTTCAAAGGAATGAAGAAAATATTCATTTGTGCTGCAGTTAGAATATTGCAGAAAAGATGTTGGTTTAACTTTCTACTTCTGGGGTAGTTTAGGTTTCAAAGGAATGAAGAAAATATTCATTTGTGCTGCAGTTAGAATATTGCAGAAAAGATGTTTGCTTAACTCTCTACTTCTGGGGTAGTTTAGGCTTCAGCACAATTTTTTTATTTTTTGAAATATCTGTAAATTGTTGTATCTTTTGCTGTTGAATTGCGTCTTGTTTCTTGAGATGTTTTCGGTTGGCTTTTGTTGGTTGTGGTTTCTCCTTTTGAGACTGGTTTGTAATATCTGGAGGTTGTTTTGTGTTTCAGCTTGTTTCTAGTTGTTAAGAAAGAAAGTATTTACTCATAAATTTTTTTTTTTTTTTTTTTTTTAATAAAAAAAAAAAAGATAGAGAGAGACTTGGAGAGAGAGAACAACAAAAGGATATTTTTTTTATTTGTAAGCGTGGGGAACACCATTTCATTAAGAATATATGCAAAAATGGGGAATTTTCATAAAGGGAGTAGTAGATTTAGGGGGAGACTACAGTTTTATATGCAAATATATTACTGCTATTAAACTGTTTATTGTCTACATATGTTCTTTATGCACTTAATAAGTTTGTGCATTTTCAAGAAGACATTTTTATTTCAGTTTTCTACAGCAGTGTCTTTGTAATTAAGGTGTCTCATGTAATAGGAAATAGTTATGTTTTGGTGGTTTGATGGGGTTACTTTTTATTTCATTGAGTTGTATTCTGATTTTTTTTTGTTACCAAATTGTCAAAGGGAGAGATAGGTTTTATATTTGTTAGGAAAATTCTAGTGTCAAAAACAAAGGTTATTTGTTTATTTGGAATTGTTGCAATGGGAGGCAAATGAATGAGGACTCTTTTTCCGGATTGTCGAGAACCCCCATGGATTAAGTGCATGCGCGTTTGGTAATCAGGTCCCACTTTGAATCCTCTTTTCTTTGTTGATTTTATGCTTTTGTCCTCTGCTTCATGTTGGTATAAGAATTCTAAAAGTAAGAAGAAAAAAGTTGCTGGTGTGGATGAGTGCTTGAAGTGGGAGCATAGTCTTCCATCATGTAATTTTTGGCCCCTGCCCCCGCCCCTTTTCATCAACTCGTGTTGTAAAAGGTCAGTGTGTTTTACATGAGGAAGGGAGGGAGGGGAAGTCATTCTGCTGTACAGTGATTTGTGGTGACTGGTGATGTTATTATGAGTTTGTCCAGTTGTGTTTTGAGTGTAAAACCTCTGAATAATTGGAGTCTGAATAATAAAATAAAATAACTAGTATCCTCTATAAAACATAAAATTTAAAAAAAAAATATTAAAAAGGAAAAGGAAAAGAAAAATTTAAGTATATATTTATAATTATATATAAAAAATAAAAATATATATTAGGGGTAATCGAATTACCTCCATAGCCTTGGAGTGGTTCGGCCATCCATGAAAAAGAAGTTACCCAATGTTTTTCATCAGGTCCATGTAGAGATCAAAGTTCTTGAGTGATAAATTTGGTAGAACAACTCAAAGATGAATTTTTATTTTTTGTGTCAGTATGCAAGCTGTGGGTGCTCTTTTCATGATTGTATAGATGTTTCTGTCATGAAATCAATGGCTTTGTCGTTTTTTCTTATAACATCTTTCTTGAGATTGATATAACTTAAAAAACTGAAAGAAGAAAAATATTTGTTTCGGTCTACAACCTGTGGATGCTCCAGCAGCGAGAAGGATTTAAGTCTATGAGTTAAATTTTTAAGTGGATATATATATATTTGGAAAATTTTGCATCTTTCTTTTATTTTTGAAATTTTCTAATTAAGGACATTCTTTGCAAGTACTGGCATAGGAACCTGATAGTAGAATTACATGTGGTTTTCTATCTTCATGAGTGAGAACTATTCCCTACATTGATTCTATCTTGAGATACAATTAGATATAGCATGACAGCCCCCACATTGTGAATCTCTAAATATGTCCCGGTGGTTTAGCTAGATGGGTCCGCCAACCTTGTAATTGCCACTCTTGGGATTAAAGTCCAATGTCCATAGTCCACTAAGGCCTTTCATTGCCATCTGTAAGAGGCAGCTTCACATTAATCAATTATTGACTCTAATCCCAAAAGAACAAAGACATGACTGCCAAAAAGACATCTTCAGCACGCCTCTTTAATGTCATAACCCTTATGTATCTTAGATGTTGGTAAATAGTTCCAAGTTATAAGCTCAATGTCACCTAGTAAGGAACCAATGTGGGGCTTAGAACCGTAAGCTCATTTATAACCCATTCCATTTAGGCAATCCATATCCCCAATGTGGAACCAACTTTCTGGAGTTTTAGAGAGAGATGTTGAGAAGAAATTCACAGGTCTTTAATACTTTACATTTACAAAACTTGAATCTTCTAGAACAAATTTTATGTTCAACTTTATTCCTATACCAGATGCTCTGTATGCCATCTAACTAAAAGGATTTCTCCTCTAACAGATCCTCTTTTTATTGTAAACTGTTGCTCAATTGTTTCACAGTAACAATATTTATCTCCTAGGATATTGTGATATGCTTATTATGCTTTATGCGTGAAGACAAGTTCTGACTGTTGATATGCTGTGCTTCATCACTTCCAGCCAGCTGGTTGGAAGTTAAAGGAGGAGTACTTACCTGCTGGTTGGTTGTGCCTGGTAAGTTATGTTGGGCATATGCTCTTTACATTAATCATTTATTGTATCTTTATTTCATTTTGATATGCTGTTCTGTTATTTATGTTTTGATTTAGGTTTGCGGCGCTTCTGAAAATCAGGAGATTCCCCCTAGGTTTATAAAGCTTGCAAAAGATGTTTACACCCCTGACCTAATAGCAGCTTCTAATTGCATACTCGGTATAATAACAGACATTTTGTTTAGAGCCCTTGCTTGATAAAATAACTAAGAATTTGTCTATAGCTGTTTTTGCAAAACTGGATTTTGGTACATGGATTGTGTATACTGTTCCAGGAAAGATTGGATACGGCACAGTCAGTGAAGCCCTGGCATACAAGTTGCCATTGATCTTCATACGTCGAGATCATTTCAGTGAAGAACCATTTTTGAGAAAGATGCTCGAGGTATAATTGGATGCTTTTAATGTTTGTTATTCATTTTCTTTTCACCTTATATACGCAATAAAAGAAGTCTAGCAGTTTATTTCTGCAACTGTCTTTTAAGTCATTGATCTCATAGCTATAAGCAAGGTGGTCTGCATTCACCATTAAGCCTATGTCCATCCATTCCTTCAAGCTTGATAGTAGTCCGTTGAAATGTTAAACCTTCTCAGTATTTCATATCTTTTGGGTAAACAGTTCTACCAAGGTGGTGTGGAGATGATTAGAAGGGATTTGCTCAGTGGAAATTGGACAACCTATCTTGAACGTGCCGTTAGCTTGACACCATGCTACGAGGGAGGTACCAGTGGAGGCGAGGTACAAATTTTACTAATTTTTATTTCGTTGCTTTTATTTTGTAAAATAGGGTGTCCCCCTTCCTGAAACCGCTGATTCTTGCTGTGAGCGGGATCCAATCCTAGTTTTTTGGTACAATGCTGAGAAATTTTCAACTTGGTGACCTCAAACTAAAACCTTTGAGGATTTAGGTTAGCATGGCTAAAAACCAGTTTAGGAAGAAGTTTCTGAAGTGGCATCCAAAATGCTCTTCCTGGTTAGAAGATACAAGAAATCTATCTATTTTGGACAAAGATGTCAAATTGATTATTAGACCAAGACAAAATATATGGTTTAAGGATGAGGACTTTGTGGATGGAGTGTTGGAGTTGTAAAACAATTATTAGACTTAGGGTGCTCCTAGTTTTGTCCCTTACAAGAAGCCAAAGGCCTTGAAACTGAATTTGAAAAAAATTGAAAAGAGAGGCTGGATTTGGGGTTTACAAATAGTATGTTAGAGGAGCTCAAGGTGCTTGATATTGGGAAAGGTGGGGGCATCCTTTCAAATGAAGGATGGATTATAGAGGAAGTGCTTATGTCTGAAATAGAGAGAATTATGGTCTTCTTGCGCTTGTCAATGGCTGTTGGTCACTTTTCTTCTCTGACAATCTTTGCTATTAATAAATTTTATCTGTTACCATGTTGCAGCTGGCTGCTCACATACTGCAAGATACAGCCAATGGAAAGAATTATGAGTCAGATAAGGTAAATTGACTGCCGATTCTTCTTTTTGTACTTGTTGGCTCATTGGTGTGGCTATTTTCCATCAAATCCCTCTTTCTTCCCCCTCTGTTTGTGTGACATTTCTATACATCCATTCTTGGATGGTGAGTACAGATTTGCATGATAGTGTTGAAAAAGTTTTCTAAACATTCTTCCGACTTATTGAATCTATTTGCCTCATTCTGTACTTTAAAAAGCTAATTTTGAACAAAAATTTGCTTGGGAACTTTTCAATACTAGCTACCCTTATGGCCTTGCTGCAATGACTTGAATTCTGTGATTTAGCTTTTAGCTGATCTTATCCAATCATGTGTCAGTGACTGCTAGAATGTAGCTTACATAACGATAGTTTTCTGAACAAGAGATGCAAAATCTACTAATTCCCCTGTTGGAATATATTGTCCCTCCATAATCATTATGGATAACATGTAATCCAAAGGGCAGAATTCCAATTAATAGTTATTGAGTAATACAATAGTAACAAAGAATTACACCTTGTGTTATTTAAACTTGGTCTTCTATGTATATCATGATATGAAAAGTTAACTTTTCATATTGTTCTAACAGCATATATCTATTCACATTGTTTAGAGTCTAATAACTATATTTCTATATGAAAAAAAGGGAAAATTACACTTTATCCACCCATGGATTGGATCAAGTTTTAATTATTTGCTAACTTGTGATTTTTGAAATTGCAATTTACCCACCTAAGGTCTACTTATATTTACATTTGGTTCACGGGTTTAACATATTCGATTGTAATGAGAATGCACGTGTATACTTTGAAATTTTTTCGATGCACGTGATTCATACATGAAAATTTCAAATATCTGGAGTGGAAAAAAAAATATTAAAGAATGTGACCTCTTGTGTGTAGAATTCAACTTTTTGCCAGATATTGGTAACTCCAACTACCCAAACTGCAAATAGGTGAAGTGTAATTAACCATATGAAAAACTACCTAGTATATCAGTACATGAATGTTTCAGTCATCTGCTGATAATCTCCCTATGCTTTTTGTTAGTAGCATTTTTAAGCCATTAATAGGAAACATGCCATACATATGTAGCTCATGTGGAATTTCTTATTGTCGACTGAATTTTATATATGTGAACGACGGGTATTGATTCCCTTTTGTAGCATACTGGAGCAAGGAGATTGCAGGATGCAAGAGTACTCGGATATCAACCACAGAGGGTTCCTCAAAGCGATATTCTTGTTCCAGATTGGTATACTCCTGCATATAATGAACTTGGCCTTCATAACTAATTTGGAGGGTTCTTCACCAGGTGCTGAAAAGTGTGGATATCTTAAAATTTCAGCTTCATTCCATAGTTTAGTATCTTTAGTTTATACATTTTTAGTGTTTTTTTTTTTTTTTTTGGGTGAAAAAGCAGTGATTCATTTGAGAAAGAAAAATTGTCATTGTATTACAGTGTCAATATATAAAAATCCCCTTTGAAACTGGCAATCAGAATCTTTAATGCTCTGAGCCAATGCTTACTCTGTTAAATCATTTGTTCTTTCAAAATTTGCACTAAACTTGTGAACTATTTTTGTTAATCTATCAGGTACAATCATCTAAATGTATTTCTATCAATTTCTTCTGATTCTGTAGAAGTCTGCAATATTCCCAACAACCTGGGTCTATCAGGGGGATTAAGGAAGAAAAATACATAGTTGCTGAGAGCCATTGCTAGTGACCCCCTTAGAGTAGATGATATTGGATTATTTTTCAGTCATACAACTGAAGTATGAAATTATTTAGCCATGGAGTTCTCGGTAATGTGAATAAGCGGTTTTAATGGTTTAGCTATCTCTAGCGATTTGACTATAAATAGGCTTGATGTAATTCCCATAATTGCTCTATAAACATCTATTATAAGCGGTTTTTTTTTTAAAAAAAAAAAATTATCATTAGCGGCGACCTCAATGTCCCCGCTAATGATTTTTTTATTCTTATAATTAAATAGCTGCGACCAAAATGTCGCCACTACTGACCATCAATAGCAGCGACATTTTGGTCGCTGCTATTTAAAAACATCAGTAGCGGCGACAAAAATGTCGCCTCTATTGACCATCATCAGTGTCGACACACAGCCCATTTCAACCTTTTTTACAGCAAAGAAAAAAGTCGCCACTAATGATGGGTCATTAGCGGCGACCTTCATATTGAGCATCAGTGTTGGATTAATATATACCGGCAACTGAGTAGAGCCAAGGGTCAATAGCGGCGACATTTTGCTCATTAGCAGCGACTTTGGGTCGCCGCTAATGAGCAAATTTCTTGTAGTGCAAGTAATTATCAGTAAATTTGTTCAAGCAGAAAATGGAAGGGAAGGTCAATTATATGATGAATTTCCTGAAGTTAAAGTAGACTTTCAGGTAAAAAAAACATATAGAAATCAAGACATCTCAAAATTTGAACTTTTGTTCCAACATTAAAATCATTTTCACTTCTGTTGTTTGTGACTCAGACAGGATTTTCTTACTTTTATGGAGATGATAATCACAGCAGTAAAAATGTATAGAAGTCATTTATTTTGGGGCTCTTAATGGATTGTCATTGCATTTGTGTCTGCATTGTTATTATATGTGTCAAGCATCTGAAATATTATTCTTGCAAACATTTACTAAATTCAATCGAGTGCAAACTCCAAGCAAATGAAAATAATTGCTACAAATCATATACCACGCATCTGATATATATACCAATCAAAAAGGTATGAAAAATACAAAATGGGATATGTCAGTGGTAGAGCTAGGATTTTTGTTCACATGGACAAGATTAAAAATTAGAATAGAACAAAATTGATTAAAGAATATAATTAACAACATAAATAAATAACTCAACAAAATTTAAGTAACGTTTTAAAACATACAAATATAATTTGTAACTTATTGTTCCACGCCTAGCGTTAATTTCTTCATTTGTCGTCAATGAGTTCATATTAATTTTGAAATCGTCGCATGATTTATTCATCACTATAGCCTTGAATATATATATATATATATATATATATATATATCACCAACAACTAATTTAAAAGATAACTCAATATATAAAATTTTAGATAGATATTTATTATTTAATAATAAATTTAGAATAATTAATATAAAAATTTAATTAAATAATATATCTGTAAACCTAAAAGAAATGGAGAAACTATTTGTTGGCCTTTGTTCATGAGGATTGTACATGTAGTATACGATGGTATGAACGATATGAAAGGGAGAGAGAGCAGAAGCAAAAAGAGAAAAACTAGTGAAGCGTTAGGGGTATATCTTTGCATTTAAGTGTGAGCTTGGCCTTCAAAACCATTGATAAAGTTGATCATGAACTTGTGTGGCAGGAGACTAAAGTTGTTTCTAAGCACAGACGGGAAAGAATCCAATCTGGCGCAAGCAAAGTTAGATCAGTGAGCTCGCTTTGAGATCCATTGATGAAGTTGGTAGGAATTGCGTGTGACAGCAGTAGAAAGCTGAACATGATCTCCAATGGCAATGCCGAAGCCACATTAGAGCCAGTGGGGTTGCGGCTCCCACAGATCTTTTAAAAAACTGATATTTATAAGAAAAATTCTGCTAATGGCCCCAACATGTATGTTATTAGAAAAATATTTGGAGTACCAAATCTTTTATCAAGAGAAAAATACCAAAATTATGTGAAACTTATTCATTGATACTCGTAGCATTTTTCTTTATTAATTGTTTTGATATTTTTAAATGAATAAGCTTGGTATCATCTTGATATCCATTTCTTGGTAAAAGTTTTGATACCCCTACATTTCCTATATTATTATTGTTTAAAAAAAAAAGGACTTTTAAGAGAGGGTCGCTTGGTCTTGTGAGAATCGTTATCTTTTTGAGAATTAGAAACAATATCAATGCCTTTCCGGCCCCTACAATAATGATTTTTTGGCTCACCAGTACTGTCTAATGGGCCATAATCATATGCTTTAATGCACAAATAGATCTGAGTGTAAGCAAAAATGAGGCAAAGTGAGAGATCCATAGGGTACTGAGGATGGTAAATGACAGCGACACGATGGGATGCTAGAGAAGGGCTGCTGACGGGTGAATGAAGGCAACGATAGCAACCAGTGATCGATGGAGGTCCAATTGGACTGATTAGGCCACAGAAAGGTGTCTCAGATAATATTTAGAAATATATGATATGATGAATAATGTAAAAGCCGCAGAGAACAGAAGCATAAAGAGAAAAACTAATAAAGCGTTAGGGCTACATCTTATATTAAAGTGTATATAAAACTATATAATACAATTGTCTGTATTTATAAAAAGATTATAAAAGGTAAGAGTGGTAAACAAAAAACCCTATAGACTAAATAAATGAGGGACTAAGGGTCTGTTTGAGATTGCGTTTGAAAAGCTTAAAAGTGCTTTTAATACTCAAAAAGCTTGTTTGAAGAAAAACGTACTCGTTTGGTAAAAAAATTAAAAGTGCTTTTAAGGGTTCAAAAAGCCTAAAAATGGTCAAAAAAACACTTTAGGCAAAAGCTTAAAAATAAAGCTTTTGCCCAAAAGCTCTTTTTGATTTAAAAACTCTATTTCTCAAACGTAATCTCAAACAGGCTCTAAACCCTAAATGAAACTAAATAAAAATAATAATATAAGATATTTTAACGGTACAGAACTGCGAAGTTAGACAAAAACAATTTTGGCAAATCAATTTTTTTGCACATGGTTCCCATTGCAAAATGTCATAAGAGGCCTTCCTGTTTGGTTTGGTGTATTTTGAGTTTTGACAATTAGCTATGAGAAGTAGGGGAGACTCGAAGTGATTTTAGGGGTGGAATAAAAAAGACAAATGTGCGCACGAAAAGCTAAATTGTGTTTTTGTTTCGCAACATTAGTAATATGTCAGGAGCGTGTTTGAGATTGCGTTAGAGAGCTTAAAAGTACTTTGAGTACTTAAAAAGTTGTGTCAAACAAAAACCGACATATTTAGTAAAAAATTTCAGAAGTACTTCTTTTAACTTTTTTATTTTAAAAATTATTGAAATGCACCCTTGGAGAAAGATTAAAAATAACACTTTTGTTAAAAAAACACTTTTTGACGTAAAAACTTTATTTTTCAAATACAATTCTAAACATGTTCTAAGCGACAGTCGATGGGTTTGTGTGAGAGTAATTGAGATTAAGGAGGACATGTATCGCGTGTAGAGTGAGTGTACAGGAGACAAAACGTTCAGATCACCTTGAAGTTCTGAATCTTTTGACACATCACAAATGACTTTAAAAGTTTGCTTTTGATTGCTTTGACACCTTCTGGCACACCACTTTAAAAGTTCGAAATTTTGGTTAGGTGTAACAAGCAACACGATTAATACACATCACTTTAAAAGTTGGCTTGTGAAGAAAAAAGAAAAAGAAAAAAAAAAGTAAAATAACCATCATATAAGGGTGCTTGTCTCTTTTAAGGTGGTAATAGGGTAACAAAGTTATATATATATATATATATATATATATATATATATATATATATATATTTTTTAAAGGAGTAGCGTTTGCCCCCTCTCGCCCCTTGCTAGCTCTGCCATTGGATACGGGTTTTATATTCGTATCATTACAACTTTGTATCTCATAGAATGACCATATATCACTACAAAAAAAAGGACATTTTCTGACGTGGCTACAGTACTAGAATTGTTGCCACGTCAGAAAATTTCTGACGTTTGAATTTTAAAACGTCAGAAAATAATTTTCTGACGTGTGAATAGTGACACGTCAGAAATTTTCTGACGTGGCATTTCACCACGTCAGAAAATTCTGACGTGGCAGTGTGCCACGTCAGAAAATTCTGACGTGAAAATGTCCCACGTCAGAATTTTTCTGACGTGGCACATTGCCACGTCAGAATTTTCTGACGTGGTGAAATACCACGTCAGAAAAATTCTGACGTGAAAATGTACCACGTCAGAAAATTTCTGACGTGGCAAAACTGTACATATTTATATATATATATGTGCAAATAATTATATATAGATATATAATTATGTAGAATTTTTTTTTTTTTGAGACTTTTTCTGACGTGTCATGTGTGGCACGTCAGAAATTTCTGACGTGCCACACATGGCACGTCAGAAATTTCTGACGTGCCACACATGGCACGTCAGGAAACTTCCTGCTTGGGCGGGAGTTTGAAAATTTTCCCACTTTTTTTTTCTTTTTATTCTTGCCTCTTCATTTATTCCCCACACTCTCTCTCTCCTCTCTCAATCTCCCTCTTCTAATCTGCACAGGACGGAGCTCCTCTCTAAGGGAAGAAGAAAAGAAAATGTGAAGAGAAAAAGAAGACAAGCAGCAGATTGAAGAATAGCAAAAGAAGAAGAAGAAAAATGAAAGAAGAGAAGCAGATCTGCTTTTCTTCTAGAAGAAAAAAAAAATAAAAGGAGAAGAGAAGAAGAACAAGAACAAGAAGAAGAGAAGATAAGAAAATTTTTTGGGTTTTTGAAGATTTTTGTTGGGTTTTGAGGTTTGAGTTTTTGATTTTTGGAAGACTTTTTCGGTTTGGGTTTTTGTAAATGGAGAAAAGAAGAGAGCTAGAGACAGTGAGAAAATGGAGAAAAGGGAGAACATGGAGAAAAGAAGTAGATCAAAAACGAATTGAAGAGAAAAAAAGAGGAGAAAAGAAGCAGCTGGCATGGGGAGAAAAGATCTGCAGAGAAATTCACAGAGAAATTTGCAGAGAAATTCGAATTTCTCTGCGTGAGGGGGCTGTGCCGTGCAGAGAGATTAAAAAAAAAAAATTATTATTTTATCTATTTTTTAATTGGAAAAAAAAAATACCAGAAAAAATTTTTTTTAAAAAAAAAATTATTATTTTTTTAATTTCCTGACGTGTCAAAATTGACACGTCAGGAAATTTCTGACGTGTCAAAATTGACATGTCAGGAAATTTCTGACGTTTTTTATTTTAACACGTCAGGAAATTATTCTGACGTGTAACACACCAAAACGTCAGAAAATTCTGACGTTCTACCCATTGACACGTCAGAAATTTTTTTTTCCTGACACCTATGTTTCTGACAATCAACACGCGTCAGAAACGCCACGTCAGAAAACGCTGGTCAGAAAAAAATTGTTTTTTTGTAGTGATATGTAGCTTCTTTGTAAGCGCATATATAAGCTGTTGGAAATTATTTTGAATAGTGCACAAAATTCTTATTGAAATAAAATAATATCAATCTAAAAATTAACAATAAAATAAATAAAATACAATAGATGAAAAGTGGAGTATATATAGAAAGATCTCACAATGCTATAGAATTACGCAAGAGTATTGTCTCCTTAAAGGTTGATTTGTACCTTCTGGAGTATATAACTATGTGCCATTGGAACTCTTGACACACAATGTAGTGTCACAGATTTTCCAAAGTTTTATTTTAGAGATATTTATTTGATGATATATTATTCATATTAGGTAATGATATTTATTCTTGAGGAATTGAATCGATCATATGAATATTATAAGAATAAATGTTGATTTGCGCTCTAATTTGATATGAGAGATTATATTTTGATTGGGTGATTTAAGAGATATAATAATTGAAGATTGATTAATATATTTTGGGGTATGATTATTATAGTTAGTGATTAATTTAATGAGATTTTATGAAGTGAGGAATTAGTGGAGTTATTAATGGAAGTTGGGATTTTTTTTTTTTTTTTTTTTTTTTGGTAAATTGGAGTGAAATCCAACCCACTTCCTATTTTTTTTTTCTCTCTTTTAACCTTCCTCCTCTTTTTTTTTTCTCTCTTTTAACCTTCCTCCTCTCACACATGTACATCTTCCTTCCCACTTTAAATATTTTTATCTTTGTTTTTCTTTATAACCACATAGAGAGATTGAGATGAAATCAGAGAAAGGAGATTGAGAGAGAATGCGAGAAAGAGAGTTTGGGAGAGAGAGAGAGAGAGAGAGAGAGAGATAGTGATTGAAAAATTTATGGGTAATGATCAATTGTAGCAGAATGAGTTTCGACAAGTAATTACCTTTGATATTTCATTCATGTAACCCACTGTAAGTATTCTTACTTATTAAGTATGATATTGATATCCAATAATACGGATTCTTGTGGTTTTATAACTTGTCTAGCATTTTGATATAAATGATTCAATAATGATTTATATTGTCGAAAACCAATTGACTTACTATTTCACAGTTTTTGTAGTGCTTGCAAGAATGAAAAATCAAGGTAATTATGTAGTTGTTATTAAAAATTTATATTGAGATGTGCAGAGATTCCAAGTTGATTAAGTTTTGTCTAGAGTCTAAACTGTCGGATAGATTTGTATAAATGCCTTGTATGGCATAGCTTTGAGTATTTTTGTATAAAGAAAACTATTTTTACATTGTTTTGTGTTGATAATTACCGTTTTTTCCGCTGCGTGAGATTATTTCAGCGTAACACTCGAATTTATTTACAAGATAAAAGAAGAGAAATATCAGAATGTCACAAATGGTATCAAAGTATTACCCAGCTTGAGATGATGGAAACGTGCACAAGCCTTTGATGGTCACTTGGTGATGCCAAAAGTGGGTTATATTATAAGGGTCGTCAGTTAAGACGCCAAGAGATTTATAAAGGCCAAAAGTTAAAAGGCCGAGAATGAAGAAATTCTTTGAGGATTGCCAACGGTGACACTGGAGCCCAAGAAGAGTGCTTGTGGCATCTCACATCGCCTGTGTATGGAATATTTTATAATATTTATTCTATAAACAATTGAATTTTAAAGTTATATGGTAACTTGGGGTAAGTTATGGGTTAAGTGTGATTTGTTTTTAAATTGGGTCGCTCAATTTGAAGATAAGTGATAATTTATGGGCTTTAATTTCGATGACGAAATTCTTTTAAGGGGGGAAGATTGTAGCGTTCCAGATTTTTCAAAGTCTTATTTTAGAGATATTTATTTAATGATATATTATTCATATTAGGTAATGATATTTATTCTTAAGGAATTGATTATATCATATGAATATTATAGGAATAAATATTAATTTGAGATCTGATTTGATATGAGAGATTATATTTTGATTGGGTGATTGAAGATATATGATAATTGAAGATTGATTAATATATTTTGGAGAAAGTCCCTAAGAGGTAGCTCAATCGTTTAGGACCATGCTTAATAAAGCGGAGGTCACTAGTTCGAATTCCCCTCCTCCCTCTTATGCGGACATGTCAAATATATATATATATATATATATATATATATATATATATATATATTGGAATATGATTATTATAGTTGGTGATTAATTTAATGAGATTTTATGAAGTGAGGAATTCGTTGAGTCATTAATGGAAGTTGGGATTTTATTATATTTGTTTTTTTTTTTTTTTTATCAATTGGAGTGAAATCCAACCCACTTCTTTTAACCTTCCTCCTCTCACACACGTGCATCTCCCTTTCCACTTTAAATATTTTTATCTTTATTTTCCTTTATAACCACATAGAGAGATTGAGATGAAATTTGAGAAAGGAGATTGAGAGAGAAGGTGAGAAAGAGAGTTTGGGAGAAAGAGAGAGAGACA
The DNA here is from genome assembly GCF_965113065.1 of Corylus avellana. Classification (NCBI taxonomy): domain Eukaryota; kingdom Viridiplantae; phylum Streptophyta; class Magnoliopsida; order Fagales; family Betulaceae; genus Corylus; species Corylus avellana. The sequence continues at coordinate 11,537,396 of NC_142497.1, forward strand.
GTGATTGGGAAATTTATGGGTAATGATCAATTACAGCAGAATGAGTTTCGACAAGTAATTACCTTTGATGATTCATTCCTGTAACCCACAACTGTAAGTATTCTTACTTACTAAGTATGATATTGATATCCAATAATACGGATTCTTATGGTTTTATAACTTGTCTGGCCTTTTGATATATATGATTCAACAATGATTTATATTGTCGGAAATCAATTGACTCACTACTACACAGTTTTTGTAGTGTTTGCAGGAATGGAAAATCAAGGTAATTATGTAGTTGTAATTAGAGATTCATATTAAGATGTACAGAAATCCAAGTTGGTTAAGTTTTGTCTAGAGTCTAGACTGTCAGATAGATTTATATAAATGCCTTGTACAGAATAGCTTTGGGTATTTTTGTATAAAGAAAAGTATTTTAACGGTATTGTTTTGTATTGATAATTGCAGTTTTTCCGCTGTGTGAGATTGTTTCAGCGTAACACTCGAATTTATTTACAAGATACAAGAAGAGAAATATCAGGATATCACACACAATTTTCTAAGATCAGACTATAGCGTCTCCTTTCGTTAAGGACACACTTAAAAAAACAAAGACTAATAAACAACCCTTTTATTAAAATGGATGAGTGACTTCATGATATTGTTTTGTAGAAAAGCTAATGGTATAACATATAGCTTTATAGCTTGAAACAAAACATTTGATAACAGTGTAAGATATTGAAAACGAAAGATATTATATCTATATCTATTCTCCTTGGAGAGCTCTCTCTATACACATACAGCTGTGAGTTTTTTTTTATTTATTTTTTTTAATTTTTATAACAAAACATAAAAACCAATCTCATGACCAAACAGTCATAACAACAAAGCCATAAAACGTTGTAAATGGTCAAAACTGTTTCTCTAACCAACGGTCAAAACCATAAAAACCAATTAAAAGTTTTATTTTTTCTTTAATAACTCATGAAAAGTTTTAATGATGAAATGACTTAAAAAACTTTTTATTTTTATTTTTTATAAGTACTAAAAAAAAAAAAGAAGAAAAAAAGCTAATGTTTATAACACATTAAATATAACACAACATAAACATCATATTACCAAGATGAACGTCTAAGGGCGCGTTTAGAATTGCGATTTCGCAAAAATAATTTGCGATTTTAAAAGATATTACAAAACGTTTTGGGATTTTAAAATATATCGCAAAACATAAGGTGTTATGAGAAATTGTATACAAAAATAATCTGCGATTTTAAAAGAAATCGCAAAAAGTAGCTATTTCAAAAACATAATTTTTAAAAATGTAATTTTTAAAATCGCACTTATTGAAAACCGCAATCTCAAACAGACCCTAAATAAGAATTTGCATCATCTTACCATATATATATATATATATATATATATATAACACGCAACAGCAAAAATAATATGCAATCAAAGAACATATGCTAAAAAGATCTAAAAATATGCTTGAAACAGATTTATGTGGGCAGAAGATTTACCACATAATGCTGTCCACGTACACTTCTTGGGTAAGATCCTCTGCAAATGGTGACGAGTTGTTTGATAACTGTGCATGCAAGCTTCTCCTCCACACAAACCATATCTAAGTAAGAAATTAGGGTGAAAAATAATAGTTAAGAAGATATATATAACATCTTCTTATCCTCATTTGGGACGGTCGTTCAATTGCAGACAATGTATCCTACACTTTTAACGTTTTTGCACTGTCGGGAATGATAAGAGGAATATTGGGACCATTCATTTTCAGCTTAAAGATCTGATTGCATCAATCTCGCCTTACCTCTGTCCCGTCTAGTCAAGGTAACTGCTGTTTGGGTGACAACATTAGTGTCGTCACTAAAGATAAATGCTGGTTTGGCAATGCTTTTTAGGGTAGCTTTTTGGTGTTTTAGGAAATTAAACAAGCAAAAGCATATATTGTTAACAAATATTCAAAACAGAAAATGTTCGCAAAACACTCAAAACTATTTTTATATTTATGTCACATCATCACAAGATTCACAACCAAAAAATTGTCGGGAGACTTTTTCCTGTCATGCCTAATAATATATAGTTCCATTGCTATTTTTCCTGGAGTGCCCTAATGATATTTAGGCAAGCATTAGCAAGATGGAGTATGAAAGCTACACATGCATGCATGAAGAAACACTTGGTCCAAATTATCAGACTCACCCTAGGTTTTTGCAGATAGACTTGCCAAAGCCTCAATATGACTGGATTTGTAGTAGCCAACTGCAATTTAAAAATGCTAATAATCAAATGATATGGAGGAATATGTATTAATAATCAAATGATATATATATATATATATATATATATATATATATATAAGCATTCTAGCTAGAGATACATTAAAGGGACACTAGTCACTTGTCACCATTTTAGATTGTTATATATAAAAGCATAGGCTTTCAAGAGAGTAGCTTAAAATTGCAACAAATAACAATCTAAAATGGAGACAAGTAATGAAAAATGTCCCTTTCATGTAACCCTAGAATGTTTATATATATATATATATATATATATATATATATATATTAGAAATCTCAATTACAATTGTTTGAATTTACTGAATTCATCTATAACCTTAATTTGTTTTTTTCTTTGTCATTATTATTTTTTGTTATTCTTAATTTTCTAAGACGTTTAATTTCCTAAAAATATTCCTAAAACCAAATTAAAATTAAAAATATAATGATATGGTTGAGGGTTGAATTGTTCTAGTTATACGAGCAAATTAAAGGAGGATAGAAAGCCGATTCCTCAGTTATTGCGAGAGAATATAGGGTAATGCGATATATTGGTTAGCTTAAAGAATATTATAATATATGTGCCTTTGGATTCCGCGCGTGGTTCTAGGTTCTTCTAAAACTATTCTAAAGAAATTGACCTTCTCAAGACTACTAGGAGTAGGAGAGGTGCTTCGAGAAAATAAAAACAATATTAATCACTAGTGATATGTATGATTATGACACCTTCATTTTTCACCAACCATAATGATCATAAAAAGAGAGCAGCAAGATCTAGTCTAAATTGTTGTGCCATATTAAAACTCCCAACTATTTCTTTATGATCATCTTCATTTCCTTCTAGAAGGAGAGAAAGAGAGAGATTATATATATCTTACCTTCTAGAAGCCCATTTGTGAGACTCTTCATTTCCGTAGCAGGAAGCTCTTATAGTGATGGATCTCGAGTCACAAACACAAAGAAAGAGATGAAATGGGAGATATTTACTACCTTCAAAAGCCTTTCTTTAAGATCTATAGGGCTTTGTCTAGTGATGTATCTTTGGCTGCTGCGGCCAAGATGGCATTCACCTGCACCAGCACCTGCACCTCTTGTTGATTCATCTCCCCATTCAAAAAAAAACAAAAAAAAAAAAAAAGCAGATTTTTTCATGCTTTGAAGTCATAAGCAAAAGCAGACAGAAAGAAAGAGAAAAGAGAAGTCAAGGTGCAGGTGCAAATGCAGATAAAGGCAACATATTGGCATGTATACTCTCTCAGTCGCATGTCTAAGAAACGAAGCATTGGGCAACTTCCCAAGTAACAGGAGGATATATTTATTTATAATACATATAATCTATATATATACATACATATATGTAGAAATAATTAGAACATTATGTTCAGAAAGATATGTATGAGCGTCGATATTTATATAAAGAAAACAAGTGAAAGGTGGAATTATTAGTGGAATTATTAGTGGATAAGCATTTGACAAATTCTGGTATCCATTGCAGAAATTTTAGTAGTACTGTCTGTCCCAGCCACCAACCAGCTGGTCCTGGGCCACGTGATGTGAAGACCCTAAGCACGTGGGATTTGACGCCCCAGCCAATGGGAGACTACCACGTATTGCCACATCTGACGGTACCACTTGAGATGGACCGTCTTACCGCATGGTCTCCTCTTTTCTAGGTCAGGTCATGAGATTGGGGGGTGGGGGCCACGACAGCGATGGCACTCGAGCTTCCAACGTCTTTATCTTTTACAAATATTCTCCATCACTAGTAAACGGTGACACATTCACTGTTGCTGTGTTGGCTTCTACTTGTGAGGAGATACGTTTATAAGAATAATTAAGTTAATTTTAATTCTAATTTAATTATACTTGGAAATCATTTTAATACTTTAACTAACTAATTTTATATTTAATTTGTCACGGGCTCACAAGTCCTGTAAAAAATTATCATGCTGGATTATAAGAGAGTAGCAAATTTTCTAAATTCTATTTTCTTCCCTTAATGTAAGAAAAACTTTTTAAGAAATTATTTAAGAGTACTAACAACAGAGACCTTATAACTTATTTCATTCCTTACATATTGAAAAAATTTCAAAAAAATCACAAAAAGTCACATGCAGCAGCTTCCCTAAACATTGAGAATGCTACGGCCAATGTACGTATATGGAACCAAAAGAGTTTTCCTATATATTATTTTAATATAAATAATATTTCTCTTCCATCTCTCATCTTTCATCTTTTTTTTTTTTTTAATTTTTTTTATTGGGGATTGTGTTAAAATTTTGTAAAAAAATTCAAGGGTAGGTATGAAACTTGTATTTTGTGAAGAAATAATATTTTAATGATATAAAAAAAAAAAAAAAAAAAAAAAAAAAAAAAAAAAAGAGGGAAACTTCACTAAGAACCCCCAAACTTTCACCCGTTTTGAAATACCTCCCCTAAACTTCAAAATCTCTCAATTTAATCCCATAAACTTTCAATTACTCTCAATTTGGACCATTCCGTTAATTTTTGCCGTTAAAAATTCAAAAAAAGACAAAAATATCCATGATTTTTGTTTTTTGTTTTTTTTTTTAAATAAAAAAACGTTTTAGAAGTTGAAATTTTATACAAAAGTCAGGGTATAAATGTCATGTGACGTTTAAAATCTGACGGATGGGTCTAAATTGAAAGTAATTGAAAGTTTAGGGGACCAAATTGAGAGATTTTGAAATTCAAAGGGGTATTTCAAAACAGGTGGAAGTTTGGGAATTCTTAGTGAAGTTTCCCAAAAAAACAAAAAAATGTATTGTGAAGTATATTTGGATATGAAAGTAAAAAGTAGTTTTGTTTCCTATACTTAAAGCATGTTTTGGGATTGCGTTTGAGAAATAGAGCTTTTACGTAAAAAAGTGATTTTTGGCAAAAACTTCATTTTTAAACTTTTGCCAAAAGTGCGTTTTGGCAATTTTTAGGTTTTTGATCGCTTAAAAGCGCTTTCAATTTTTTTTATCAAACAAGTATTTTTTTTAAAAAAAACAGACTTTTTAAGTATTAAACACATTTTTTGATCCTTCAACCGCATTCCCAAGCATGCCCTTAGAAAGAATTAAAGAGAAGCTGTTGTTAGTACTCTAAAAGCATGTTTGTGATTGCGTTTGAAAAATAAAGTTTTTGAGTTAAAAAACACTTTTTGGCAATTTTTTAGTTTGCTAAAAGTGTGTTTGAGCCATTTTTTAGGCTTTTTGGACCTTTAAAAGCGCTTTCAATTATTTTTGCCAAATGAGTACTTTTTTTTTTCAAACGAACTTTTGAATGTTAAACGCATTTTTAAACCCTCAAACACACACTTAAACACGCCCTAAGGGTCTGTTTGGGATTGCGTTTGAGAAATAGAGCTTTTAAGTCAAAAAGAGCTTTTGGACAAAAGTTTCATTTTGAAGCTTTTGCCAAAAGTACTTTTTGGCCATTTTTAAGCTTTTTGGATTCTTAAAAGCCCTTTTACTTTTGTTATCAAACGAGTACGTTTTTTTTCAAACGAACTTTTTAAGTGTTAAAAGCACTTTTAGACCCCTCAAACACAATCTCAAACAGGCACTAAAACAAATTTTATTAGCTTCAGCTAAACTTATGAAACAGTAATGGGAAGCAAAAGTGTTACCCTGATTCAGGGAATGATTTTTTTATTCCTTTAACATTATTTTAATATAAAAATAATTTTTTTGCCTATAACATTTATTAGAAATAATATTTAAATAGTTTCTCTTTCCTCTCACTTTCTCCTAACATTTAATTTCAATTATATATATAGTAGAAAAAAGTTAATGGGGATCTTACTTGAATAGAGAATGAAAAAGTAACTTGATTCTCTACCTTTTAAATAAAATCTCTTTGCCTTTTGAATAAAATCTAAAAGAAGCTCTTAGTGCTGAGATGTTTAGGGATGTTCATCTCAAAAAGATCAAGTCAATTTAAAACTTTTATTACAATCACTTAAAAACTCAGTTTCACATGTAAATAATATGAAACTGAACACTTATAAGCATCTCTTATAAATCATTTGCTTTTTATATGAGTTTACTCAAGTTCTCAATATAAGATCAATGTATTATAAACTCCTTCTTAAACTCTTTATGCCAGAGCCATATCATGCACTTTTCCAATACCAGTATACCGCCAGGCCTTATTTATTTATTATTTTTTTAATTACCTGGCCTTATTAGATAACTCTAAAAAAACGCTAACCAAGTCTACCGCATCAAATTCGAAAACCGCACACAACAATCACTCCTTGTTGACGTCTGATGGTAAAAGAAAAATATCAAGGGTGAAACAATAAGTTAGCCTGGCAGTGGGACCGCAACTCACTCCGTCTTGAAGTCTGATAGGGCCATGCTTTAGCCCTTTGGACTGGTCGGGGTCTCTTTAATTTCCTACGATATTAATGCTTCAGTTTGTGTCGTTAGGTACAAACCAGCTCACCGTTTCGTTTTGCGTGTTTTTCAGTGGAGTGGAACTCATCTTCTGTTTGTGTTTCAATTCACAAATAAGAGAGAAATAAATCCTTGCTTTATTTGCTATATATATATATATATATATATATATATATATAACTTATATTTTTATGTCATATTAAAATATTTTTTTAAATAAAATATAAAAAAGATAAAGTCTACTTTTTTTGTTTTTTGAATTGGGATTCATTAATCGAAAAGGAAACTCAGCTTTCAGCTAATATAATAGAGAGCACACTCGGAGGAAACAACTCCTGCCATTCTTGCGTATCAACATACCCAAGAGCCAGCTTGGCCAATTGGTGGGCAGCACCATTTGCAGATCTGCCAACATGATGAATACCCCACCCATTCAAGTTTTGCACCATTTCCTTCACCAATTGGTTGGCCAATTGACGAAGGAAAGATAAAGTCTACTAATTAACTCCTTCAAACTATCATCCAAATAATAATTTATATTATAAACTATCAATTACGACAATTTAATCCCAAAACTACAAAAACAATGACAATGTACCCTAATACTAACAAAATAACGAAATTATCCCTATATAATTTTCAATAAAACAAAAATACCCTTAAAATTAAAAAAAAGTAAATAAAATTTAGTATTTTTATTTTTATTTTAGTAAGGGTAATTTCACAATTTTGTTAAAATTGGGAGTACATTGTCATTGTTTTGGTAGTTTGGGGAGTAAATTATCGCAATTGATAGTTTGTGCGGTAAATTGTCATTGAAGTGGTAATTTGAGGGAGTTAAATGAATTTTGTCCAAACAAAAATATATCGTCAGAAACCTTCCATCTTTGGTTCCCAATCCATTAAGTCCAACTTCTTTTATTTTATTTTTTATTTTCTCTTAAAAATAAATAATTACCACTTGTAGAGTTCCACTTTGTCGGTTGATGTAACACATGAGATCTATCATCTTTAGTTTATTTGAACTGAAAAATATCCAGTTAATTATAGTGGAAGAATATTTTTGTCTCTTAAAGTGAAAAGACAAAAATAATCTTAACTTTTTTGAAAAGACAAAAATACTCCTAACTGAATATTCTCCAGTTTATTTGAACCGAAGAGCATCCTATTCCGATCATGTTGTTAAACTAGAGAGAATATATTTGATGTCTTGACAAATGTTGCCACTCGTACTACTTCTTCTTTTCTTTCTTTTTCTTTTTCACTCAGTGGCTTAGCCTCTCACCTCACGTGCTACTTTGCTTCAATGGGTTTTGGGTAGCTTTCAAATATGAGTAATGATATAGGAAAGATTATAGTTTTTTTTTTTTTTTTTTGAGTCTTCTTAAATATAATGTAATATTTAAAATTATCAATAAATTAAAATTTAATAATAATTATTTTAAATTTAATAGTAATTTTAAAATACATATCGCATTTGGAAGAATTTAGGACTCCTTATGTATTACTCTCCAAATACATTACAGGTAATGCAAAATAACTTAAAAGGCGCTTAGGCCGGCCGCCTCTAATGACTTCTTCTAACAAGGACATATATATAATTGCTCATGCATTTTGCTTCTGATTTATTTCAGTGGGCATAATTGGAAGTGTGTTGCCCTCCTATGTGAATCATCTTACGTGTTATTTAATTGAAATCCATATAGCTTTGATTCTTCTTCTTTTCTTTTTAATTTTTTAGTCTTTTTTTAGGTGGTCGTCATTTGTCTCATTAAATAAATGTAAATGATGTCATGTGATAAATATATTGAGAGTAATACTACAATACTTACTCTCATTTTTTCACACACATTTTTCTCTTCCATAAGTGACTTTTAAAACTCTTATTGAATGTAAGATAAATCTTTATTGAATTTTAATATAGTAGTAATTTTAAAAGTTACCATTAAATGTGAAAAATTATGTAGAAAATTAAGAATATGTGTAGCATTACTCGTATATTAACACAGTATTAAAAACATTAAATTAATATAACGTTATTTATACCATTAAATAAAATAATATTAAATTATGCCATATACTTCTTTCTCTATTTCAACAAAAAGATTCTTGTCTGATAGAAACACAACTCATGGGGAGAGGGGAGAGAGAGAGAGCAACTAATCAGATATCATTTCCGATAAAGTGACCAATAGCTTCAACTGAAGACAGCTTTATCAGAAACAAAATGACATATAGTGATTGGTTGATCATCAGATTTTTATGGCATAGCCTTACCTAGTATAAAAATAAAAATAAATGTTACTTTACCATATATATATATATATATATATATATATAAGTTACTTTACCATATTTTGACTTATACAGAGGAGGAATGTCTTCTCCGTCCCATTCTAAATTTGAATCTAGGCACACTTAACTCCTAACTTAGCTGCCAACAACCTTAATTTACTCTTGATGTATATGCTGATCTCTGTCTTATCAGTTTGATCATTTCAATAAAAATAAAATAAGTTTTCTAAATAGTAACGCTACATTTACTCCCATTTTTTTACACTTATTTTTTTATATTCATAGGTAGCTTTTAAAACCACCATTAATTTAAATTTCAATAAAGATCCATCTTATATTTAGCGGTGGTTTTAAAAGTCACATATAAGTGTAAGAAAATTAGTTTAAAAAAGTGAGTAAATATAACATTACTCTTTTCAAAAGAGTCATTTATGGTCCCCAATGGATAGCTCAATCGGCTGTGAATCCCACCTCATGAAGTGGAGGTCACTAGTTCGAATCCCCCCTTCCCCTTCCCTTGTGTGGACATGTAAAAAAAAAAGAAAAAAAGAGTCATCTATGGTTTTTACAATTGGATACTCCATAGGGTTTAAAATTGACATATAAGTGCATACACATGTTATTGGTGTCCCACTATCGCATGTGCTTTGCATTGGCTATTTAGGCACACTTTGCTCAAATTTGTGCTCCTTAATTATAACTGACAATTTTATATCTCAAATATGTAGAAATTAAGAGAGAAACTCAACTATGGAGAGAGACCCTCAAGGTAGTGTTCTTGGTTCAAAATGGGAGGGAAATGCGAAAATGGAGAGAGATGCTTTGGTTTAGGAGTCATCTCGGCTTGAATCCATAAAAGGCCGTCATGATGGTCTCTCATATAGAAAACAAAAAGCTCTCGGCCTACTTCCGTCAGATAGTCGTCAAAAGCTTATCATGATAATGTAGCTCAAGAGAGTATCGACATGCTTTCGTCAAATAGTTGTCAGAATCCCATCATAACGATGAAGTAAAGAAATTTCTCGGCCTCTCTTTGTCAATAGCGCATAATGACAATGTTGCTCAGTAAAGTCTTGGCATGTCTTTGTCAAAAGGACATCAGAAAGCCATAATGAAGATGATTGTCAAACTTGTTAATAGAGGTGAAAATGCGATTACGGTTAGCAGTTATCATCGCAAACCACTAACCGTAACTGCCAAAGGTAGTTAGTGTAATTTTCTAACTACTTCCGCACCGCCTTAGGCGTTTAGCGGTTATTTTGTAACTTCCGATTAGCAGTTATTAGACCTACAACCGCTTCAATATAACCGCTTTTCAAAGCTCACCTTAGAACACCCACCGGAATTGACAAAGAAAGAGGAAGAGAGCTGTGAAGTACCACCGAGTCCAATGGTGTTCTAGTCTTCTAGATTGTTTCTTCACCTACCCATATCATAAAACATACAAGATGATCAGACCATGCCCATTAAGCGAGAATACCCATAGCAAAAAAAGAAAAGAAAAATAAAACATACAACAAACACAGAAGAAATGATGAACCTTAATGCAGAGGAAGACCTGTTCTTGTCTCTAGAACTCAACGATAATGACGACAAGATTTGAAGATCGGACTTGAGCAAGAGAAATTCTCGTGCCTTAGGAGAATGCCTCAGGAGGAAAAATGGAAAGACGGTCGTCGACTGAGAGAGAGTAAGAGACTACTAAGAGAGTGAGCGAGAGACGACTGAGAGAATGAGAGACCGAGAGGTGAGAGGATGAGGTTTAAAGATTGGGAATTTGGGATGTGCGGTTGCAACGACTTAAGTGAATATAGAAGTCACTAGACTTTATCCTAAAACCCTAGATGCAAAATAACCCCGTTTTGTATATATATATATATATATATAGGCGGTTAGCGGTTTTTTCCAACCGCCTTTAAAGGTGGTTTGGCGGTTGGTGAGCAAATAGGGCTGTAATCATGCCGAGCCGAGTCGACTTTGAACATTCCAGGACTGGCTTGTTTAAGGGGTCTTCTAAACAAGTTGAGCTCGAGTTAGAGCAGGGCTTCAAAACCTTTGTTTGAGCTTGGCTCGCCAGACACAAACTCTGGCTCGAGCTCGAGCTCAAGCTTTCCAAATACAATGTGGCAAGCCTAATCGGGCTCGGGCCGAGCTTGGCTTGGCTCAAGCTCGAGCTGGAACCAAAATTTTTCAAAAGTCAGCTGCGACCATTCCCTGGGAAGTACTGACAATTCGCTGAGAAGTACCGACAGTTCAATGGAAAGCACACCACTAAATGTTTGATAGAAAGTACCGAATGTTCGACACGAAGCACACCACTGAATGTTTGACAAAAAGTACACCGAACGTTTGACAAGAAGCACACCACCAAACGTTCGACAAAAAGTGATGAACGATCGACAGGAAGCACATCAAACCACAAGGTAATGACCAAACATTCGAACAACTGTGTAATAGTACACTGAACGTTCGACTTGGTGACCTGCAGAACTGTCATAGCAGCGCTCACAGCTTTTCCAGGCCTATAAATAGCCCTCCCCACTCGACCCTTAAGAGTCATTCCGCCTCTGTGGAACCTCTGTTTGAGTGTGTGTGAGAGTTCTTGAAGGAGAATGAGAGATTTCTTGGAGGTTTTGCTTCAAAGAGATAATCTTCGAAGCCTAGCATGTTATTTACTTAGTTATTATGTTGTTTAAGTGCTTTTCATAGTTAGCTTAGTTAGTAGTTTTGAGCTTCTTGCTATGTTATTGGCCTTAATATTGGTTTAAGCTTGGGTTAACGCTTTGATGATATTAGATGTAGTTTCTTCTGCATGGAGATGTTAATTTGGGTTAGGATTCATTTAGAGACCAAGATAAGGTCTTAGGACTTGCTTAGAGGTTGTTTAGTGGCTTTTTGGTTCGAAATGGGTTTTTTGCCCAACATCTCTGTTCGAACGTTCAATGTCGTGGTTGAATGTTTGTGCCTCTTTGAGGAACGTTCGATGGTTAGGCAAAAAGTCGGTTTTGGACATATTTAGGTTTAAGGCTTGCTTTAGCTTGAGTTTAGAATTAATAGTAGGTCTCTTCTTAGAATTTGAGGTTGTAACGCCTCAAGAGGATTTTATGGAGTAGCCTTACGACACAAGTGAGTATGAACTCACATGAACACTTGTTCTTACTTTTCCCGCATTGCACGACTATTTTATATATATACCAGACATACATATTTACAACTCTCATGAAATACATTTTGGATTACTCCGAACTCTATTTTGTGAAAACATATGTTGATTAACAAAAAAAAAAATCAAATGATGAGACTTGTAAAAGCATGCATGTAAAAGACTGATAAGATTAATTGCATCGTATGACATGGTATACCGGTACGTGTGGGATAATGACCATGAGTTTACTATACATATTAAATCGATGGTCAAATGTGTGTGTTTATTTAGGCCCTGGATCTAATGGCTATTCATGACCGACGTATCCATGTTTGATTGTTTAGTCACTACAAGACAAACATCATTAGTAGCATGGGCCACCAGAGGTTAGACTCGATCAGGTTGCTAGTGATGGACGGTAGTGTACAATATCCAGGGCACCGGTCCCTCGGGATAGCGTAACCTTGCCGGGAAGGGGTAATATATCGGGTAGACAATACAGTTTGAACTATGACATGATTATCATATTACAACATGTACTATACCTATATTGCATTAATGATAAACTGTCACCTTGTAGTGCTACATGTGATTTATAAACAATTGAGTTCACCATTTGGCGGGTACATCATGTGCATTTATACTCACTAAGTCGTTAGACTTACCCTTGTATTCGTTTCCTTTTTCCCCCATACGTATATTTGTGTTTTTATAGATAGTTTAGCAGAAGATGGATACTGAGAAGCATCCGGTTATTATGGAGGACTTGATCCGGGTGATGCTTGAAGACTTATTGCTAGATTAGGTGTGTGCTTGTGGTAACTAGTACTTTTGGGTGATTGTAACACCCCCAAATCTGGCCTTGACCACTCTGGTAGGGTTACTGGCAATTACCCCAATATAACTAACTAGAAACTAACTGGGAAACCGCCCCTCTAAATATCCTTTAGAGTTAATGCATAGGAAGGTGAGGTAAATCTGAGAAAATTTAATAACCATAAAAGAAGCATATATGATGTGGTCTTTTTGTAGAAAAATATATCAACAATAAAATACTACTTTGAATAGGACAAATCCTTGTAGGATAGGGCTATATTGAGGGTGTCGAATCTCAAGGACTGCACGGGCGTTGTTATCAAGTTTTTTCAAGATTAAAAGTAACTTAAAAAGAGAGTTGTTAACTTTGTTTGAAACTGAAGTGCTGATAAGCGCTGAATGTTACACATTCAAGCCCCGTAAACTAGCATATGTTAAATCCTGAGCGTTGTTATTTGTTTGATTTTGTTTTGTTTTTGTGTTTCAAGGATTTAATTGCAAGATGCAAGAAACTTCATTAAAAATTGGGCTTAAAGGATATTTTGGGAGCATCTTTAAGGCCTAGGATCGAGCATGATAAGTGCCAAATATTGCATATTTGAGCCCCTTAACTCACATTCATTAATCCCTTAGTTTCAATGTAATATAATGTTTTGTACTATTTTTATGTTTGTAGTGTTTTGCAGGTTCTTAAGGAAAAATGCACTTAATTTGGACTTAATGTGCAAAATTCAAACCATGGAATAAGCCACCAGGGTAGTCGGATTGAGTGCATCACATGTAGGCTCGAGCGCACAAGCGCTCGAGCACAGCTTATCAGGCGCTCAAGCGTAGTCTATCTTGCGCTCGAGCGCAATGCAGCAGAAGAGAAGGCATTGAGCACAGTTGATCATGCTCGCGCACGAAGCATCCTTGAGCACGAGTGTGCTCGAGCGTAATCTGTAGATAAAATTTCGTAGAATGTGATTTCCCACGAATTTTAAATTGCCCACTTCTACTGATGCATTATTGAGCCTCCTAACAGTTGTTGGGCACACCTATAGACCTCCCCCAATGAATTTTTGAGACCCCAACCACACATGGGTGACAAGGGGACAAAGCATGAGGACTTTCCTTGAAGGAAGGAAGAAGGAATGAGTGGGAGAGAGGGTTGTCTACAAGGGGGTTGCTGGAGTTTCGTGGCTGGGGATATAAATAGGTTGTTGCAACACCTTGGAGAGGGGGAGAGAACCAGAAAATACACCACACAAAGCTTCAAATTCATTCTAAGTTGTTTGGTGATGCTAGGAGAGGAAAATGGGCAAGTTCATGCTTGCTCCAACACCTCAATGACTAGTTAATCTCCTCCATTGGGTCTTGATGTAACCATTTCCAAGAAGCATGGCTTGATTGTATTTCTCTTTTGGAATTTATGCATATGTGTAATGGTTGTATAGCTAAGATGATTGCATTTGTAGAACACTTGTGAGTTGTGACAACCATGAATGTAATATATTCGTGATTGATCTTAATTCTTATTTCAATCATTCTTGTTTTCTTTGATTATGAGTGTGATGGTTATGCAATGGTTTTAATTGATACATGTTCACGAGGGTTTGATATTTCATGCTTAGGAAAGGCAAATCATTAGAACAGTTTAGTTAGACGATTTGCTTACTTTTGACGGAGTATGCTTATTACTTGAGTGTGTGTAACTGAATTGAGAGAAGTGATAGTCCATGCCAAGGGAAAATGGGTCGTGTTGTGATTAGTGGTTAGATGGATGATTTGTGGCAACCGAAAGATGGATTATGTCATGAGCTCTTGATCATGGTATTTTCTTGTCGACTTTGTTGGGTGATTGACAACCACACACGAGTCATGTTATACATAGAATGAGATTCCCATGTTTAGTATGATTAGCCATTGTTACAAGGATTGTGGTGAAATCAACTACCTACCCTTCATCCCATTTCACCTACTTTTATGTTCATATTTGTATTTGTTATTTATATTATCAAATCCCAAAACGATATATTTTCCTTGAGTTAAATTAGTGTAAGTCTTGATAACCTTGACAACAAAACCAACACAATCCCTGTGGGATCGACACCCTCTCATTAGACATATCCTACAAAGATTCGTCTTATTGTGAGTGATTCTTTTTTATTATTGATAAGCCTTACAAAAGAAATGCATCAGAGCACACCAGCAGAAGGGCTCAAGCACACCTGCACTCGAGCACCCCATCACTTGGGCTCAAGTGCACCTTGTTAAGTGCCAAAATATTCATATTTTAGCCCTTAAGCTTATATGTGTTAATTCTTTAGTATTGTTAGTTTGTACGATTTTATTTTATTTTATTTTTTTTTATATTTTCTTTGTTCTATAGGTTTTTGGAAGAAAAGAAAGTGTTTCCAGAGAAGTTCCAAGCTTAAAGGGAAAATTGGGAAGACTTAGAAGATATGGTTAAGCTTAGCAAATTATGGTTAAGTTTAATCAAATAAAGGAAAGGATTAAAACGGAGTTTCTCAAATTAGAGTCAAAATCGGATTGGATTCAAAATTGGATTCTGCACATGTCTCGGTATTTTGACCATAACTTTTAGTTCAAATATCTGATTGAAGTGATTCAAGTGGCATTAGAAAGCTAACTCAAAATGCTACAAATAATTGGGAATAACATTTTTCGAATTTGGAGCGCCGCTATGCCAAAATCACCCCGCAAGATAGGAACGTAATTTTGGACGAATACTATTTCGATTTGGACTTAGGTTTTTTTTATCTTAATTGGACTAGGACTTAAATCTCCAAATTTCCTAGGATTACTAGGGTTTCTAGGACTCTCCTAAGCCCTATAGATAGACCTCTTATCCTAATTGGACTAGGACTTAAATCTCAAAATTTTCTAGGATTACTAGGGCTTCTAGAACTCTCCTAAGCCCTATAAATAGACATCTAAGCCTCACAATTCAATATACAATTTCAAGGAGACAACTTTGGAGAGAGGAATTGGAGGCAACTTCAAGGAGTCGTTTTTGGTTCTTTCTTTCCCTTTTCTTTTTAGTTTTATTTTAATTATGTGTAACTAACTCTTAAGGAGGGCTAGATTGAAGCCTTAATTATGTTTATTTAATATTTCAATATTGGCGCCTTTGTGATAATCATATTGTGTTGCTTAACTTGATTAATTCCTATTTTCTTGAATTCCTCATATGTATGTGACTGGCCATTATATGCATGTGGTATGGATTAGTTAATTAAACCAATTTGGATGACCGAGTCCTGGGTTTAATAAGGGTAACAAAAGAAATCTACACCGGAATCTTGGGTTAATCAACATGGAAAACCGGGAGTATACACCCATGCCCTATGTTCCATGTGTTTGTCGATTTCCATAGATTTATGCTTTCTTAAAGAACAACTTAGTATACACCCATGTTAATTCCTTTGAGAAAGAAAATAGTGTATACACCCATGCCTAACTCATTGCTTAGGGAAATCAATAGCTTAAGGAGTATACACCTATGCCCTTAGGTTAGCAAACATTAAGTATTCATAATATGATTGGATCATTGGCATATTGTTATATTATTTGAGCATCATTATCTTTATATCTTTTTATTTCTTTTTCATAATATCAATTTAGTGACAACTTGATATTTTTAATTAATTCTAAATAAAATCAACAATCCTTGTGGGATCGATCTCGTACTTGTTGCACTATACTATCGTTTGATCTTGTGCACTTGCGAGTTAAAGCGTACTAAATATTATCTATTAAATTTAGGTAGTATTTGGCACAACACACCTGCGCTTGAGCGCATCATTGCCTGGGCTCGAGGGCATATGTGCTCGAGCGCACTCTTCCTTGGGCTTGATCGCATACGGTTTCTAAAATGCGGTAGGAGTCCTTTTCCACCTTGGATTGGGTTTTTCAGTCTCCTACTGGGACTAGGAGACTGACCTATGATTTTCCTAGGGTTTCTAGGGCCTCTAGGGTTCTTCTGATTCCTATAAATAGCCTCTAAACATTGAAAAAAATCACACTGCTACCGAGAGCAAAAATTCAGTAAATACTTATTAGAGGCTTGAAGAGTTGAAGCGAAGTAGATCATGGCAGAAGGCTAATTTAGTATAGTCATGAGCGGCTAAAACCCTTCGTGGAGTGATGTGTGCCAAATATTGCACATTTGGACCCCTTAATTTACATTAGTTAATCCTTTAGCTGTGTCGTAATCTAATGCTTTGTGTTAGTTTAATGTTTTTAGTGTTTTTAGGTTGTTGAAGGAAAACTGTGCATTTAAAGTGAAAGATACGGAGTTTAGAAGAAAGCTGAAAAAGGTGCCATCAAAGTAGGATCGAGCGCGTCATCCCGCACTCGAGCGCATGTGCGCTCAATCCTAGATGGGTCGCGCTCGAGCACACTCACGTCCACCAGCAAGCCGCAAGCGCCCAAGTGTCGCTCCGCAAGGGAAGAGCTACATGCCTGAGTGCGATCGAGCCCACTGGCCATACGCTCGAGCGCATTCGTCTACCAGATATGACCTAGCGCTGTTTTTAGGGTTTTAAACCCTAGAAGCCCCTATAAATACATTGTTAAGGGGCCGAAGACCAAGCCCCTTTAGTTTTAGTTTTCTTCAAGTTTAGATTTATTTTTCAATAATTATGTGGAGCTAAATTTTCAACTAAGGTTGAGGGTGAAGCCTCATCGATGAAGAACAACACACTTTCATTTAAGTCAATATTATCTTATTTTATGGATTTTTAAGGTTTCAATTGTTTTGCTTTAATTAAATTATTGAAATTACTCTTAGATATCTATTGTGATTTTCGGATACATGTAATGTTTTAGGAGAGTTTCATGTAATTGTTTGCTTGGATCTTTATTAAAATAAAATTAGATATCTATTTATGATTTGTCTGATGGATACAATTGATGATTTGGTTTAATCCGGATATCTTTTGTGATTTGTACAATGGATGGATATATTAGATCTTTTTGTTAAAGAAATGCCTCGGCCTCTCTTTGTAAAAAACCCATAATGACAATGTTGCTTAGTAAAGTCTTGGCATGTCTTTGCCAGAAGGACATCAGAAAGTCATAATGACGATGATTGTCAAACTTGTCAATAGGGGTAAAAATGTGATTACAGTTAGCAGCTATTGCCGCAAAACACTAACTGTAACTACCTAAGGTAGTTGGTGTAATGTTCTAACAACTACTTCCGCACCGCCTTAGATGTTTAGCGGTTATTTTATAACTTCCGATTAGCGGCTATTAAACCTACAACCGCTTCAATATAAATGCTTTTCAAAGCTCACCTTAGAACACCCACTAGAATTGAGAAAGAAAGAGGAAGCAAGCTGTGAAGTACCACCGAGCGCAATGGTGTTCTAGTCTTCTAGATTGTTTCTTCACCTACCCATAGCATAAAACATACAAGACGATCAGACCACGCCCATTAGACGAGAATACCCATAGCAAAAAAAGAAGAAAAAAAGAAAACATAAAACAAACACAGAAGAAATGATGAACCTTAATGCAGAGGACAACCTGTTCTTGTCTCTAGAACTCAATGTGAATGATGACAAGATTTGAAGATCGAACTTGAGCAAGAGAAGTTCTCGTGCCTTAGGAGAATGCCTCAGAAGGAAAAATGGAAAGACGATCATCGACCAAGAGAGAGTAAGAGACTAGTGAGAGAGTGAGCGAGAGACGACCGAGAGAATGAGAGACCAAGAGGTGAGAGAATGAGATTTAGAGATTAGGAATTTGGGATGTGCGGTTGCAATGACTTAAGTGAATATAGAAGTCACTAGACTTTATCCTAAAACACCCTAAATGCAAAATGACCCCATTTTGTATATATATAGGTAGTCAGCGGTTTTCTCCAACCGCCTTTAAAGATGGTTTGGCTGTTGGCGAGTAGTTAGGGCTATAATCATGCTGAGCCGAGTTGAGTTTGAACATTCTAGGACTGGCTCGTTTAAGGGGTCTTCTAAGCGAGTTGAGCTTGAGTTCGAGCCGGGCTTCAAAACCTTTGTTTGAGCTTGGCTCGCCAGACGCAAACTCTTGCTCGAGCTCGAGCTCCTGCTTGCCAAATACACTGTGGCAAGCCTAATTGGGCTTGAGGCGGGCTCAGCTTGGCTCAAGCTCGAGTTGTAACCAAAATTTTTCAAAAGTTAGCTGCTAACATTCCCTGGGAAGTATTGACGGTTTGCTAAGAAGTACCGACCGTTCGATAGAAAGCACACCACTAAACGTTTGACCGAAAGTACCGAGTGTTTGACATGAAGCACACCACTGAATGTTTGGCAAAAAGTACACTGAACGTTTGACAAGAAGCACACCACCAAATGTTCGATAGAAAGTACTGAACGGTCGACAGGAAGCACATCGAACCATTGGGTAATGACCAAACATTCGAACAACTGTGTAATAGTCTACCGAAAGATAGTCTCAGTGACCTACAAAATCGTCACAGCTGCGCTTATAGCTTTTCCAGGCGTATAAATACCCCTCCCCACTTGACCCTTAAGCGTCATTCCGCCTCTGTGGAACCTCTGTTTGAGTGTGTGTGAGAGTTCTTGAAGGAGAATGAGAGATTTCTTGCAGGTTTTGCTTCAAAGAGATAATCTTCTAAGCCTAGCATGTTATTTACTTAGGTATTATGTTGTTTAAGTGCTTTTCATAGTTAGCTTAGTTAGTAGTTTTGAGCTTCTTGCGATGTTATTGGCCTTAATATTGGTTTAAGCTTGGGTTAACATTTTGATGATAGTAGATGTAGTTTCTTTTGCATGGAGATGTTAATTTGGGTTAGGATTCATTTAGAAATCATGATAAGGTCTTAGGACTTGCTTAGAGGTTGTTTAGTGGCTTCTTGGTTCGAAATGGGTTTTCTGCCCAACATCTCTGTTCGAACGTTCGATGTCGTGGTTGAATGTTTGTGCCTCTTTGACCGAACGTTTGATGGTTAGGCAAAAAGTCGGTTTTGGACATATTTAGGCCTAAGGCTTGCTTTAGATTGAGTTTAGAACTAATAGTAGGTCTCTTCTTAGAATTTGAGGTTATATATATATATCAAACAAGCATATTTACAACTCCCATGAAATACATTTTGGATTACTCTAAACTCTATTTTATGAAAACATATGTTGATTAACAAAAAAAATCAAATGATGAGACCTGTAAAAGCATGCATGTAAAAGACAGATAAGATTAATTGCATTGTATGACATAGTACACCGGTCCGTGCGGGATAACGCCCATGAGTTTACTATACATATTAACTCTATGGTCAAATGTGTGCGTTTATTTAGGCCTTGGATCTAATGGCTATTCATGACCAATGCAACCATGTTTGATTGTTTAGTCGTTACAAGACTAACATCACTCGTAGCATGAGCCACCCGAGGTCAGACTCGGTCAGGCTGCTAGTGATGGATGGTAGTTGATAAGTGCCAAATATTCTATATTTGGACCCCTTTATTTACATTAATTAATTCTTTAGTTGTGTCGTTATCTAATGTTTTGCTTTAGTTTTGTGTTTTCAGTGTTTTATAGATTGTTGAAGAAAAACTACCGCTTTATAGGGAAAAATGCAAAGTTTGGAATAAAGCATACTTGGAGAAGACCTAGATGATGTGGTTAAGTTTAACCAAATCCAAGAAAAGGTTAAATCGGATTAAAGATCAGATTGGATTAAAGTTCAGATTGGATAAAAATTTCGGATTGGATTCAAATTCAGATTCTGCACACGTCCTAGTATTTTAACCATAACTTTCCGCTCAAATATCGGATTGAAGGGATTCAAGTGGCATTGGAAAGCTAACTCAAAATAATAAAGTTCATTGTGAAATAGAAGTTTCCTAATTCGGATGGTTACTATGCCAAAATAGCCCCGAAATTAAAGGACCCAAATCTGGACGAATCCTATTCCGATTTCAGACTGCTATTTGGACTGAGAGACAGACATCCGAATTATCTAGGTTTAATAGGGCTTCTAGGACTTCCCTAATCCTGTAAATAGACCTCTTTCCTTTCAAGAAAAAGATATACAATTCCTGAGACGAGTTTTGGCACACAAGTCTAGAGAGCAAAATTCTACAGCTTTTCTCTTTAGTTTAGTTTTCTTTAGATTTAGGTTTAGGTTGAGATTTTATTTTTATGTGGAGCTAAATTTCCAACTAAGGTTGGGGATGAAGCCTCACCGATGAAGAAAGACATCACTATTATGTAAGTCTTTATTTATCCGATTTTATTGAGTTTATTATTTCAATTGTTTTACTTCTAATCAATTGCGTGGAGTGATTGTTGGATATCTCTTGTGATTCAAGGATACATGTGATGATTTGAGATAATTTCATATGATTGATTGCTTGGTTTTTAACTCATAAAAATTGGGTATCCCTTGTGATTTGTTCTACGGATACATCTGGTGTTTCAATTGAATTTGGATTCCTTTTGTGATTTGGTCAGTGAATGGATACATGGGATGGTTTTAATTAATTCTTTGAAGCTTAGTAAAACATACATAAGATTTAAATTGTGAGAACTTCGGATTAATATTGATGAATATAAAATATGTTGTTATGATTTGGTGAGTGTAGATTCCGTATCCTGAGTGCCTTTATCTATTGATTTACTTAGTTTAGTTAGTTTATGTTTAGTCTTTTAATTTTCAAAACCAAAATCAAAACCCTTTTGGAACTAGGTTAGGGTAAAATTAGTTTAGATATAAGTTGATCTTTCAAAAATACAATTCTCTATGGGTTCGACCTCGCACTTGCAATCCATTAAACTACAAACGATTCGTGTACTTGCGAGTTAAATAAATTTGCACAAAAAGTTTTTGGCGCCGTTGCCGGGGAATTGTTTATTTTTTTTGAAACCAATTTATATCTAGATTAGTTTTATTCTTCTACTAGTTATAGTTAGGATTTTATTTTTTTCTGCAATTTGTTTTGTTTTATTCCTATTACTAATAATAATAATAATAAAAAAAAGATATTTCTTTCGGTTGTTTTTTGTTTTTTGTTTTTTGGCTTGTTTTACAGTTCTGCCGTAGCACCTTCCGCACGTCCCTACTAGTGCGATCGAGCGCACTTAGGGCCAAGAGCAAGTCAAGCGCACCTGCGCTCATCAACTGCCGCATCTTCATTCATACACAACGCAAGTGCGATCGAGCACAACTGTAGTATGCTCAAGCGCACTCACAGGAAAGGCAGCAATTGCAGCAGTTCCGTAGATATTTGCCAAAAATTTATTTTTGGTCATTTTTAAATTTTAGTTTAAGTTTTTATTTTATTTTTATTTTTTATTATTGTGTTATTATTATTATTATTATTATTTTTTTTAAAAAAAAAATGGTTGATGTGTTGTGTGGGAAATTTGCATGCTGAAGAGTGAGGGTGAAGTATGGATTTTTCGTTTAATAATTTTAATAATTTCTCTTTACAACATGCTTCTCCAAGTTGTAGGACACCAGCTCCTACCAACTACCCTCAAAATGTTTACCCATATAAACTTTGTTCATACTGCTCCAATCCTTATCATCATTATAGTGATTGTCTATCATGAGGACAAGTTTCTAATTTTTCATATGAGCAAATGAACACTAGTTTCTCCAGTCCAGGGTTTGATTCAAAGTCCAATTATTACAACCCGGACTAGAGCAACCAATCTAATTTCTCATGGTCAGCTTAGGCTACAGGAAATTACGTTTACCAATTTGATGAAGTGGACCACTCAGACTATCCACAGTTCGATCACCAAGCTCAACCGCTTGCTTATCAATCCATCACTCAAGTGCCACAACCTCTTCCACAAGACTTATCATTGGAAGACACATTCAAAGCATGCATGCAAAATATGCATCAAGCTATACAAGAGCTCAAGACTTACAACTTACAAACCACACAAGAACTGCGTCAAAAGCTCAAAGATACCAATACTCATGCTACTGCAAGGATGGAAGAATGGATTGGTGAGAGTGAGAATGAACATTCATCTGAACATCAACTTGACCCAATGACTCAATATTGGGACAATGGGAGCATAGAGGATAACAATAAGGAAGTAGAGCTTCAAAGTCAGTTGATGGCTAAAAGGCACTACATTATTGATGATGATGAGTCTGAAAATTCTTATCATGAGCATGTCCAAGCCACCACCAACTTTGAAAGAGAGGAAAGTGCTACATTAAATTATCTTCTTAAAGATGATATATGACAACTTTGTCCAACTGCTCACATTGATGACTTAGATAGAAGCAATACCAACTCAGAGCAGCTAGGTCTATCTATGTCAGATTTATGAAGAAACGTGTACCATCACTATTTTGTGAATATTGTTATAATCCCACTCACCACAAAAGCGAATGTCCATTCTTTTTACACTACGTAAGCATGATGGAGGATGATGCTAGCATTTCTCATCATGAATATGTCAAATCTTATTATGCTTCTCTAGCAATAGTGCAACATTTTCCAACTGCTCATGTTAATGACATAGGTGAGAGATTAGCCCAGTTCAGAGAAGCTAGAGTTGACCATCTTACATTGCCCTGCAATCATCCGCTATATAAGGCATGTACATATTGTTATAATCCTTATCACAAGAGAGAAGAGTGTCCATTCATTCTAAACTACATGATTGATGAGGAGGAAATTGTGAATAACATTGAGGAGGAAGAAAAAGAAGAAGTTGAGCACTCTGAGCAAGTTGAGCACCCTAAGCAAGTTGAACACCATGAGAACAGTGAGCCACCAACAAATCCCGATCTACCTAGTGACATGGAAGTGAGTATTGAAGCTCCTGCTTGCATCACTGTCCCTCTTGAGACATATCAAGAGCCCAAAGCTTCATCGCCTGAATGTCTCAAAGAGCCATCTTATGTCAAGATACTCAAGGACTTGTGCATACAAGCACACAATTCTACATAAGATGGTGAAATGTCCTTCCAGAGGGGTATGAAGTTTTGAAGAAGAAGGGGTGGAAGGGATTGGTTGGACATCCGCATGATAGGGGGAAGCACTGTAAAGTTTTCTCCTCCAGTTTATTTTTTGCACTTCACTCCGTAAATTCTTTCTTTCCTTTTTCATTATATTGCATTTCTTTTTATTTGTTTTTGTTTCTAACAGCAATTAATCTTTTGATGTTTGTTTCTATGAAAAAAAGAAAAGAAAAGAAATATTGCTGTTAGTTTTTGTTGACAGGTGTTTTGGTGTTTAAGTGTGGGGGACGCCTTGGCCTTTTTCACACTTTGATGTTTTCTTACTTCCGGTAATGTATTTCTATACTACACATTGAGGGCAATGTGTAATTCAAGTTTGGGGGCATGGAAAAACACTTTGTCTGTTTATTTTTGTTTATTTTTATTTGTCATTTTGTGTTAAAAAATTTGAAAAAAAAAAACAAATTGTGCTATGTTGTTGTCAAGTTTGAGTTAAACTATAATTGTGATTTGCATTTCATTAGTTTGCTTAAAGGGTTGAACACATCATTATGTCATTAGGAGTCTGAGTCCTTTGACTTATTTTTGGGTAAAGGAGATTCTACTTGTTTTGAAATAAATTTTTATGAGCACATTAACATGTTTTCTGTGAGGTATGATGTTTGAGCATAAGCTTGTTCTCTTTGAGATTTGTTGGATGACCTACTGATGAATAACCATTGGCTTGTAAGATATAAAATAAATAAATAAATAAAAGAAGGAAAAAGAAAAAAAGGATCATGTTGAGTTTTCCCCTGAGTAATCGGACCTCTTGCCTTATTAAGCATTGAGTGTTTGAGTCAAAGGTGTGAAGTTCAATGTTGATTTATGAAATGGCTAGTCTGGCTTTGTAGCCTTTTTGACTTAAGTTAATAAGCCCTTAGGGATGTTTTACATCTAATGCCCTAAAGCCACCTAGCTTGGGAGTCATTGGCCTAACACTTGTTATATGGCTCATTTAGAAAGCTTAAGAGAGTTAGACATTGCAGAGCCTGTAAAAATAAAAAATATGAAAAAGGGAAAAAAATGCATAGCTTGCCTTGGTTGTGTCGTTAGTTAATCCTTAGTTGTGTCGTATCTAATGTTTTGTTTTAGTTTGTGTTTTTAGTGTTTTATAGGTTGTTGAAGAAAAGCAACAGCTTTAAAGGGAAAAATGCAAAGTTTGGAAGAAAGCATACTTTGAGAAGATCTAAATAATGTGGTTAAGTTTAACAAATCCAAGAAAAGGCTAAATCGGATTAAAGATCAGATTGGACTAAAGTTCAGATTGGATAAAAATTAAGGATTTGATTCAAATTCAGATTATGCACATGTCTCAGTATTTTGACCATAACTTTTTGCTCAAATATTTTATTGAAGTGATTGAGGTGGCATTGGAAAGCTTACTCAAAATATTACAGTTCACTGTGAAATAGAATTTTCCTAATTCGAACGGTTACTATGCCAAAATTGCCTCGCAATAAAAGGACATAAATCTGGACGAATCCTATTCCGATTTTAGACTTCTATTTGGACTGGGAGACAGACCTCTGAATTATTTAGGTTTAATTGGGCTTCTAGGACTCCCCTAAGCCTATAAATAGACTTCTTTGCATTCAAGAAAAAGATATACAATTCCAAAGACAAGTTTTAGGACACAAGTCCAGAGAGCAAAATTCTACAACTTTTATCTTTAGTTTAGTTTTTCTTTTAGTTTAGTTTAGAATTTTCTGTGGGTTCGACCTCGCACTTGCGATCCATTAAACTAAAAATGATTTGTGCAATTGCGAGTTAAATAAATTTGCACAACAGTAGTGTACAATATCCGGGGCACCAGTCCCTCGGGATAGCATAACCTTGCTGAAAAGGGGTAATATCTCGAGTAGATAATACAGTTTGAACTGTGACATGATTATCATATTCAACATGTACTGTATCTATATTGCATCAATGATAAACTGTCACCTTGTAGTGCTACATGTGATTTATAAACAATTGAGTTCACCATTTGACGGGTACATCATGTGTATTTGTACTCACTAAGTCATCGGACTTACCCTTGTATTCGTTTCCTTTTTCCCCCATACGTATATTTGTGTTGCTATAGATAGTTTAGCAAAAGATGGATACTGAGAAGCATCCGGTTCTTGTGGAGGACTTGATCCGGGTGATGCTTGAAGACTTATTGCGAGATTAGGTGGGTGCTTGTGGTAACTAGTACTTTTGGGTGATTGTAACACCCCCAAATCTGGCCTTGACCAGTCTGGTAGGGTTACTGGCAATTACCCCAATATAACTAACTAGTAACTAATTGGGAAACCGCCTCTGTAAGCATCCTTTAGAGTTAATGCATAGGAAGGTGAGGTAAATTTGAGAAAATTGAATAACCATAAAAGAAGCATATATGATGTGGTCTTTTTGTAGAAAAAAATATATCAATAATAAAATACCACTTTGAATAGGACAAATCCTTGTAGGGTAGGGCTATATTGAGGGTGTCGAATCTCAAGGACTGCGCGGGCATTGTTATCAAGCTTTTCAAGATTAAAAGTAACATAAAAAGAGAGTTGTTAATTTTGTTTGAAACTGAAGTGCTGATAAGCGCTGAATGTTAAATCCTTAGCGTTGTTATTTGTTTGATTTTGTTTTGTTTTCGTGTTTCAAGGTTTTAATTGCAAGATGCAAGAAACTTCATTAAAAATTGGGCTTAAAGGACATTTTGGGAGCATCTTAAAGGTCTAGGATCGAGCATGATAAGTGCCAAATATTGCATATTTAAGCCCCTTAACTTGCATTCATTAATCCCTTAGTTTCGATGTAATATAATGTTATGTACTATTTTTATGTTTGCAGTGTTTTGCAGGTTCTTAAGGAAAAATGCACTTAATTCGGACTTGATGTGCAAAATTCAAACCATGGAATAAGCCACTGGGGTAGTCGGATCGAGCGCATCACATGTAGGCTCGAGCGCACAAGCACTCTAGCACAGCTCATCAGGCGCTCAAGCATAGTCTATCTTGAGCTCGAGCGCAATGCAGCAGAAACGAAGGCATCGAGTGCAGTTGATCATGCACTCACGCACGAAGAATCCTTGAGCATGAGTGTGCTCGAGTTCACTGCCTATGTGCTCGAGCGCAGTCTGCAGACAAAATTCCACCGAATGCGATTTCCTGCGAATTTTAAATTGCCCACTTGTACCCATGCATTCTTGAGCCCCCCAACAGCTGTTGAGCACGCCTATGGACCTCTCCCAATGAAATTTTGAGACCTCAACCACACATGAGAGACAAGGGGACAAAGCATGGGGACTTTTCTTGAAGGAAGGAAGAAGGAATTAGTGGGAGAGAGGGTTGTCTACAAGGGGGTTGTTGGAGTTTCGTAGCTGGGGTTATAAATAGGTTTTTGGAATGCCTTGGAGAGGGAAAAGAACCAGAAAATACACCACACAAAGCTTCAAATTCGTTCTAAGTCTTTGGTGATGCTAGGAGAGGAAAATGGGCAAGTTCATGCGTGTTCCAGCACCTCAATGACTAGCTAACCTCCTCCATTGAGTCTTGTTGTAGCCATTTCCAAGTAGCATGGCTTGATTGTATTTCTCTTTTGGAATTTGAACATATGTGTAATGGTTGTATAGCTAAGATGATTGCATTTATAGAACACTTGTGAGTAGTGGCAACCATGAGTGTAATATATTTGTGATTGATCTTAATTCTTATTTCAATCATTCTTGTTTTCTGTGATTATGAGTGTGATGGTTATGCAATGGGTTTAATTGATACATGTTCAAGAGAGTTTGATATTTCATGCTTAGGAAAGGCAAATCATTAGAATCGTTTAGTTAGAGAGTTTGCTTACTTTGACGGAGTATGCTTATTACTTGAGTGTGTGTAACCGAATTGAGAGAAATGATAGTCCATGCCTAGGGAAGATGGGTCGTGTCGCAATTACTGGTTAGGTGGACGATCCGTGGCAACCGAAAGATGCATTATATCATGAGATCTTGATCCTGGTATTTTCTTGTCAACTTTGTTGGGTGATTGACCACACACGAGTCATGTTATGCATAGAATGAGATTCCCATGTTCAGTATGACTAGCCATTGTTACAAGGATTGTGGTGAAATCAACCCCCTACCCTTCATCCAATTTCACTTACTTTTATGTTCATCTTTGTATTATTTATATTATCAAATCCAAAAATGATATATTTTCCTTGAGTTAAATTAGTGTAAGTCTTGATAACCTTGACAACGAAACCAATACAATCCATGTGGGATTGACACCATCTCATTGGACTTATCCTACAAAGATTAGTCTTACTGCGAGTGGTTCTTTTTTATTATTGACAAGCCTTACAAAAGAAATGCATTAGAGCACACTAGTAGAAGGGCTCGAGTGCACCTACACTTGAGCGCATCATTGCCTGGGCTCGAGCGCATATGCGCTCGAGTGCACTCTTCCTTGGGCTCGAGCGCACACGGTTTCCAGAATGCGGTAGGAGTCCTTTTCCACCTTGGATTGTGTTTTTGAGTCTCCTACTGGGTCTAGGAGACTGATCTACAATTTTCCTAGGGTTTCTAGGGCCACTAGGGTTCTCCTAATTCCTATAAATAGGCCTCTACACATTGAAAAAAAATCACACTGCTACTGAGGGCAAAAAGTCAGTAAATACTTATTGGAGGCTTGAAAGTAGAAGAGAATTAGATCATGGCAGGAGGCCAATTTAGCAGAGTCATGAGCGGCTAAAAACCCTTCGTGGGGTGATGTGTGCCAAATATGGCACATTTGGACACCTTAATTTACATTAGTTAATCCTTTAGCTGTGTCATAAGCTAATGCTTTGTGTTAGTTTTATGCTTTTAGTGTTTTTAGGTTGTTGAAGGAAAATTGCACATTTAAAGTGAGAAATACGGAGTTTGGAAGAAAGCTGAAAAAAGTGCCATCAAAGTAGGATCGAGCACATCATCCCGCGCTAGAGCGGATGTGCGCTCGATCCCAGATGGGTCAAGCACGACCACTCCCACGTCCACCAGCAAGCCTCACCGCAAGGGTAGAGCTACATGCGTGAGTGTGATCGAGCGCACTGGCCATACGCTCGAGCGCACTCGTTTGCCAGATATGACCAAGCGTCATTTTTAGGGTTTTAAACCCTAGAAGCCCCTATAAATACATTGTTAAGCTTCAAGAGGGGCTGAAGGCCATGCCCCTTTAGTTTTTGTTTTCTTTAGGTTTAGATTTATTTTTCAATAATCATGTGGAGCTAAATTCTCAACTAAGGTTGAGGACGAAGCCCTATCGATGAAGAACAACATACTTTCATTTAAGTCAATATTTTCTTATTTTATGGATTTTTAAGGTTTCAATTGTTTTGCTTTAATTCAATTATTGAAATTACTCTTAGATATTTATTGTGATTTCCAGATACATATGATGTTTTAGGAGAGTTTCTTGTAATTGTTTGCTTGGATCTTTATTAAAATAAAGTTGGATATCTATTTGTGATTTGTCCGATAGATACAATTGATGATTTGGTTTAATCCGGATATCTTTTGTGATTTGTAAAATGGATGGTTACATTAAATCTTTTAATTGATTTGTGAAGCATAGTAAGACATACATAGGATTTATTTGTGAGAACTTCAGATTTTATTGATGAACATGGAATGTGTTGCTCCGACTTGGTGGGTGTGGATTCCACAACTTTAGTATTTTATCTTTTGATTATTGTTATGTTATTTAGTTTATGTTTTTCTTTTATTCAAAAATCAAAATCTTTTGGAACTAGGTTAGGATTTAATTAATTTAGATATATTTATTTTCAAAAACACAATTCCCTGTGGATTCGACCTCGCACTTGCATAAACTATATTGCAAACGACTTGTGCAATTGCGAGTAACATTAAAACTCACAACATGGGGTATTGATGTAACCCTATCTAAGCACAATGGTTTGACTGTACCTTAATTTATAGATTTTTAGTTTATGCATGTTGGTTGTATAATCTAGAGGATTGTTATTATTTGATATTGTTCTTAATGTTTAAATGCAATTGTTCTTAATTTCAAACTCAATATTGATGAAATTCTTACCTTGTCTTAGAAAGCATTTTACCCTTATTGAATTCAAATCGTTCTTGTTTTCTGTGATTATGGAGATGATGATCATACAACGGTCTTAATTGGCATATGATCAAGAGGGTTAGATATGCCATACTTATGGAAGACGGATCGTACTACACCCTAATTTAGTGTAATTTAGGTAGACAGTTCGTGCCAATCGAAGATGGGTTATACTATCCCATTGATTGTATGTATCCTATTAAGGAATTAGAGAATCCATACCTAGGGAAGACGGGTTGTACCGCATCTTAGTGGTTAGGTGGACGGTCCGTGGCAACCTATAACGACCATGATGGGAAAATTAATTAATTGGTAATTGACCCCACGGTTCGTCTCCCAGCCATATCCCTCAAGGGACAAGACTTAGGGATCACAACCTCTCCTATACGAGAGACCTCTGCGGAAGACTTTTAAACTATAGGAATAGAGAGTAGTAAATAAAACAACCACACATTAATACACCAGAGTAAACATAATACCTCAAAATATAAAGATAAGTCACCAAATGTATCGGTCATCAGACCACCCTCAGAACAAAATATCACATTTCCAAATCGTGATTGTGTTACAAAAGATCCACAGATCAAATCTTAAACTGAAGTAGGGCTAAAGAGATAATAATTTCCACCATATTTGCTTGGGTAAATCCTCCATCATCCCACATGGACTTCAACAAGACTGAGTCCATATCCTAAAAAATGACTCGGATCAGGTCCTATGCAATCACCCATGTATGATCCGAAGGTATCTTTGTGTAGGCTAGCTAAACCGCGCAATTATTCGTAATGGAGGGGTGAAAACATAGAACGAAGGGGTACGTCTAAAGACTTAGTGAATGTTAATGCACATAATACCCATGCCAGTTTAGTAATGAACTCTTTTTGATAAAGTATGTAACAGTATAATCATAACGATTTTTCCATTGGTGTGATATAGATATATGATACATGTTTATAATCATGAGTAACAATGATAGTTCAACAATATGGTCATTGTGCGATCGAACGCACAACATGTGCGATCGAGCGCATTTGGCAGCATCCCATCGTTATTTTTATTTAGTTCTGTTCAATTTTTATTTCATTCTAGTTTTGTTCCTTTTTATTTGTTTGTATGTTTTATTCTTTTGTAGGGACAAGTGTGCTTCAATTCAAGTTTGGGGGTGTGCTACGAGCCATGCTTTCCAAGACTATTTCGACCATCTCCCGGGTACACTCTTTCCTTAATTTAGACACATTGGGGACAATGTGTCATTTAAGTTTTGGGGTATGGCACACATGTTCACACACACTTTGTCCCAATTTTATGTTTTTTGTTTTGTGTGTTGTTTGGAAAAAAAAAAAAAAAAAAATTTGCATGTTCTTGTTGCTCAAAAATTTTAGGTTGATCTAGAAAGAATTGTGGCGTGAATTCATCAGTGAGCTTAAAATTTTGAACACATGATCTGATGAGTGAATCTGTTAGTTTGGTTACTTGCTTAGGCCAGTTGAAAAATCACATGTTTGATCTAATCACACAGGCACATTTGCACATAATTTGTGAGGTATGACATGAAGTCTAATATGTGTGTTTCTGCATCTTGGAAGAAATTGGATGACTTATTAGATGACACCATGGCGTATATTGTAAAAAAAAAAAAAAAAAAAAAAAAAAAAAAAGTGAAATAAATGATCATTGATGGCTTTTCACTGAGTAACTGGATCTCTTGTTTCAAAGCACTGAGTGTTCACGTCAAAAGGTGAAAAATTTGGATTTGATCATTGTCATGGTTAGTTGGTTTTGTAGCCTTTTTGACTCGAGTTAGTAGGTCCTTAGGGGTGTCTCTACACCTAATGCCCTAAAACCCTCTGGTTTGGGAGCCATTGACTTAACACTCGCTACAAGGGTCAATTAGAAAGCTTAAGAGAACCAACATTGCACAACCTGACCAAAAAAGAAAAAAAAAAAAAGAAAAAAGAAGAAGAAATATGCCTTGTGTCATTCTAATAGGAATGTCAGTGAATTTTGAGATTTGGAAACATTTACATATTGGAAAGATTTGGAAGCCTAATAATTTTGTGCTAATTCACTTTACATTGTTTTCAAACTTATGATATTTTAGCATGTCCTTTGTAAGTAATTGCACTTTGAGATTCCAATTCATTATGAAGATGGAGTTCATTTTTTTTAAACTTACTAATGAATAAAAAATCATGATCTTGAAGTGATGTTTTAATTTTTGGGATGATATGAACTCTTGCATGATGTTTGTGGGTAACATTTCTAGAAAACCCTCACGAGACTTCACTCGTCCACTAGGGAATTCCTAGTGGTTTAAAAGGCTTGTTGCATATGCTAAATGCAGTCATACATCCCACGAAAGATGGATTTATCTTTTGTTTTTCTGTTTTTCCACTCCTGTTTTTTGTTTTGTATTGCTAAGGGACTAGCAATATGTAAGTTTGGGGGTGTGATAAGCGCTAAATTATTCATATTTTCAGCCCTTATCTTACATGTTTTAATCCTTTGGTTTTGGTTAATTAGGTCAGTTTACTTCCTTTTTGTGTTTTTGATGTTGTTACAGGCTTTTGGAAGAAAGTGAAGTAAAACTGGGTGATTTAGGCTCAAAAAGAGAATATGGAAAAATTGGAGCTCCCTGGTATTGCGATCAATTGCAGGGTACCTGCGATCGAGCGCAATACCAGAGGAGATACTGCACGAGCCAGGCCAGGAGCGATCGAGCGCAGGAAAAAGAGGCATCGATCGCAGACGTGCGATCGAGCGCACACAGGCTGCGATCGAGTGCACCCGTGCGCAGGAGGCATTCCAAGTGGCGGCTACAATGTACTTATTTCCATAATAGGGTTTTTCCAACTCCAAATTGTAATAGAACTAAACTCCTGCGAAAACCCTAGGGTTTACTACTTTTCCAAGGACTTCTAAAGCCTATAAATAGACTCCTAAGCCTTTAGAATAAGGGGGCTTGGAGAAGGGAGAAGAATAGGAGCTCTCAAGTCAAGTCTCGGGTTTATTCTTTCTTTTCTTTTCTTTTATTCTATGAAAATGTTTAACATCAACTCTATGTGTAGCTAATTTATTTAGTAGGGCTAGATTGAAGCCCTAGTTATGTTAAATTAATATTTTAATATTGGCGCCTTGTGATGATCATGTTGTGCTATTTAACTTGATTAATACCTGCTTGCATGAATTCCTCATATGTGTATGCCTGATCAACATGTGCATGTGGTATGGACTTGTTAATTAGATCAATTTGGATGACCGAGTCTTGGGTTTAACTTAAGTAACAAAAAAATCTACACCGCGATTCTTGGGTTAATCAACATAGGGAACTAGGAGTATGTATCCATACCCTAGGCCTTGTGTGTTTGTCGATTTCCATAGAACATATGCTTTTCTAAAGAACAATTTAGTATAGACATGCTAAATCCTTTAGGAAAGAAAAGAATTAGAGCATGGACCAAGTGGCTAATTCGTTGCTTAGGGAAATCAATAGCTTAAGGCGTTAGAGTTTAACCCTTAGGTTGACAAACATTAAATATGCATAACTTGATCAAAGTATTGGCATATTGATATACTAGTTTAACATAATTAGTGGTGGATATCAAAGCCCTACCCTTTGTTATCATCACATCAACAATCAATCTTTATTTTGTTTTTGCTTAAGGAATTTATTTTTAAACATAAATTCAGCAATCCTCGTGGGAATAATCCTGTACTTGCACTCTATACTACCATGTTGACCTTGTGCACTTGCAGATAAAACGTACAATTATTTACCTATTAATTTAGGTATATTTTTGCACAACAGCTCTGTCCCTAGGGACCTGTAATACAATACCAGTGCTCCGGATATTGTACGTTACCATCCATAACACTAGTGGCACGACCACTAATGATGTTCATCCTGTAATGACCACCCGTTAAGGCTGCGTTGGTCATTAAACAACTATTGGATCTAAGGCCCATATATCAACACACACATTTGACTATAAAGTTAACATGTATAGTAAGCCCATGGCCATTATCCCGCATGTACCGGTGTACCATGTCATACGATACAATTTATTTTGTCTGTATTTTACATGCATGTGTTTACAAGTCTCACTTCATTTAACATGCTAAGTGCAACGTTTTTCACAAATGGTAGAGTTCATGTGCAATAGAAAATATGTTTCCGTGAGAGTTGCAAATATGCATGTTTTGGTAAGCAAAATAGACGTGCAAATGTGGGAAAATAAGTGGCGAGCATTATGTGAGTTAAAACTCACCTGGGTCGATCAAATCCTCTAACAAGTTTGAGTTCTCCAAATCTGTGGAAAATCCTCCCATTAGTCCTAAGTTCACTAAAACAACCCTCGCTTGAAAACAGGGGTCGTTGGGTCCCTAGCCAAAAAGGCCATCTCCTGAACGTCCCTGGGTGAGTGCTCGATCTAGGGATGCGCGTTTGTCTAGTGAGGTTCAGGTGGAAACCTCATTTGACCCACTTATTTCCCGAGCTTTCGAAGGGTTTCTTATGCTATCAACAGGCTTTCTAACACTATTCTAAGCCTAACAACATTCTTAAATAGTAAGATTAAATCTAAGCAAGAGGAAACGCTAACCAACAACAAAGCTTACAACAACTAAGCTAATAGAATGAAACTCAAGAAAATGATAAAGATTACCTCAACTGAGCGAGACCTTCAAGTAAACTGCACCAACACTCACAAAATCTCACAACTCTCACAAAACCAAAATGACAGAGTTTAGTTAAGCTTTTGGTGTGGAGAAAATCGAATGGGGTGGAGGGGTATTTATAGGGGATGAGTTTGAGGGAAAAATGGTGAATAACAGGAAAGGGGTTAGCGCTCGTGGTACTACAGGGAGCGTGCACTCGTGTACTGTTGCTTAGAGGGGTCAGGTGGCAGGTGACATGCGCGGATAAAAACAAGAGGTCAAAAATAGGTCAACGAGCACTCGACCTATTCCCTACACGAACGTTCATGAACAGTTGCCAGACGAGCGCTCGTGTGTGGTCCCCAACACGAGTGTTCATCTACTGTAGCTCTGAGATCCAAAAATTCCAAAAATGCCCCTCTAGGTGTCCCTAGTGACCCAAAGCCCAATAAACCTTCTAATTAAGCTGTCTTAAGCCTAATTGATTATTTGGGTCACTGCACAACCAAAGATGGATTATATTTATTCCTTAATAAGGTATTTTCTTGTTTATTTTTAGCATGCATGGAATGAGTTTCTCTAATTAAATATGATTAATCATTGTTGTGCGGATAGCGGTGACGTCAATACCCTACACACACATACACACACACTCTCTCTCTCTCTTTCTCTCTCTCTATTTTAATTCAATTCTCTTTGTATTATTAATGCATTTTAATCTAAAACTAAATCAACAACTTTCTTCTTAAGTTACTTTTTATCTTAAAAACTTGATAACAATTCCTACGCAGTCCTTGTGGTTCAACACCCTCAATATAACCCTATCCTACAAGGATTCACACTATTGCGGGTGGTATTTATTATTGATATATTTGTGCTTTAAAAAGACCACATCAAGTGCATAGAATAAACGAAAAAGAGAAATGAAATAGAATAAGAGAGTGTAGGGTTTTGATTTCACCACTATCCGCATAACAATGGTTAACCATATTTAATTAGAGAAATTCATTCTATGCAAGATAAAAATAAACAAGAAAATACCGTTATTAAGAAATAAGTATAATCCATCTTCGATTGGCACGAACCATCCATTTGACCACTAAGATGCGGTACGATTAGTCTTCCCTAGGTATGGACTATCTAATTCCTTAATAGGTTACACATAATTAATGGAAAAGCATAACCCATCTTCGGTTGGCACGAACTGTCCATTTAAATTATACTAAACTAGGGTGTAGTAAAATTTGTCTTCCTTAGGCATGGCCTATCAAACCCTCTTAATCATGTGTCAAGTACAACCGTTGTATAATCATCATTCTCATAATCACAGAAAACAAGAATTATTTGAGTTCAATAATGGCAAAAAGCTTTCTAACAGAAGAGAAGAATTTCACCAACATTGAGTTTTGAAATTAAGAACAATTGCAATAAAACTTTAAGAACATAACAAATAGTAGCAATCCTCTAAATTATACGACCAACATGCATAAGCAAAAAATCTCTAAATTAAGATACAATCAAACCATTGTGCTTGGATAGGGCTACATCAATACCCCACAAGGAGTTTTAGCTGCTAATGACTTTGCTAGGATGGCTTTCTGCCACGATCTTCTTCTCTTCAACTCTTCAAGCCTCCGAGAAGATATTTACTAAATTTTTCTCTAAGCTAGCAGTGTGTCTTTCTTCAATGGTTAGAGGCCTATTTATAGGGAGTAAATAAACCCTAAAAACCCTAGAAAAACTATAGGAAGTGTCCTAGTCCAAGTAGGAGACTGAAAACCTTTTCCAGGGTGGAATTGGAGTTCTGCCAGATTCTAGAAGCTTGTGTGCGCTCGAACCCAAGCGATGTGCGCTTGAGCCCAGTGGATGGAGTGCTTGAGCGCAGGTGTTGGGGTGCTCGAGCATAGGTGCACACGAGCCGTTCTACTTGTGTTCTCGATCCCAGGCCTTCAGAATGCTCCCATAGTGTGTTTTAAGCCCAATTTTCAATAGTGTTTGTTGCATCTTTCATTTCAAACTTGAAACACGAAAATAAAGCAAAATCAAACAAATAAGAACGTTAAGGAATTAATATATGCAAGTTTAAGGGACTCGAAGGTGCAACATTCGGCTCTTATATATATATTATCCTCGAAACATAGACATAGAGCGTCTAACAAAAATAATAACCTGATCAAACCTGGTAAGAACATGAAGAGCTCTGTTTTAATCAATTGCGAAGTGGCAACCTTGCCACTCGCTTTTTTTCTTAGAAAGGGGCGTCCTACAAGATGTAATAACTACATAAATCTAACGACTTACTAAGTAAACCTCACTGTTGGGTACGACATGAGCTAGTTCTTATTGATTAGAAATAAACATGCAGTTTGTCAAAGATTTACAAAAGGTGTTGTCTCTGTTAATACACCATAAAAATATTGATTTTGTTAGTATTTTTGTTAGTATCTAGGACCGCCGGCCCGCCCCGGTGGTAAGAGTTAGGGCTGGTAATTTAACCAGTGACACGCAAACCCGACACGTAAAATTTGGGTTAGGGTTGGGCTTAAATGGGTTCGGGTCATAAACGGGTCACACATTTATGACACGTTTAGTAAACGTGTCAGGTCGTGTCAACCCGCTGGGTTCGCGGGCTGACACGTTTGATCCGTATGTTTTTTTTTTTTTTTTTGACCTTTTGCCCTTTGCACACTCCTACCTTCCAAGCTCTTAAACCCCTCTCTCACTGCAAGCCTTAAACTCCACTCGAGCCCGCCACAAAGCTTCAACTTTTCACTACCTAAAGTCCATGCATTTGTAAAAGCCAAGCCAACCCACCAGGCTCTGTAAGACCCCATAGTTATTTCACTTACACACTAATTTTTGTACCATAAATTAGTGTTTTTGGTTGGATTTTTCTCAATTTGACCATTTCAATTTTCTCTGTTCTTCGTTGTAGCCAAAGTTCATGAATTGTCTGTGTATGAGATCAACGAGTGTGACCATGGAGGCCCTACCTACCTTTAGTTGAGCCAGAAATCTGTCAATTCCCTTGGTGATCTCACCGTCATGATTTGTCGCTCAGTTCACTGCTCAGTTCAATCTCTCCGATCTGTCGCTTCCTCACAGGCTCTTCAATCACCCTCACGGCCTGACATTTGGGTCGGGTTAGGTTGTGTCGTATCGTGTCATGTTGGAACCTACTAGCTTTTAAACGTGTCGTTGTTGTGCAAAAATCTACCTAAATTAATAGCTAAATAATTATACGTTTTAACTCGTAAGTGCACAAGATCAAAACAATAGTATAATAGGCAAATACGAGATCATTCCCACGAGGATTGGTAAATTTATGTTTAGAAGTAGATTCCTATTTAATTAGAAGATAAAATTCAATTGTCACTATTGAATTCAATAAAATAAAAGATAAACAAAAACTAAAAAGGATTAGGGTTTTGATATCCACCACTAATTATATTCAATTAATATGACAACATGCCAATGCTTTGATCATGTTATGCATATCTAATGTTTGCCAACCTAAGGGCATGGGTGTATACTCCTTAAGGTCTGGATTTCCCTAAGCAACGAGTTAGGCATGGGTGTATACTCTAACTCTTTTCTTTCCTAAAGGATTTAGCTTGGTGTATATACTAAGTTGTTCTTTAGAAAAGCATATGTTTTATGGAAATCGACAAACACACGAGGCCTAGGGCATGGGTGTATACTCTCGGTTCCCCATGTTGATTAAGCCAAGAATCGCGGTGTGGATTCTGTTGTTACTTAAGTTAAACCCAGGACTTGGTCATCCAAATTGATCTAACTAACTAGTCCATACCACATGCACATGTTGATCAGGCACACACATATGAGGAATTCATGCAAGCAGGTATTAATCAAGTTAAATAGCACAACAAGATCATCACAAGGCGCCAATATTGAAATATTAATTTAGCATAACTAGGGCTTCAATTTAGCCCAAAATAAAAGGGTGGAAGTGAAGAAAAACCCAAACTCCTCTTGATGCAGCCTTCAGTTCTTCTCTAGAGCTTGTGTCTCTTTCTCCACTCCTATTCCTAGAGGCTAAGAGGTCTATTTATAGGCTTTAGAAGTCCTTTGAAAAGTAGTAAACGCTTTGGATTTCGTAGGGTTTTAATCCTATTACAATTGGGAGTTGGAAAACCCTAATATGGAAGGAAAGGGAGTCTGTCCGCAGCTTCTAGAATTCTTCAGCGCACAGGTGTGATCGATCGCAACCCGTGTGCGATCGATCACACTACCAGAAACTCCAATTTTTCCAAAATTCACTCTTTGAGGCCAAATCTTCCAGATTTACTTCATTTTCTTCCAAAAGCCTACAAAACCAAAGAAAATACAAAAAGGAAGTAAAATGGCCTAATTAACCAAAACCAAAGGATTAAAACATGCAAGTTAAGGGCTGAAAATATGAATATTTTAGCACTTACCAGTCGTGTTCATGGGTCATGTTGTGTTAATCTGACATGACTCGTTTATCTAAACGGGTTACATGTGTTGTGTCATGTTACCTGTTTTGAAAACGTGTTGTGTTCAAGTTTGGGTGTTCGACATGTTTAGCTAAATGTGTCGTGTTTGGGTTGGACTTAAAGGGGTTGTGTCGTAAACGGGTTGGACATGAACATGACACGTGAGCACGTTTTGACAGCCCTTGTAAGAGTGGCCGTTTGGACGTGCTGCAGGATGAAGACCTAAATAAAAATTCCAGAGAAGTTCGCGCGCAGGCCGTACGCACGGACTCTTGGCTGTCCAGACGGAGACATGGCGGTCTTGATGGAGGAAGCTACGATGGTTGAAAATTTGCCCGACAACTTTAATGCTGTTGAAAACATGGATTTGGTGGCATTTATTGCTAGGCCGTCCGGACAGACACTTTTTCCATCTGGACTGACTAAGGTCAAATCATGTTGAAAATTTCCCCCAAAACATTAAATGCTTCCGGGAGTCAAGGGATTAGGTGGCATTTATGCCAGCCCGTCTGGACGGCAGTCAAGACCGTCTGGACGGCCAATGGACAAAAAGTTGTTATGTGCTAAAATATTCATATTTTAGCCTTTTAACTAATATGTGTTAATTCCTTAGTGTTGTTAGTTTATGCCATTTTATTTTATTTTTTGTGTTTTTGTAGGCCTTTGGAAGAAAATGAAGTAAATTTGGAAGCATTGGCTTATAGAGAAAATTTGGGAAAAGCTGATGGCTCTGGTAGTGCAATCGATCGCAGGGGACTTACGATTGAACGCACTACAAGCGAAATGACCTGACGAGCGCAAGGCGTATGCTCGTGCGCACACAAGGAGACTCAATCGCAGATGTGGGATCTAGCGCACACGGGTTGTGATCGATCGCACTCGTGCGCTACAGAACAGTCAGCTGCAGCTAGAATTCCCTTTCCTTCCATATTAGGGTATTCTAAGTCCCACTTATAATATGACTAAACCTTACGAATTTTCTAAGTTTACTAGGGGTTCTAGGATTTCTTTAGGCCGATAAATAGACCTTTTACCTTTTAAGAAAAAGGTGGAGAAAGAGGCACATGCTCTTAAAAGGAACTGAAGGCTAGATCAAGAGGAGTTTGGGTTTTTCTTCTCTTCCACCTTTTATTTTGTTATGTAGTTTATAATTTAATTGGGGCTAGATTGAAACCCTAATCATATCTTTTTAGGATTTTTAATTTTGGCGCCTTTGCTAGAATTATATTTTGGTGTATTTAACTTGATTAATTCCTGTTTTATTGAATTCCTCATATATGTTTGCCTGATCAACATATGCATGTGGTATGGATTAGTTAATTAAATCAATTTGGATAACCGAGTCCTAGGTTTAATAAGAGTAAGAAAATAAATCCACACCGGGTTCTTGGGTTAATCA
The DNA here is from genome assembly GCF_965113065.1 of Corylus avellana. Lineage (NCBI taxonomy): Eukaryota > Viridiplantae > Streptophyta > Magnoliopsida > Fagales > Betulaceae > Corylus > Corylus avellana. The sequence goes on from NC_142497.1 coordinate 11,577,940, forward strand.
ACATGGAAAACAGGAAGTATACGCACATGCCCTAGGTTCCATGTGTTTGTCGATTTACATAGATTCATGCTTTCTTAAAGAGCAACTTAGTATACACCCATTCTAAATCCTTTAAGAAAGAAAAGAGTTAGAGTATACACCCATGCCAAACTTATTGCTTAGGAAAATCTATAGCTTAAGGAGTATACACCCATGCCCTTAGGTTGGGAAACATTATATATGCATAACATGATTAGAGCATTGGCATATTGTTATATTTTATAAGCATGATCAGTGGCTCATATCAAAGCCCTACCTTTTCATTATTATCAAATCAAAATCAATCTTTGTTTTATTTTACTTACATAATTTATTTTAAGCAAAATTTAGCAATACTTGTGGGAACCCTATACTACCATATTGATCTTGTGCACTTGCGAGTAAAATGTACCAAGTACTTGTCAATTAATTTAGGTGGGTGTTTGGCAAAACAAGTTTTTGATGCCGTTGTCGGGGATTGCGGCAAATTTTGTTTAGAATTATTTTCCTTTAGTTTGGTTATTCTAATTTTTAATTTTAATTATGTTTTTATCGAAAATCAAATATATATATATATATTTTCGTTTTCTATTTACTTCTATGTTTCTGTTCTGTTTCTGCTTTGCAGCATCCTACATTCTGTTACTACGATCAAGTGGAGACCGAGTGCAATCGAGCACCCTAACCTGCGATCGAGCTTAGTTCAAGAGGATATCCGAACAGCAGTACTGAAGCTGTTGTGATTACAGGGGCAAATCTTCTTATGTAAAGTTGTCGATCTCAAGCCTCAACCATCCTTCCCCTTGATCTAGAAATTGAGTGGATCATTCGACAAGGGCATAGCGACAACTTTGACATAGAAGAAGAAGAAGAAGTTGAGGAAACAATGGAAGAGCTGCTAGAAAACCCGTCACTAGTGCGAAGGCCCATGAAACAGTCTTTCATCCCAAAAAACCTCAACCAGCCATCATGCATAGCCTATCAATCAGAGGTGTAAGGCAATTACTATATATCCCCTCAGATACTCAATGCCTTGACTCACTTCAGAGGCACAGTTACTGAGGATCCATACTTGCACCTTAGGGAGTTCTTTGATCTCTGCAAGCTTCAGCACGCTCAAGGCCTAACACCGGAGAGACTCAAGTTAGTCTTATTCCCTTTTTCTTTGAAAGACAATGCTAAGTTGTGGTATAATTCCTTTCCTACAGAATCAATTCATACTTGGAAACTATTATCCAGTAAGTTCCTAAAGAAGTTCTTCCCAGCTCAAAAGACAAGGCAGCTTAGAAGGGAGCTTCAATCGTTCCAATAAAGAGACAGAGATCTTTTCTTTGAAGTGTGGGATCACTTCAATGCTTCACAAGTGTCCACATCACAACATGCCTGAAGATGATCAAGTACAAGCTTTTTATAAAGGTTTAAATGATATTAACAAGGGTATTGTTGATTCAGCTTGTGGAGGTATGCTGATGGAAAAGAGCAGTGAGGAAGCCATAGAGCTTTTTGAGACATTGAGTGAACACTCCCAACAATTCTCATCCAAAGGGAGGCAAGGAGTAAAGAGCAAGGGCATGTATGAAGTGAACCTGAGTGGTGGACCTCCAAATCAGATGGTTGTTGTGGAAAGAAAGCTAGATATGATTGTCAAAGCCATGACTGCTCAGAATAGCTCACCTAGTCAACAAGCCGCGCAACTCCAGGTTTGTGCTTTATGTTCTCATTTTGATCACGCTACTGAGACGTGCCACTTGTACTCATCTGCAGATCAAGAGCAAGTAAATTATGTGGGACATAACAATTATCCTCCCAAGAATAATCCCTACTCCAACACCTACAATCCAGGGTGGCGTAACCACCCCAATTTCTCATGGAGAAACAATCAGAATGCTTTGAACGATCAAGGGCAGAAGAGGAATTACCAACAAGTAAGCCAACCAATGCAAGAATCAAAGCAGAATGACCTGGAGAGTATGGTATGCACCTTGGCAACTACCCAACGGGAATTTATGAATAATCAAAGACAAATCAATGCAAAAACCGATCAAGCGATGCAAAGAACCGAGCAAGCTATGCAAAGACTGAAAGTACAATGGGGCAAATGGCTAAGGAGTTGAGTGAAAGAAAACAGGGTGGATTTACATTCCAAACAATACCCAATCTAGGATCATCTTCTTCGGGACAGAAATAAGAGAATAAGAGGAGAACAACAGTCTGGCTGAAGACGTTAGACTTAGTGCTCATGGGAGGCACCCCATAGTTTATCGTATTATTTTTCTATTTGTTTTTCAATTTGTTTTTATGTTTGTCTTTAGTTTTGTTTTGTGACCTTTTTATTTTTTTTTTCTTTTGTGTTTTATTTTGTAGGGACAAATGTGCTTCAGTTCAAGTTTGGGGGTGTGCTATGAGCCATGCTATTCCAGACAGTTTCGTCCATATCCCGAGTAAATTCTTTCCATGTTATAGACACATTGGGGACAATGGGTAATTTAAGTTTGGGGGTATGGAAAACACTTTACACACACTTTGTCCCAATTTTATTTTGTTTTTATTGTTTGAATAAAAAAGAAAAAGAAAAGAATATATATATGTTCATGTTGTCTTCAAATTTTGGTTGATCTGAAGAATTGTGATTTGATTTCATTTGTGTGCTTAAAATTTTGAACACATGATGTAATGATAGAGTTTTTCAGCTTGGTTACTTGCTTTTGGTTGTTGAGAATTCACATGTTTGATATGATCTTACACAAGCACATTAGCACATAATTTGTGAGGTATGACATGAAAGTTTGATGTGTGTGTTTCTATGTCTTGGGTGAAACTAGATGATTTATTAGATGGATAATTTGGCATATATCTATATGTGTGTGTGTGTGTGTGTGTGTGTGTGATAAAAAAAAAAAAAAAACTTGATCATTGATAAGCTTTTCACTAAGTAATTGGACCTCTTGCCTCAAAGCTTTGAGTTTCGCGTCAAAAGCTGAAGAATTTTGATTTGGTTAATGTCATGGTTGGTTTGGTTTTGTTGCCTTTTTGACTCATGTTAGTATGTCCTTAGGGGTATTTTACACCTAATGCCCTAAAACCACCTGGTTTGGGATTCATTGACTTAACACTCGTTACATGGGTTAATTTGAAAGCTTAAGGGAACCAAACATTGCACAGCTTGACTAAAAAGAAAAAAAAAAAGAAAGGAAAAAAAAGTTATGACATAGTTATTCACTTTAATGGGGATTTCAGTGAACTTTGAGATATTGAGACATTGAACGTTGGAAATAATTGAAAGCTTCATATTTGTTTGCTAGTTCACTTTATACTGATTTGAACTTGTGATGCCTTAGCTTGTCTTTTGTAAGTAATTAGACTTTAAAATTTCTATTTAATGTGAAGATGTAGTTTATCCTTTTAAGCTTGCTAATGAATGAAAATCATGGTTTTGAGTGATACCTTAATTTTTGAATAACATGATCTCTTGCATGATGTTTGTGGGTAACATTTTTGTTTTTTGTTTTTCCTTTTAACTTTCTGTATCGTATTGCTAAGGGATTAGCAATAGGTAAGTTTGGGGGTGTTTTAAGTGCCAAAATATTCATATTTTAGCCCTTAAACTTATATGTGTTAATTCCTTAGTGTTGTTAGTTTATGCCATTTTATTTTCCTTTTGTATTTTTTGTATTTTTATAGGCATTTGGAAGAAAAAGAAGCAAATCTGGAAGTATTGGCCTTAAAGAGCAAATTTGAAAAAAGTTGAAGGCTCTGGTAGTGCGATCGATCGAAGGGGACCTGCGATCGAGAGCACTACAAGCGGAATGACCGGACGAGCGCAAGGCGTATGTTCATGCGCACACAAGGAGACTCGATCGCAGACGTATGATCGAGCACACACCGGCTGCTGGAGAAAGAGGCACAAGCTCTGGAAAGGAACACACAGGCACACACGGGCTGCGGCCATAATTCCCTTTCCTTCCATATTCGGGTATTCCAAGTCCCACTTGTAGTAGGACTAAACCCTACGAATTTTTTTTGGTTTACTAGGGGTTCTAGGATTTCTTTAGGCCTATAAATAGACCTCTTAGCTTCTAGGAAAAATGTGGAGAAAGAGGCACAAGCTCTGAAAAGGAACTGAAGGCTAGATCAAGAGGGGTTTGGGTTTTTCTTCTCTTCCACCTTTTATTTTGTTGTGTAGTTTATACTTTAATTAGGGCTAGACTGAAGACCTAATCATGTCTTTTGAGGACTTCAATATTGGCGCCTTTGCTACAATTATATTTTGGTGTATTTAACTTGATTAATTCTTGTTTTATTGAATTCCTCATATGTGTTTGCCTGATCAACATATGCATGTGGTATGGATTAGTTAATTAAATCAATTTGAATGACTGAGTCTTGGGTTTCATAAGAGTAACAAAAGAAATCTACACCGGGTTCTTGGGTTAATCAACATGGAAAACCGGGAGTATACACTCATGCCCTAGGTTCCGTGTGTTTATAGATTTCCATGGATTCATGCTTTCTTAAAGAATAACTTAGTATACACCCATGCTAAATCCTTTAAGAAAGAAAAGAGTTGGAGTATACACCCATTGCTAACTCGTTGCTTAAGGAAATCTATAGCTTAAGGAATATACACCCATGCGTTTAGGTTGGCAAACATTAGGTATGCATAGCATGATTAGAGAATTGACATATTGTTATATCATATAAGCATGATTAGTGGTGGATATCAAACCCCTACATTTTTATTATTACCAACTCAAAATCAATCTTTGTTTTGTTTTACTTACGGAATTTATTTTAAGCAAAATTTAGCAACTCTCGTGGGAATGATTTCGTGCTTGCAGCCTATACTACTACATGGATCTTGTGCACTTGCAAGTAAAACGTACTAAGTATTTGTCTATTAATTTAGGTGGGTATTTGGTACAACAAAAGTCAGTATCGCGCATTTAATTCTTGTAGGATTCCCGAGATGCTTTCCACGTGTCACTGCCTCAGCCCAAGACAGGAGTCCTTCCGGATGGCCACACTGCTTGTCTGGATGGCCAGTCAGAAAGTGCACTAAATATAGCTGAAAAGAGCATCTCACTTCTGCCTATAAATATAGCACTCATGCTGGTGGTTTTTATCAAGAAAAATAGACAGAAGAAGCTCAATTGGAGAGAAAAACATTCTAAGTGTTTTTAGTATTTTTATTTCCTTGTGTGCTGTGAGAGATCGTATGTTTATGTGCTTTGAAGCCATACTCTCTTAGAGTCTTTGTATTTGTTGATCAATTGAATTGTGTAATTAACTGAGGAGAAGAAGTCTATCGGAAGGGTCTGCTAAGGAGAATCACTTGAAGGAGATTGTGAGCTAGGAAGACAAGCTGGAGGCTTGTTGATTCTTATAGTATAACGCCCTGAAAATTAATCAACTAGTAATTAATTCCATGGTTTGTTTCCCAGCCTTATTCCTCACGGAACAATACTCAGGGACCTCTACTCCTCGAAAACAAGGGAGTAGAATCTTATCATCAACACATCAACTAGAGTAACAAACATCATGCATTGACAAAACTCTTAGTTAATGTTACACTTTTAGGTTCAAAACCCCAAATCAAGTGGAAGTACAAAACAAGATACAACTGGTTGATGCTCGAGTATACATCCAGTAACTCAGCCCCTAACTCCAAAACAAAACAAACCCGCATGCCTTAAACAATTCTAGTGGTTACGCTTATCCCTGGTCTTACCATCATTAAATTCTAAGTAAACAAGTACCATTCCTTTTGGCCTGGTTGTAGTTTCGAATGAAGTGCCCCACCTTGCCACATCCATAGCACAAATTCTTCCTTGATCTGCGTTTCCCAAAATGCGGCCTGCCATACTTATGGCACCAACGACTCTATTCCTTGTTGAACTGCAGCTCTTGGGGTGTCCTCCTCCTTAAGCTCCACGAGTACTCCCAATAGAATTCTTCCTTGAATCGGGTCCATGTAATAGCCTAATCACTTCCTAATTCCATCACTAGCAAGTTTTTCTTAGTGTAGCACCATCGCCTTGCTTCTCTAAAGAAGTTGTAGGCTGCGTACTGGACTCTTTGTTCCTCAGTGCAATCCTTAACTTGTAGCAGTTCCTCCAAGTTCATAAGGCAATCCCTTGCCTCTCTAGAGTTCAGGTTCCCCTTAAATGCAAGTAAAGAATGCTCATAAAACTCCTTAAAAGAGCAACCTTTGTTCCCACTTAAAGTCCCTTATCCATGTAAGTTGACCAAAGCATCCACCAGAAGACTTGCCACAGTTTTCAATGCTTGGGTGGCGTCCAAAATGTTCCTCGTCTTTTCATTGGGCTGGGATGGTCCATTAACATTGTTGCTCCCAATGCCATCATGCAGTGACATCTTTGCAATCACAATGATCATTGGCCCCTAGTTCAAAGTGCTACGTCGCATCTCGCTCAAAACGTCAAACCTAATCGCAAACCTATCCTTACTAAGGGCCTAAACTACTACCACCTTACCCAAAGTCCTAATGTAGATCTAAGCTGAAGATCTTAAGTAACTATCTAGTGTAGATCAAACCTAATCTTCAAAGTTGCATCATCAAAGCGGTCCTAGTTCTGACTTCAATACCATATCGAATTCCTAAATTTGTCAAGTCCAACAGATCATGACCTAATACCTAACATATCAATTCTTATGGTTCGAAGAGCAACTGCTCTAGTACCAACTGTAACGCCCTAGAAATTAATTAACTAGTAATTAATTTCATGGTTTGTCTCCTAGCCTTATTCCTCGTGGAACAAGACTTAGGGACCTTTACTCCTCGAAAACAGAGGATACTAAACAACGGAAACGAAAGATTCTAAACACATTAATCATTACGACCAGAGCGTCTTCCAAGGAACATCAAAGTAGCTAAAATTACACTATACGAGTCATCATCTTTACAAGGGATCTATGATACACCTTAATATGCAAGCATGCATAAAAGCTCTAAGTCTACAACATAACTCAAAAGTACTAGTTACCATGAGTACCCGCCTAAGCTTGTAATAAGTCCTTAAGCATATTCCGGGTTGAATCCTCTAAGATAACCGGATGCTTCGCGGTTTCTATCTTCTGCTAAATTATCTGTAACAGCATAGTTGTACATATGGAAAAAAAAAAAAAAGGGAAATAATATAAGGGTAAGTATGACGACTTAGTGAGTATAAATGCAGACGACATACTTATCATTAAATGGTGAACCCAGTTGTTTATAAAAGACATGTAGCATTATGACAATTTATCATGGATGTGATATAGATATAATATATGCATATAATAATGAGTAACAGTAATAGTTCAACCTTATGGTCTACCTGAGATACTACCCCTTCTCATCAGGGTTAGCGTTGTCCCAAGAGACCTGTAGTACAACATCGGTGCCTGGATATTGCATGCTACCGTACATAACATTAGTGGCATGACTGAGTCTGACCTTGGGTGGTCCACACCACTAATGATGTCCGTCCTATAGTGACCATCCATAGGGGATGGCTGCGCCTTGGTCACGAAACCATTGGAGCCAAAGCCCACACACACATATTTGACCATAAAGTTAACTAGTATAGTAAGCCCATGGCCGTTATCCAGCACATACTAGTGTGCCACGTCAGACGATGCAATTAATCTTATCAATTTTTTACATGCATAGTTTTGCAAGCATCATTGTTATAGTATTAATCAACATACATTTTCACAAAAGAGAGTTCACAGTAGTTTCAAAATGTATTTCATGAGAGTTGCAAAATATGCATGTTTGATATATATAAAATAGACGTGCAATGCAGGAAACGTAACAACAAGCATCCATGTGAGTTTGTATTCATCTGGGTCATCAGGTTCCTTCGTAAAATTTCCTTGAGGTTCCATAACCTCGAATACTAAGAAAAGACCTATCATTAGTTCTAAATCCGACTAAATCGAACCTAGAACATGAAAACAGAGGCTATCAGACGACTAGCCAAAGTGGCATTTCATGGAACACTTCTGACCGTACGTTCGCCCAAAAGGCTCGTACGTCCGATCTCGTGGCTGTACGTCTGCTCAAAGAGTTTTAGGTCGAACCTCATTTGGTTCAACAGTCGTCCTATCCTCCCAAACTGGTTCTAAAGCTACCAAAAGGATATCTAGGACCTCCATCTCAAAACAACACCTCCATGCAAAAGGAAACACAATGGAATGCTAAGCCCAACTCTAAACAAGATCAATGGTAAAACATATGTAAAGTTTCAAATTAACGTCTAAGCTACTCTAAAAAGCATTAAAAGAGCATAATGACTTAGAAAGAAAAGTTAAGCGTAGAGGGTTACCTCTTAGAAGCAACCTTCAAGAAAACACCTCTCATTCTCAACAAAACACACAATTACGCAAGAACACACTCACAAAAGCGTTTCTGGGAGCCTCGGGGTGAGTTTGAATGAGAAAAGGGAGAGGGTAGGGCTAGTATTTATAGAGGAGAAAAGCTAGAGACGCTCACCAACTCTTTTGAAAAGCAGCGGATGTCCAGTACTATAGGGATGTACGTCCGGTATTATTTACCCAGCTGTCCAAAAGCTGTAGCGTATGTCCAGGTATTATCTAGAGGTTAACCTAAAAGTATACTATGTCCGGTACTCTTGGGGCGTATGTCCGTGTACTATTTGCAGAGTATAGTGTACGTACAACAGTCCCCATGAGTACGTTTGCACTAAAAACAGAAGCGTACATCCAACAACCTTAGCGTACATCTGGTCAGATAGTCTAGAATTTACAAAATGCCCTTTTAGCTGTCCCTAATGACCCAAAGTCAAAATTAACCTTCTAACTAAGCTACCTAAGCTTAGTTAATTATTTGGGTCACTACATATAGAGTGAAGGACATGCAAAGGGTTGTAAGTGTCCCAATGTCTGTAATATTTGGATAATTTTCTTATTGTGATTTCATGGGTTTGGCTGCCCCGGAGATGTTTTATCTTTAGAACGGTTTCTAAAGGGTTTTCTCTTCATCACCAAAATATCTGTGTCTACATGATTTCCTGCTTTACATATTTTGGTGATTGATTGCTTATTGTTTCATAATTTTAATTCCGTATATTTTTTGATAAACACCTATTCACCCTCCCTCTAGGTGTGTTTGGAGTCTGTTTAATTACTTTCAATTGGTATCAGAGCGGGTTCACTCCGTGAAAGATTAAACTCTTGAGTGTGATCTTAGAGTCCTTTTTATGATGTCTCAAACTCTTAATACTGTCCCTAGTTTTGATGGATCTAATTATGGCTATTGGAAATCCCGTATGAGATTTTTCTTAAAGTTCATAGACGTTTGGTCTGTCATTGAATCTGGGTGGAAAGCATTAGCTATGTCGACAACCAAATGGTCTACTCTTGAAAAGCAAACTCGTGTGGTGAATGACAAAGCTATGATTGCTTTTTGCTTGGCAATTTCCCAAAATGAATTTTCCAGAATTTGAAATTGGTATAGTACCAAAGATGCATGGGAGATCTTAGAAACTACATATGAAGGTATACGATAAACGCCAAATGTTGCACATTCAAGCCCCTTAAGAGCCTGTTTGGGATTACGGTCGAGAAATAGAGCTCCTAAGTCCAAAAGTGCTTTTCGGCAAAAGCTTCATTTTTAAACTTTTGCCAAAAGTGTGTTTTGTCCATTTTTAAGCTTTTTGGACATTTAAAAGCGCTTTTAATTTTTTTACCAAACGAGTGCTTTTTTCTTTAAACAGAATTTTTGAGTGTTAAAAGCACTTTTAAGCCCCTTAAACGCATCCTAAACGCATCCTAACTCGCATATGTTAATTCCTTGGCATTTTTATTTGTTTGATTTTGTGTTGTTTTAGTGTTTTCAGGTGTTTAATAAAGTTACAAGAACCATTGATTTTGGGCTTAAAGCACACTTTGAGAAAACCTAGCACACATCTCAGTATTTTGACTTTAACTTTCTGCTAGAGTATCGGATTGAGATGAATCTAATGGCAGTGGAAAGCTAACTCAAAATACTACAAATAATTGTGATATAAAACTTTCCTAATTAGGACTTTTTCTATTCTAAAATAGTTTGGCAAGATAAAAGTGCACACGTTGAAAGCCACCGACCAAACAGTGGGAAACCCGTCCGGATGAACATGAGCTCGAGCGCACAATCCAATGGGCTTGAGCACACTTGCGCTTCCAGTATGTGGAGGAAGCCCAATTACACCTTGGACAAGGTTTTCAGTCTCCCACTTGGACTAGGAGACTAACCTACAATTTTTCTGGGATTCCTAAGGCTTGTTTGCTCCCTATAAATAGGACTCGATGCTTGAAGAGAATGTTTGCTTAGTTTTAGACAGAAATTATCTTTTTGGAGGCTTGGGGAGTTGAAGAGAAGATGAACGTGGCAAGAGGCCATCACAGCACCTGGATGAGCAATTAATTCTGTAATAGGGCGTTGATGTGGCCCATTTCAAGTAACAATGGTTTAATTGTAGTTTAATTTGGGTTTTTCTATATGCAAGATGCTTGTATAACTGTGAGAATTGATATTAATGTTCATATTCAATCATTATGAAATTCTTCTCTTGTATTAGAAAGTCTTTTATATTGATTGAACTCAATCCTTTATATTTTCTGTAATTATATGAATAATTGTTATACAACGATTTTAACTGACACATGATCAAGAGGGTTAGATAGGCTATGCCTAGGGAAGACGGATTGTAATACACACTAGTTTAGTGTGATTTAGGTAGACTGTTGTACCAACTGAAGATGGGTTATACTATTCGCTTGATTGTGTGTAGCCTATTAAGGAATTAGATAGTCCATACCTAGGGAAGACAGATCGTACCGCATCTTAGTGATTAGGTGGATGGTCTGTGCCAACCAAAGATGGGTTATGCTTATTTCTTAAATTATGGTACTTCCTTGACTACTTAAGTGAGACAAGTGTTGTGTCAAATACCACATAAATTAATAGATAATATTTAGTACGTTTTAATTCACAAGTGCACAAAATCAAAACAATAATATAGTGCAGCAAGTACGAAATCATTCCCATGGAGATTGTTAATTTTATTTAGAATTAATTAAAATATCAAAATTGTCACGATATTAATATCATGAAATGATAAAAAGATAAATAAAAGGCAGGCCATTGATATCGACCACTAATCATACTTAGATAATACAACAATATGCCAATGATCTAATCATATTATGAATATCTAATATTTGCCAACCTAAGAGTATGAGTGTCTACTCCTTAAGCTATTGATTTTCCTAAGCAACGAATTAGGCATGGGTGTCTTCTCTAATTCTTTTCTTTCTTAAAGGATTTAGCATGGGTGTCTACTAAGTTGTTCTTTATGAAAGTATAAATCTGTGGAAATTGACAAACACACGAGGCCTAGGGCATTGGTATTTACTCCCGGTTCCCCATGTTGATTTACCCAATAACCCGGTGTGGATTTCTTTTGTTACTCTTATTAAACCCAGGACTCGATCATCTAAATTGATTTAATTAACTAGTCCAAACCACATGCATATGTCGATCAGACAAACACATATGATGAATTCAGTAAAACAGGAATTAATCAAGTTAAGCAACACAATATGATTTTCACAAAGGTGCCAATATTGAAATATTAAATAAACATAATTTGAGCATCAATCTAGCCCTCCTTAAGAGTTAGTTACACATAATTAAAATAAAACTAAAAAGAGAAGGGAAAGAAAGAACCGAAAATCGCTCCTAGAAGTAGTCTCCCATTCCTCTCCCCAAAGTTGTCTCCCTCCAATTGTGTATTGAATTGTGAGGCTTAGAGGTCTATTTGTAGGGCTTACGAGAGTCCTAGAAGCCCTAGTTATCCTAGGAATTTTGAAGATTTAAGTCCTAGTCCAATTAGGATAAAGAAAACCTAAGTCCAAATCGGAATAGGATTCGTCTAGAATTGTGTTCCTAACTTGCAGGGTGATTTTGGCATTGGGGCACTCCAAATTAAGAAAATTCTATGTGAAAATATTTGTAGGATTGTGAGTTAGCTTTCCAATACCGCTTGACTCACCTCAATCGGATATTTGAGCTGAAAGTTATGGTCAAAATACCAAGACATGTGCAGAATCCAATTTTGAATCCAATCAGATTTTGACTCTAAATTGTGAAATTCCGATTTAATCATTTCCTTTATTTGATTAAACTTAACCATGATTGGGTAAGCTTAATTATATCTTCTAGGTCTTTCAAATTAGCCCTTTAAGCTTGGAACTTTTCTGGAAACGCTTTCTTTTTTTCCAAAAACCTATAAAACAAAAAAAATACAAAAATGAAGTAAAATAGCACAAACTAACAATAGAAAGGAATTAACACATATAAGTTTAAGGGCTAAAATATGAATATTTTGGCACTTAACTCTCCCCCAAACTTACATATTGCTAGTCCCTTAGCAATACGAAACTAAAAACAAAATGGAAAAGCAGAAAACAAAAAGATAAATCCATCTTTCGTGGGATGTACGAGTGCATTTAGTATATGCAACATGCCTTTTAAACCCCTAGGAATTCCCTAGAGGACGAGTGAAGTCTCGTGAGGGTTTTCCGGAAATGGTACCCACAAACATTATGCACAAGTTCAAGTTATCCAAAACTCAAGCGTCACTCAAAACTATGATTTTCATTCATTTGCAAGCTTAAAAAGATAAACTCTATCTTCACAATGAATTGGAATTTTAAAATTTAATCATTTACAAAAGACATGCTAAGGCATCATAGGTTCGAAACAATGTAAGGTGACCTAGCACATAAATATGAAGCTTCCAAGTATTTTCAATGTGCAATGTCTCCATATCTGAAAGTCCACCGAAATCCCTATTAGAATGAACAACAATGGCATTTTTTTTTTTTTTTTTTTTTCGTCAGGTTGTGCAATGTTTGGTTCCCTTAAGCTTTCTAATTGACCTTTGTAGCGAGTGCTAAGTCAATGACTCCCAAACCAGATGGTTTTAAGGCATTAGGTGTAGAGACACCCCTAAGACTTACTAACTTGAGTAAAAAAGGCTACGAAACCAAACTAACCATGACATTAACCAAATCAAATTTTTTTATCTTTTAACGTGAACACTCAATGCTTTGAGGCAAGAGGTCTAGTTACTTAGTGAAAAACTTATCAATGATCATATTTTTTTATTTTTTATTTTTATCACACACACACACACAGATATATATATATATATATATATATATATATATATATATATATATATATATATATGCCAAAGTATCTAATAAATTATCCAGTTTCACTTATGACATATAAACACACACAAATAAATTATCCAGTTTCACCTATGACATATAAACACACACATCAGACTTCATGTCATACCCTACAAATTATGTGCTAATGTGCTTGTGTAAGATCATAATAAACATTTGAATTCTCAACTATCCTAAGCAAGTAACCAAACTGAAAAATTTAATTATCAGATCATGTGTTCAAAATCTTAAGCTCACCAATGAAATCAAATCACAATTTTTAAGGTCAACCAAAATTTTAAGACAAACATGAACATGCATATATATATATATATATATATATATATATATATATATATATATATATATATATATATATATATATATTTGTTTTCTTTTCGCAAACAACAAAAATAAAAATAAAATAAAACTGGGTCTTTTTTTTGTTTTTTTTTCATAGCAAATACAAATGAAATAAAACTGGGACAAAGTGTGTGTAAAGTGTCTCTCATACCCCCAAACTTAAATTACACATTGTCCCCAATGTGTCTATAACATGGAAAGAATTTACTTGGGAGATGGACGAATTGTTTGGAATAGTATGGCTCATAGCAGACTCCCAAACTTGAATTGAAGTACACTTGTCCCTGTAAAACACTAAAGTAACAAAGAAAAACAAAAATAAAATAAAAAATAAAACAAAATAAATAAAATAAAAATAAAACAAACAAATAAAATAAAAAGAATATGTTGTGGGGTACCTCCCTTGAGCGCTAAGTTTAACGTCTTCAGCCAGACTATGGCACTTTAAACTTGATGCACCAGTCTTTTTTCTCTTGCACCAAAGATAATGAATCTTTTCTATTGCATGGTGATTCCAAATGTCTATACATCGGGGAAGACCGCTTTGAGTTTTCTCAAACGGTTTGTCATCCGGTGGGGAATCATGAACTGGAATAAAGTAGGAAGAAAACTTAGGAAGCTTCTCTATCTTGATGTCCTCAATTTGCTCATGTGGTTGCTCTAACAGACTTATCTGTTGGCCTCTTGGTGTTTCTGGAATAAGAGCTATTGGTGAAAAAATCGTAGTGCTTTCTTCTCTTTCTTGATGTGGCTCCTTTGGAACTTCGGTTTACTCCTCCTTTCCCTCTTCCACTTGATTTTCAGCCTCCTCTTCACTCCTCAATGTGACAGCTTGCTCATGATAGTAGGTGCACTCTTCCTCCATGTAGTGCTCATTAGGATTGGCCACCAACTGACTTTGGCGCTCTTCTTTTTCTTCTTTAAGTATGTCTGATATTTGCTTGAGATGAGCCTCCATCCTTTCAAATGATTGCATGCGAGAGTTCTCCGTCCGTTCAATTGATTTCAAATCAGAGTTCTTCATCTCCTCAATTGCTGAACGGATTAGAGCTAATGTACCTTCAGAAAAATCAAGGGGAGGTGGTTCAACCTGATATTGCTGGTGTGGAGCTGATTGAGAGGAGTATGAATGATCATAGAATTGCTGATATGAGTGATGTTGTAGTCCATGAGCTTGTGGAGCATGAATTCTGGGAGCTTGAGCTTGCCATGAGAGATTGGATTGTTGCCTCCATGATGGGTAATAGGAATCAAAATAGCGGTCATTCTCGAGTCTAGAGAATGATGTGTTCATGTACCCATAAGCTTGGTTAGAAGTTTGTCTCATTGTAGGACATTCTCTAACATGGTGAAAAGGGTCGTGGCAACATGAACATGGTCTACGGGGTGTCAAAATGCCGCACCACATGTGTGAAAACAAAAATAACAAAAAGAAGTTAAAATTAAAAGGGAAATAAAGACAAAATTTAAAATAAAAACTTACTAATATGCAAACTTGAATGACCTTGCATGAAACAAAAGAAAAAAAATCAGATCTATAATTAGTGAAGTAACTATGCTGCTCTCTGGATGTGCGATCGATCGCACATGAGGTGCGCTTGATCGCCCTAGTTGGGCGCTCGAGCGCACCTCCAGAGTCAAAACAGGAACTACGGAAAAATCTAGAAAAACAGAAAAATTTAAAACAAAAATAAATTAAAGGAAAAGAAAAAAAAAATTCCAAACAAAATCAAAATATCCCCAGCAACAGCGCCAAAAACTTGTTGTGCTAAATACTACCTAAATTAATAGATAATATTTAGTATTTTTTTCTCGCAAGTGCACAAGATCGAATGATAGTGTAGTGCAGCAAGTACGTGATCGATCCCACGAGGATTGTTGATTTTATTTAGAATTGATTAAAATATCAAAATTGTCACTAAATTGATATTGTGAAAAAGAAATAAAAAGATATAAAGATAAATGAAAAGGTAAAGACAGGGCATTGATATCCACAACTAATCATACTTAGATAGTATAACAATATGCCAATGATCCAATCATATTATGAATACTTAATGTTTGCCAACCTAAGCGTATATGTGTCTACTCCTTAAGCTATTGATTTTCATAAGCAACGAATTAGGCATGGGTCTCTACTCTAATTCTTTTCTTTCTTAAAGGATTTAGCATGGGTGTCTACTAAGTTGTTCTTTAAGAAAGCATAAATCTATGGAAATCGACAAACACTTGAGGCCTAGGGCATGGGTGTCTACTCCCGGTTCCCCATGTTGATTAACCCAAGAACCCGGTGTGAATTTCTTTTGTTACTCTTATTAAACCCAGGACTCGATCATCCAAATTGATTTAATTAACTAGTCCGTACCACATGCATATAATGGCCAATCACATACGTACAAGGAATTCAAGAAAATAAGAATTAATCAAGTTAAGCAACACAATATGATTATCACAAAGGCGTCAATATTAAAATATTAAATAAACATAATTAGGGCTTGAATCTAGCCCTGTTTAAGAGTTAGTTACACATAATAATAATAATAAAAAAAACTAAAAAGAGAAGGGAGAGAAAGAACCGAAAATTGCTCCTAGAAGTAGTCTCCCGTTCCTCTCCCCAAAGTTGTCTCCCTCCAATTGTGTATTGAATTGTAAGGCTTAGAGGTCTATTTATAAGGCTTAGGAGGGTCCTAGAAGAATTTCAGAGATTTAAGTCCTAGTCTAATTAGGATAAAGAAAACCTAAGTCCAAATCGGAATAGGATTTGTCCAGAATTGCTTTCCTATCTTGCGGGGTGATTTTGGCATTGTGCACTCTGAATTAGGAAAATACTATTTCACAATGATTTGTAGCATTTTGAAACCCTAGAAATCGTAGCTTTCATGTTCTAAGTCGCTTAGGGTTTTAAACGTTGAAAAGGTGAACTTTTCGGAATAGGGCGCTATTGACTTGCTCCTCATCTACCGGTGCACTCGATTGCAGCTCGTGTGCGCTCGATCGCAGGACTGTGATCGATCGTATGTGTTGGGCGCTTGATCGTAGGTGCGATCGAGGTTGTTGCTTGTGGGCAAGAGTGCAAGCCTTGCACTCATCTGGTCCTCTTGCTTGTAGTGTGCTCGATCGAAGCTCCCCTACGATCGATCGCACTACCAAAGCCTTCAGCTTTCCCAAAATTGCTCTTTAATCCCGTTATTTCTAGATTTGCTTCATTTTCTTCCAAAAACCTATAAAATCAGGAAAATACAAAAATGAAATAAAATTGTACAAACTAACAAAACTAAGGAATTAACACATATAAGTTAAGGGCTAAAATATGAATATTTTAGTGCTTAACAACGAGCCCTATATTATGCATAATATGAATTTTCCTTATTAATTTATGATTGACCATTGTTATGCGGTTAGTGGTGAAATCAACCCCCCATTGTATCTCTCATCGCTTTTTATCTTTATTTTTACTTTTATGTATTTATTTTTAGAAAACAAAATCAAAACAAAATCTTTTAAATTGAGTTATATTTAATCTTGAAAAGCTTGATAACAACGCCTACGCAGTTCTTGAGGTTCGACACCCTTTATATAGCCCTATCCTATAAGGATTCGTTCTATTGTGAGTGGTTAATTTTATTATTGATATTTTTAGACACAAAAAGACTACATCAATTTTTGTTAAATCTTCAAAACTTCAAATTTTAGTTTCTTAGCTTGAGGGAATAAGGATGTTAGAGTATGAGACATATTTCTTTGGTAAACTTAGTTAAATTCAAAATTCCATGGCTAATCTTGGAAAGAAAGTTTCTGACACTAAATTGATTAAAAAGATCACGAGATCTCTCCCTGAAAGATTCAAAATCAAAGTGACTGCTATTGAAGAGAGTAAAGATCTTGAAACATGAAAATAGAAGAACTAGTTGGCTCTCTTCAAACTTATGAGTTTTCTTTGCCTCAACCTAAGAAAATCAAGACTCTTGCTCTTAGAACGATTAGGAAAAACTCTGTTGATTTTGTTAAGTGCCAAAATATTTATATTTTAGCCCTTAAACTTATATGTGTTAATTCCTTAGTGTTTTTAGTTTGTTCTATATTACTTCCTTTTTGTATTTTCTTTGTTTTATAGGTTTTTTGAAGAAAAGAAAGCATTCCTGGAAGTATCGGGCTTAAAGGATAAAATTGAAAAAAGCTTGAAGACTTGAAACAAGCAAAAGCATTTTGGTAGTATGATCAATCTCAGGAGACCTGCGATCGAGCGCACTTTCAGAGAGTTTCAAACGAGCGAGTGCAAGGCATGCGCTCATGCGCACAACAGAAGATTCGATTGCATTGCGATCGAGCGCAAAAGACATACAATCGATCGCAGAGGTCTGATCGAGCGCATACAGGATGCGATCGAGCGCACCCGTGCGCTGTAGAATTCCAGAAGCTGTGGCTAGACTCCCTTTGCTTTCCACATTAGGGTTTTTCTTGTCCTAGTTGCACCAAGACTAAACCCTACGAGTTTACTAGGGTTTCTAGGTTTTCTAGAGTATTCCTAAGCCTATAAATAGACCTCTAAACCTTTAGAATAGGCATCGTTGAATAGACACAACTTTGGGGGAGGAATTTGGAGGTTACTTCTAAGAGCGGTTTTCGGTTCTTTCTTTCCCTTTTCTTTTTAGTCTTATTTTCATTATGTGTAACTAACTCTTTAGGAGGGTTAGATTGAAGCCCTAATTATGTTTATTTAATATTTCAATATTGGCGCCTTTGTGGTAATCATATTGTATTGCTTAACTTGAATAATTTCTGTTTTCTTGAATTCCTCATATGTGTTTGTCTGATCAACATATGCATGTGGTATGGACTAGTTAATTAAATCAATTTGGATGACCGAGTCCAAGGTTTAATAAGAGTAACAAAAGAAGTCTACAACGGGTTAATCAACATGGGGAACCGGGAATAGGCACCCATCCCTAGGCCTCATGTGTTTGTCGATATCCACAGTTTTACGCTTTCTTAAAAAACAACTTAGTAAACACCCAAGCTAAATCCTCTAAGATAGAAAAGAATTAGAGTAGACACCTAAACCTAATTCGTTGCTTAGGGAAATCAATAGCTTAAGGAGTAGACACCTATACCCTTAGGTTGGCAAACATTAGGTATTCATAATATGATTGGATCATTGGCATATTGCTATATTATATAAATATGATTAGTGGTGGATATCAATGCCCTACCTTTCGTTTATCTTTATATCTTTTTATTTCTTTTTCATAATATCAATTTAGTGACAACTTGATATTTTTTATCAACAATCATTGTGGGCTCGATCTCGTACTTGTTCCACTATACTATCGTTTGATCTTGTGCACTTGCGAGTAAAACGTACCAAGTATTTGCCTATTAATTTAGGTGTGTATTTTGGCACAACAAGTTTTTGGTGCCGTTGCTAGCGATTGTTTGATTTTATTTGAAATTTTTTTTCCCTAAGTTTATTTCTGTTTATCTAAAGTTTTTCCCCAATTACTATTCTGCCTCCGCAGGTGCGCTCTAGCGCACCTTACGATACGATTGATCGCACATCAGGACAGCAGCATAGTTACTGCACTAATTATGGATCTGATTTTTTTTTTCTTTTATTTCATGCAGGGTTAGTTGAGTCTGCATCTTCGTAAGTTTTATTTTTAAATTTCGTTTTTATTTTCCTTTTTGTTTTAACTTTTTGTTATTTTATTTTTAACTTCACACATGTGGGGAAGCATTCTGACACCCCATGGACCATGTTCATTATGTCATAACCCGTATCACCATATTAGCGAATGTCCTACAATGAGACAAATTTGTAACAAAATTAATGGGCATAAGAACACATCGTTCTCTAGACCGGGGAACGACAACTATCTCGATTCCTACAACCCAACCTGAAGCCAACAGTGAAAATTCTAGTGGCACGCTCAAGCTCCTAGAAATCATGCTCCATAATTTAATGAACTGTATCATCAATCATATCTGCAATTCTATGATCATTCATATTTCTTTCAATCGGCTCCACAACTACAAAATCAGATGGCTGTCATGCAAAAGACATTAAATATGATTGTAAACTCCATGACTACTCAGAACATCTCCCCCATTCAGCCAGCCACCCAACTCTAGGTATGTACCATATGTTCTCATTCTGATCATTCTACTAAAACTTGTCCTTTGTATTCATTTGGAAATCAGGAGCAAGAGTCAAAGTTGAATAAGCTGGAGAGTATGGTACACACCTAGTGACTTTGCAACTGCAATTTATGACTGATCAAAAAGAAATGAATACAAGGGCCGATCAAGTGTTTCAAAAAACCGATCAAGCCATTCAAAGACTGGAAGTACAAGTGGGACAATTGGCCAGGGAGCTAAGTGCATCTCCCATCAATTGGCCTCAACAATACCAAGAAGAAGAGTGTCAAAGTCAGTTGATAGAAAATCCCAATGGACAATACATGGAGGAAGAGTGCACCTACTATCATGCGCAAGCCGTCACACTGAGGAGTGAAGAGGTGGTTGAAAATCCAGTGGAAGAGGGGAAGGAGGAGCAAACCGAAGTTCCACAAGAGCCATATCAGGGTAAATAAGAGAGCACTAAGATTTTTTCAACATTAGCTTTTATTCCTGAAACACCAAGAGGTCAGGAGAGAAGTCTGTTAGAACTACCACATGAACAAATTGAGGATATCAAGATAGAAAAGCTCCCTGAGTTTTCTTCCTACTGTATTCTAGTTCATGATTCGCCACCAGATGAGAAACTATTTGAGGAAACGCAATGTGGTCCTCCTCGATGTATAAACATTTGGAATCACCTTGCAACAGAAAATATTCATTCCCTTTGGTGCAAGAGAAGGAAAGATTGCTGCTTCAAGTTTAAAGTACCATAGTCTGGCTGAAGACGTAAAACTTAGCGCTCATAGGAGGCACCCCACAGCATATCCTTTTTATTTTGTTTGTTTGTTTGTTTTATTTTATTTTATTTTATTAAATTTTGTTTTTTTTTTTTGTTTTTTTTTTTTTGTTTTCCTTTGTTACTTTAGTGTTTTGCAGGGACAAGAGTGTTTCAATTCAAGTTTGAGGGTGTGCTATGAGCCATAATATTCCAAACAATTCGTCAATCTCTCGGGTAAATTCTTTCCATGTTATACACACATTGGGGACAATGTGTAATTTAAGTTTCGGGGTATGGGAGATGCTTTGCACACACTTTGTCCCATTTTTGAAAAAGAAAAAAGTAATGCATGTTCATGTTGTCTTAAAATTTTGGTTGATCTTAAAAATTGTGATTTGATTCTCATTAATGAGCTTAAAATTTTGAACGCATGATCTGATGATAGGACTTTTTCAGTTTGGTTATGTTAAGTGCCAAAATATTCATATTTTAGCCCTTAAACTTATATGTGTTAATTCCTTAGTGTTGTTAGTTTATGCCATTTTATTTCCTTTTTGTATTTTTTGTGTTTTTGTAGGCCTTTGGAAGAAAAGGAAGCAAATATGGAAGTATTGGGCTTAAAGAGCAAATTTAGGAAAAGCTGGAGGCTTTGGTAGTGTGACCGATCGCAAGGCACCTGCGATCGAGAGCACTTTAAGCAAAAGGACCAGATGAGCGCAAGGCATGCGCTCGTGCGCACAAGTCAGCCTCTATTGCACCTGCGATCAAGCGCCCAACACCAGAGATTGGTAGCAATCCTGCGATCGAGCGCACCCGTGCGTGAACAGCACGTCGACTGCAGCTAAAATGGCCTTTCTTTCCATATTAAGGCTTTCCAAGTCCCACTTGTCATAGGACTAAACCCTACAAATTTTCTAGGTTTACTAGTTTTTCAAGGACTTCTAAAGGCCTATAATAGACCTCCTAGCTTCTAGGAAAAAGTGTGGAGAAAGAGGCACAAGTTCTGGAAAGGAACTGAAGACTGGATCAAGAGGAGTTTGGGTTTTTCTTCTCTTCCACCTTTTATTTTTGTTATGTAGTTTATATTTTAATTAGGGCTAGATTGAAGCTCTAGTCATGACTATTTATGATTTCAATACTGGCACCTTTACTACAATTAGATTTTGGTGTATTTAACTTGATTAATTCCTGTTATCTTGAATTCCTCGTATTTGTTTGCATGAGCAACATATGCATGTGGTATAGACTAGTTAATTAAATCAATTTTGATGACTGAGTCTTAAGTTTAATAAGAATAACAAAAGAAATCCACACCGGGATCTTAGGTTAATCAACATGGGCAACCAGAAGTATACACCCATGCCCTAGGACTCATGTGTTTGTCGATTTTTATAGATTTATGCTTTCTTAAAGAACAACTTAGTATACGCCCGTGCTAAATCCTTTAAGAAAGAAAAGAATTAGAGTATACACCCATGCCTAATTCATTGTTTAGGAAAATCTATAGCTTAAGGAGTATACACCCATGCCCTTAGGTTGGCAAAAATTAAATATACTGGTATAATTGGTGCATTGGAAAATTGTTATCTTAATTAGTTTGATTAGTGATAAGTGCTAAAATATATGTATTTTAGCCCCTTAATTTATATTTGTGCAATTTTATTTCATTTTTGCATTTTCTTTGTTTTATAGGTCATGGAAGAAAAGAAAGCGTTTCCGAAAACTTCCGAGCTTAAAGGGCAAATTGGGAAGACCTAGAAGATTTGGTTAAGTTTAGCCAAATAAAGGAAATGATTAAATCGGAATTTCTCAAATTGGAGTCAAAATCGGATTGGATTCAAATTTGGATTCTGCATATGTCTTGGTATGTGACGATAACTTTCAGTTCAAATATCCGATTGAGGTGATTCCAGCAGCATTGGAAAACTAACTCAAAATTATACAAATCATTGTGAAATAGTATTTTCCAAATTCAGACCTGCGCTATGCCAAAATTGTCCCGCAATATAAGAACGCAAATTTGGACGAATCCTATTCCGATTTGGACTTAGGTTATCTTTATCCTAATTGCACTAGGAGGCTGGACTCCGAATTTCCTAGGATTTTTAGGGTTTCTAAGACTCTACTAAGGCCTATAAATAGACCTCTTAGATTCTAGGAAAAAGTGTGGAGAAAGAAGCACAAGCTCTGGAAAGGAACTCAAGGCTAGCTCAAGAGGAGTTTGGGTTTTTCTTTTCTTCCACCTTTTATTCTTGTTATGTAGTTTATATTTTAATTGGTGCTAGATTGAAGCCCTAATCATGTCCTTTTAGGATTTTAATATTGGCGCCTTTGCTACAATTATATTTTGGTGTATTTAGCTTGATTAAGTCCTATTATCTTGAATTCCTCATATGTCTTTGCCTAATCAACATATGCATGTGGTATAGATTAGTTAATTAAATAAATTTGGATGATCGACTCCTGGGTTTAATAAGAGTAACAAAAGAATCTCACACCGAGTTCTTGGATTAATCAACATGGTGAACCGGGAGTTTACACCCATGCCCTAGGCCTCTTGTGTTTATCGATTTTCACAGATTAATGCTTTCTTAAAGAACAACTTAGTATACACCCATTCTAAATCATTTAAGAAAGAAAGGAATTAGAGTATAATCCAATGCCTAATTCGTTGCTTAGGGAAATCTATAGCTTAAGGAGTATACACCCATGCCCTTAGGTTGGCAAACATTAAATATCCCGGTATGATTGGCGCATTGGCATATTGTTATCTTAACTTGTCTGATTAGTGGTGGATAACAAAACCCTAATCATTTTAGTTTTAGTTCATCTTTTATTTTATTTCTTTATTTTAATTCAATAGTGACAATTGAGTTTTATCTGTTAATTAAATAGGAAATTACTTCTACGCATAATTTACCAATCCTCGTGTATCACGTATTTGCCTGCTATACTATTGTTTGATCATGTGCATTTGCGAGTAAAACGTACCAAGTATTTGCCTATTAATTTAGGTTGGTATTTGGCACAACAATTAGTGGTGGATATCAAAACCCTAAACCTTTTTAGCTTTAGTTTATCTTTTATTTTATTTCTTTATTTTAATTCAATCGTGACAATTGAATTTTATCTGTTAATTAAATAAGAAATTACTTGTAAACGTAATTTATCAATCCTCAGGAGAATGATCTCGTATTTGCCTGCTATACTATCGTTTGATTTTGTGCACTTGCGAGAAAAACATACCAAGTATTTGTCTATTAATTTAGGTGGGTATTTGGTACAATAAGTTTTTGGCGCCATTGTCGGGGATTGTGTAAATTTTTTTTAGAATTATTTTCCTTTAGTTGGTTATTTTAATTTTTAATTTTAATTATATTTTTATCAAAAAGTAAAAATATTTTTAGTTTTGCATTTACTTCTCTGTTTCAGCTTGCAGCACCCGGCATTCTCTTACTGCGATCGAGCGGAGACCAAGTGTGATTGAGTGCACTAACCTATGATCGTGCGCAATTCCAGAGGACTTCCGAACCGTAGTACTGAAGCTGCTGTGACTACAAGAGAAAAATCTTCTTATGCAAGGTCGTTGATCTCAAGTCTCAACCATCTTTCCACTTGATCCAGAAATTGATCAGACCATTTGACATGGTCATAGAGACAACTCCGACACAAAAGAAGAAGAAGAAGAAGAAGTTGAGGAAACAGTGGAAGAGCTGCCAGAAAACCAGGCGGCAGTGCGAAGGCCCATGAAGAAGTCTTTCATCCCAAAAAACCTCAACCAGCCATCATGCATAGCCTATCAAGCGGAGGTGGAAGGCAATTACTACATATCCCCGCAAATACTCAATGCCTTAACTCACTTTAGAGGCACAGCTACGGAGGATCCAAACTTGCACCTCAAGGAATTCTTTGATCTCTACTACCTTCAGCTCGTTCAATGCCTAACTCCGGAGAGACTCGGGTTAGTCTTATTCCCTTTTTCCTTAAAAGGCAATGCTACGTTGTGGTATAATTCCTTGCCCGCAGAATCAATTCATACTTGGGAAGAGTTATCCAGTAAAATCCTAAAGAAGTTCTTCCAGCTCAAAAGACATGGCAACTTAGAAGGGAGATTCAATCATTCCAACAAAGAAACAGAGATCTTTTCTTTGAAGCATGGGACCACTTCAATACGCTGTTTCTCAAGTGCCCAAATCACAACATGCCTCAAGATGATCAAGTATAAGCTTTTTATGAAGGTTTCAATGATATTAACAAGGGTATTGTTGATTCAGCTTGTGGAGGTGTGCTGATGGAAAAGAGCAATGAGGAAGCCATAGAGCTTTTTGAGACATTTAGTGAACAATCTCAACAATTCTCATCCAAAGGGAGGCAAGGTGTAAAGAGCCAGGGCATGTATGAAGTGAACCTGAGTGGTGGACCTCCAAATCAGATGGCTGTTGTGGAAGGAAAGCTAGATATGATTGTCAAAGACATGACAACTCAGAACGTCTCACCTAGTCAACAAGCCTTGCAACCCCAGGTATGTGCTTTATGTTCTCATTTTGATCACACTACTGAGACTTGCCCCTCGTACTCATCTGCAGATCAAGAGCAAGTAAATTATGTGGGACAAAACAATTATCCTCCCAAGAATAATCCCTACTCCAACACCTACAATTGAGGGTGGCGAAACCACCCCAATTTCTTATGGAGTAGCAATCATAATTCTTTGAACCATCAAGTGTAGCAGAGGAACTACCAACAAGCAAGCCAACCCAGGCAAGAACCAAAGCAGAATGACCTGGAGAGTATGGTATGCACCTTGGCACCTACGGAACGGGAATTCATGAATGAAGAAAGGCAAAATCAAAGCAAAAACCAATCAAGCGATACAAAGACTCGAGCAAGCTATGCAAAGACTGGAAGTACAAATGTGGCAAATGGCTAAGGAGTTGAGTGAAAGAAAACAGGGTGGATTTCCATCCCAAACAATACCCAATCTAGGAGCATGTTCTTCAGGACATAAATAAGAGAATAAGAGGAGAACATCAGTTTCGCTGAAGACGTTAAACTAAGCGCTCATGGGAGGCACCCCATAGTTTATCCTATTATTTTTCTATTTTTTTTTTCAATTTTTATCTTTAGTTTTGTTTTTGTTTTGTTTTTATTTATTTTAGTGTTTTATTTTGTAGGGACAAGTTTGCTTCAGTTCAAGTTTGAGGGTGTGCTATGAGCCATGCTATTCCAGACAATTTCATCCATATCCCGGGTAAATTCTTTTCATGTTATAGACACATTTGGGACATTGTGTAATTTAAGTTTTGGGGTATGGGAGACACTTTACACACACTTTGTCCTAGTTTTATTTTATTTTATTTTTTGTTGTTTATGAAAAGAAAAAAAATAAAATTGTCCCAGTTTTATTTTATTTTTGTTGTTGTTAAAAAGAAAAAATGTGCATAATCATGTTTGTCTTAAAACTTTGGTTGATCGTAAAAATTGTGATTTGATTTCATTGGTGAGCTTAAAATTTTGAACACATGATCTAATAATTGATGTTTTCTGTTTGGTTACTTGCTTAGAACAGTTCACAATTCACATGTTTGATTTGATCTTACACAAGCACATTAGCATATAATTTATGGGGTATGACATGAAGTCTGATTTGTGTGTTTCTGTCTTGGGTGAAATTGGATGATTTATTAGATGGATACTTTGGCATATATATATATATATATATATATATATATGTGTGTGTGTGTGTGTGTGTGCATGTGTGTGTGATCATTGATAAGCTTTTCACTAAGTAACTGGACTTCTTGCTTTAAAGCATTGAGTGTTCACATCAAAAGGTAAAGAATTTTGATTTGGTTAATGTCATGGTTAGTTTGGTTTCATAGCCTTTTTGACTCGAGTTAGTAAGTCCTATGGGTGTCTCTACACCTAATGCTATAAAACCATCTGGTTTGGGAGTCATTGACTTAACACTCGTTACATGGATCAATTAGAAAGTTTAAGGGAACCAAGTGTTGCACAAGTTGACGAAGAAAAAAAAGAAAAAGAAGGAAAAAGAGAAAGAAAAAGAAAAGATAAATATGCCATTGTTGTTCATTCTAATTGGGATTTCAGTGAACTTTGAGATATTGAGACATTGCACATGGAAAATAATTGGAAGCTTTTGGAAGGCATGGGGAACCGGGAGTAGACACCCATGCCCTAGGCCTTGTGTTTTTGTTGATTTCCACAGTTTTATGCTTTCTTAAAGAACGACTTAATAGACGCCCATGCTAAATCCTTTAAGAAATAAAAGAATTAGAGTATACACCTATGCCTAATTTGTTGTTTAGAAAAATCTGTAGCTTAAGAAATATACACCCATGCCTTTAGGTTGGCAAACATTAAATATACCGGTATAATTGGCGCATGGGCATATTATTATCTTAATTAGTCTGATTAGTGATGGATATCAAAACCCTAATCTTTTTTTAGTTATAGTTTATCTTTTATTTTATTTCTTTATTTTAATTTAATCGTGACAATTGAATTTTATCTGTTAATTAAATAGGAAATTACTTCTAAACATAATTTATCAATCCTCGTGAGAATGATCTCGTATTTGCCTGCTATACTATCGTTTGATCTTGTGCACTTACGAGTAAAACGTACCAAGTATTTGCTTATTAATTTAGGTGGGTATTTGGCACAACAGGTTACTTGCTTTTAGAAATAGAGAATTTACATGTTTGATCTGATCTTACACAAGCACATTAGCACATAATTTGTGGGGTATGACATGAAAGTCTGATGTGTGTGTTTCTAAGTGTTGGGTGAAACTGGATGACTTATTAGATGGATACTTTGTCATATATATATGTGATAAAAAGAAAAAAGAAAAAAAATCATTGATAAGGTTTTCGTTCCAACAACCTACTAAAACAAATATAGCACATAAAAGAATTAAAATGGCATAAATTAATCAAAACTAAAGGATTAACAAATGGAAGTTAAGGGCTAAAATATGAATATTTTAGCACTTAACAAGTGATACTTAAATTTTTAGAGAACATGAACTTGTGCATAATGTTTGTGGGTAGCATTTCTGGAAAACCGACATGAGACTTCACTCGTCCTCTAGAGAATTCTTAGGGGTTTAAAAGGCTTATTGCATATGTTAAATGCAATCCTACATCCCATGAAAGATGGATTTATCTTTTTATTTTCTGTTTGTCATTTTGTTTTTAATTTCGTATTGCTAAGGAGCTAGCAATATGTAAGTTTGGGGTGTGTTAAGTGCCAAAATATTTATATTTTAGCCCTTAAAGTTATATGTGTTAATTCCTTAGTGTTGTTAGTTTGTGCTATTTGACTTCCTTTTTTTATTTTCTTTGTTTTATAGGTTTTTGGAAGAAAAGAAAGCATTCCTGGAAGTATCAGGCCTAATGGATAAAATTGGGAAAAAGCTATAAGACTTGAAACAAGCAAAAGCATATTGGTATTGCGATCAATCTCAGGAGACCTGCGATCGAGCGCACTTTCAGAGAGGTCCTGATGATGGAGTGCAAGGCATGCACTTGTGTGCACAAGAGAAGATTCGATCGCATTGTAATCTAGCGCAGAAGACATACGATCGATCACAGAGGTTCGATCAAGTGCACACGGGATGCGATCGAGCACATCCATGCGCTGGAGAATTCCAGAAGCTGCAACCAGACTCCCTTGGCTTTCCATATTCCAATTTTTCTAGTCCATGTTGCTCTAGGACTAAACCCTATGAGTTTACTAGGTTTTCTAGAGTATTCCTAAGCTTATACATAGACCTCTAAACCTTTAGAATAGGCATCCTTGAATAGACACAACTTTAGGGGAGGAATTTGGAGGCTACTTCTAGGAGTAGTTTTCGGTTCTTTCCTTCCCTTTTCTTTTTAGTTTTATTTTCACTATGTGTAACTAACACTTTAGGAGGGCTAGATTGAAGCCCTAATTATTTTTTTTTAATATGTCAATATTGGCACCTTTGTGATAATCATATTGTGTTGCTTAACTTGATTAATTCCTGTTTTCCTGAATTCCACATATGTGTTTGCCTGATCAACAAATGCATGTGGTATGGACTAGTTAATTAAATCAATTTGGATGATCGGGTCTAGGGGAAAGCTTATCAACAATTTTTTCTTTTTGAATATATATGCCAAAGTATCCATCTAATAAATCATCTAGTTTCACCCAAGGTATAGAAACACACACATCAGACTTCATATCATACGCCACAAATTATGTGCTAATGTGCTTGTGTAAGATTAGGTCAAACATGTGAATTCTCAACTGTCCTAAGCAAGTAGCCAAATTTGAAAAACTCAATTATCAGATCATGTGTTCAAAATTTTAAGCTCACCAATAAAATCAAATCACAATTTTTAAGATCAACCAAAATTTTAAGACAATCATGATCATATATATATATATATATATATATATATTCTTTTCACAAGCAACAAAAATAAAATAAAATTGGGAATTTTTTTTTTCATAAAAAAGAAAAAAAAAAAAAAAAAAAAAAAAAAACTGGGACAAGGTGTGTGTAAAGTGTCTCCTATACTCCCAAACTTAAATTACACATTGTCCCCAATTTGTCTATAACATGGAAATAATTACCCGTGATAGGGACAAAATTGTTTGGGATAGCATAGCTCACAGCAGACCCTGAAACTTGAACTGAAACACACTTGTCCCTGCAAAATAAAACACTAAAACAAACAAAAGGGAACAAACAAAACTAAACATAAAATGAATTGACAAACAAACAGAAAAATAATAGGATAAACTATGGGGTGCCTCCCACGAGCGCTAAGTTTAACGTCTTCAGCCAGACTGTTGTTCTCCCCTTATTCTCTTATTTCTATATTGACGAGGATGCTTCTGGATTGGGTATTGTTTAGGATGGAAATTCACCCTGTTTTCTTTCACTCAGCTCCTTAAACATTTGCCAAATTTGGACTTTCAATCTTTGCATTGCTTGCTCAGTTCTTTGTATTGCTTGATCGGTTTTTGCATTGATTTGTCTTTTATCATTCATGAATTCCCTTTGTGTGGTTGCCAAGGTGCGTACCATACTTTCCAAATCATTCGGCTTTGATTCTTGGCTTGTTTGGCTTGCTTGTTGGTAGTTCCTCTGCTGCCCTTGATGGTTCAGAGTATTATAACTGTTACTCCTTGAGAAATTGGAGTGGTTTCGGCCCCTTGGATTGTAGGTGTTGGAGTAGGGATTATTCTTGGGAGGATAGTTGTTTTGTCCCTCATAATTCACTTGCTCTTGATCTGTAGATGAGTAAAAGGGGCAAGTCTCAGTAGTGTGATCAAAATGAGAACATAAAGCACATACCTGAGGTTGCATGGCTTGTTGACTAGGTGAGACGTTCTGAGTAGTCATGGCTTTGACAATCATATCCAGCGTTCTTTCCACAACAACCATTAGATTTGGGGGTCCACCACTTAGATTCACTTCATACATGCCCTTGCTCTTTACTCCTTGCCTCCCTTTGGATGAGAATTGTTGGAAATGTTTACTTAAAGTCTCAAAAAGCTCTATGGCTTCCTCACTGCGCTTTTCCATCAACACCCCTCCACAAGCGGAATCAACAATACCTATGTTAATATCATTTAAACCTTCATAGAAAGCTTGTACCTGGTCATCTTGAGGCATGTTGTTAAGTGGACACTTAAGAAGCAACGTATCGATGTGATCCCACGCTTCAAAGAACAGATCTCCATCTCTTTGTTGGAAGGATTGAATCTCCCTTTTAAGCTATCTTGTCTTTTGAGCGGGAAGAACTTCTTTAGGAACTTGCTAGACAACTCTTCCCAAGTATGAATAGATTCTGCAGGCAAAGAATTATACCACAACTTAGCATTGTCTTTTAAAGAAAAAGTGGATAAGACTAACTTGAGCCTCTCTGGAGTTAGGCCTTGAACATGTTGAAGCTTGCAGAGATCAAAGAAGTGTCTGAGGTGCAAGTTTGGATCCTCCGTAGCTGTGCCTTTGAAGTGAATCAAGGCATTCAGTATTTGTGGGGATATGTAGTAATTGCCTTCTACCACAGGTTGGAAGGCTATGCATTATGGTTGGTTGAGGTTTTTTAGGATGAAAGCCTGCTTCATGGGCCGTCGCATTGGCGGCAGATTTTCTGGCAGCGCTTGCATTATTTCCTTAACTTCCTCTTCTTTTTTTGTGTCGGAGTGGTCTCTATGCCCTTGTCGAATGGTCCGCTCAATTCCTAGATCAAGTGGAAAGATGGTTGAGGCATGAGATCAATGACCTTGCATAAGAAGAATTTTCCATTTTGGTCACAGCAGCTTCAGTACCACTGTGCGGAAGTCCTCTGAAACTACGCTCGATCGCAGTAACAGAATGCCGGGTGCTTTAACTAGAAACAGAACAGAAACAGAGAAGTAATTGGGACACAAAAAAAAAATGTTTGTACTTTTTTGATAAAACAGAAATTAAAATTAAAATAACAGAACAGAAAAAAAAAACAATAAATAAATAAATAAAAATAAATAAAGGCAAAATTGAAATTAGCAGCTTCAGTATTGCGGTCGATCGCAGGTTAGTGCGCTCGATCGCAATAACAGAATGCAGGTCCGCAAACTGAAACAGAGAACATAAAATATTAAGAAAAAAGGAAAATATTTTTTATTTTTGATAAAACAAAATTTAAAATTTAAAATTAAAACAACAAAACTAAAGGAAATTAATTCTAAACAAAATTTGCCGCAATCCCCGGCAATGACGCCAAAAACTTGTTATTCACAATTACCTACCTAAATTAATAGGCAAATAATTAGATGTTTTACCCGCAAGTGCATGAGGTCAACATTGTTGTATAATGTGCAAGTACGGGGTCATTCCTACGAGGATTGGTAAATTATGTTTAGAAGTAATTTCCTATTTAATTAATAGATAAAACTCAAGTGTCACGATTGAGTTAAATAAAGAAATAAAATAAAAGATAAACAAAAACTAAAAAGGATTAGGGTTTTGACATCCACCACTAATCAGACTAATTAAGATAACAATATGCTAATGCGGCAATTATACCGGTATATCTAATGTTTGGCAACCTAAGGGCATGGGTGTCTACTCCTTAAGCTATTGATTTTCCTAAGCAACGAATTAGGCATGGGTGTCTACTCTAATTCTTTTCTTTCTTAAAGGATTTTGCATGGGTGTCTAGTAGTTATTTAAGAAAGAATAAATCTATGGAAATCAACAGACACACGAGGCCTAGGGCATGGGTCTCTACTCCCGGTTCCCCATGTTGATTAACCAAAGAATTCGGCGTGGATATCTTTTGTTACTCTTATTAAACCCAGGACTCGGTCATCCAAATTGATTTAACTAACTAGTCCATACAACATGCATATGTTGGTCAGGCACACACATATGAGGAATACAAGATAACATGTATTAAATCAAGTTAAATACACCAAAATATAATTGTAGCAAAGGCGCCAATATTGCAATCATAAATAGACATGATTAGGGCTTCAATCTAGCCCTAATTAAAATATATAAACTACATAATGAAAAGAAAAGGTGGAAGAGAAGAAAACCCAAACTCCTTTGATCTAGCCTTCAGTTCATTTCTAGAGCTTGTGCCACTTTCTACACATTTATTCCTAGAGGCTAAGAGGTCTATTTATAGGCTTTGGAAGTCCTTGTTACACTAGTAAACCTAGGAAATTCGTAGGGTTTCAGTCCTATTACAAGTGGGACTTGGAAAACCCTAATATGTAAAGAATTACAATCTGGCTGAACTCTTGATGTGTCTCCTGCGCACGGGTGCGATCGATCGCAACCTGTGTGCGCTCGATTGCACATCTGCGATTGAGCCTCTTCTATTGTGCGCGTGATCACGCAAGGCCGATTCGCTGCTTGTCTTCTTTGGTAGTGTGCTGTCAGGGGCTCCAACTTTTCCCAATTTCTTTCTTTGAGCCCAAATCTTCCAGATTTAGTTCATTTTCTTTCAAAAGCCTACAAAAGCATGGAAAACACAAAAAATGAACTAAAATAGCATAATTTAACCAAAACTACAGGATTAGCAAATATAAGATAAAGGCTAAAATATGAATATTTTGGCACTTAACAGTGCGCTCGAGTGCCCTTTCCAGGGTGATCGAGCGCACCTCACGGTGCGATCGATCACACATCTAGACAGCAGCACAGTTACTACACTAATTATAGATCTAATTTTTTTTTTCGTTTATTTCATGCAGGGTCAGTTGCGTCTGCATCTTCGTAAGTTTTATTTTTAAATTTCATTTTTCTTTTCCTTTTTGTTTTAATTTTTTGTTATTTTATTTTTAATTTCTCACATATGGGGAAGCATTCCGACACCCCATGGACCATGTTCATTATGCCATGACCAAATTAATGGGCAATGAGAAAATGTCCCACAATGAGACAAATTTCTAATAAAATTAATGGGCATAAGAACACATCGTTTTCTGGACCGGGGAACGACAACTATCTTGATTCCTGCAACCCATCCTTGAGCCAACAGTCGAAATTCCTGTGGCATGCTTAAGCTTCTAGAAATCATGCGCCCAATTTAATGAACTGCATCATCAATCATATCTGCAGTTCTATGATCATTCGTATTTATCGCAATCGGTTCCACAACTACAAAATTAGATGGCTCCCCTAGAAACCCAATACGCTCATGTTGGCTTTGTGCATGCGATCCAATACGAAGTCCATAGATACGATGTCATCTCCTGAATGCCTGGGCCACTTACTTAAATCTGAGAATACAATGGACCGAATCGTCTGTACTTAATGACCAGATACGTCTGTTACAGTCAGAGCGCGCTTTGACTATATGGACAGCTCACATTTGTCAAGATCCTCAAAACAGTTACACTTTGCCCTTAAAGAACTCTAGATGGTTATGTGCCATCCTCGGAATCCTACTAATGGCAATAACGGTTTCATATGAACTATAATGGATAGGGAACATGAATATTAACTCCTTCAGCCGTTGCACCAAGATCCCAGATTCTCTGCCCAGTCATCATAGCTGCACCAACATGATCAGCTATAAAAGACCTCATCTTCGAAGAGATAGGTAGACACTTGATACCATACTAAGCTTTATACTGAGTTTACACAGACACTGACTTAATTATCGGAGGAGGAATCGCCGACCACCACCTGGTGCATCCTCTTAACGTGTGTTCTTATTTACAAGATCAATGGAGAGCGAACAAGAGAGAAGCATCGATTTGCCCTTGGGTCCACCATATCGAAAACTGTAACAATAGTTTGGCACAGTCTCTGGGAATGACAAATTCGTTCTTACAAAATTAAAAATTCATGATAATGTTGAACACAAGGTCCAGAAGTCAAGGCTGCCATGAAGAACTAGTAGCATAGCCCAATCAACGGCCACCAACAGCGCCCCAGAATGTAGGTGATAAAGACCGTATTGCGTCTCTTGAAGCACAAATGGCACTCCTCATACAGCAAAATGAAGAAATGTACCTTTGTTTCCCCTCCCAATCCCAGTCTGAAATCAATTAGAATGGACATTCGGAGGAACAAGGAAATCACAGTCATCATTCTGATGGCTGCAACCACCATTCTGATGGTCACACTTGCCAAGGTGAGAGTTGTTGTCACCAGCGTAACAATGACCAAGGCGAAAACGGTCACATACAATGCAATGCTCGGGAAAACACCTGTAGAGGTGAAAACTCCCAAACAGTAGAACCTCGAAGATATCAACCCACGATCGAAGACTAGAATCAATTAGTAGCCGCCCCGCGAAGTGAGGTAGACAAAGCCTTATCGGAGTTAAAAATGAAACTTGAGGCCATGGAGAAAAAGGAGATATGCAAGGCTACAGTGGTAAGCAAACTTTTCGCCGGGATGTAGATGCCCTTCACCAAGTAGGTGATCTACCATCCGCTCCCCAACAAATTCAAAGCTCCCCAGACTTAGAGCTATAGCGGAGTCAGGGACCCAACCGAGCACCTGGAGAATTATCAGATGCACCTGGCGTTGCATGCCACACCCGATGAAATTGCGTACAAAGCCTCCCTACTACGCTCTTGGGAAATGCCAGAGAGTGGTTCCAGAGTCTAGTGACTAACTCTATGGGCACCTTTGAAGATCTTGCTCGAATTTTCCTCACCCACTTCTTGGGATCCAGAGAAAGGAAGAAACCTTCCAGATATCTCTTAACACTCCACTAGCGAGAGGGGGAGAGCTTGAAGGAGTTCATGATTCGGTTCAACACTAAGAAGCTGAAAGTAGAAGACCCTACCGATGGCGTAATATTTTCTACCATCTACAATGGTATCTCTTTCGAGGAACTAGTGGCGAGGAAAATTGCACAAAGACAACCGAGCAACCACCAGGAGCTATTAGATAAGGTAGAGGAATTCATCAACGAAGAGGAAACCTTGAAGGAAATAAGGTCAGCTTGAAAGTTGCCCAAAAGCTTTGAGGAGAAAAAGAAGAAGGATCATCAAGGGTCGGATGCTCTGAAGCCCTTCAAGAAAAGCTTTAGTGACTATAACTTCAATCCACTCAATGCCAACATTTCCAAGGTCTTGATGGAGGTGAAGAAGGATCCAGAATATCGGGAACCCCCAAAAATACCAGGAGCCCCACTGAGTCAAAACTCAGACCACTACTGTGAGTTACACGGAGCTAACAGTCATTACACAGAAGGCTGCATAGCTTTGAGGCAACTTATTGAGAAATTTATCAATAACGAAAAGCTAGTCTGATTCTTGGGAGAGCAAAGAAGGGCAGCCGCCCCCATAGAGAACTACATCTAAAAGGTTAGCTACCGATACCCGCGAGGTGCCCGGTAGCAGGAGCGCTACTAGAGTGGGAGTTCGGATAGCAGAGAACAGAGTAGATACCCTTGGGAAGACGGAAGAAGGCGGGAGGAACCAAGAAGGGGGCACACCCGACCCACTCAGGGGGAGCAAAATCGAGCAAAAATGTCCCAAAAATCCACACTATTATAGGTGGATTTGCTGGAGGTGGCGAGTCAAGAAGAGCGTGGGAGGCCAATAAAGCAGACCAAAAGGGACTCGATGGTCATCAGTTTTTCTGACAATGACTACGCAACCATATCGCTTCAACATACGGACGCCATGGTAGTCATACTAACCGTGGCCAACCACAATGTCCATTGCATCCTAGTGGATAATAGAAGTTCAGCAGACATCCTATACTTGTCTGCGTTCAAGAAGCTTAATCTGGGGCAGGAAAAAATTGTCTCAACCAGTTGCCCTTTAATGGAATTCACAGGAGAACAAGTACAGCCGGTCGGTTCGATTGAACTACCAATCATGGCCGGATCATACCGAAGACAGGCGATAGTGATGGTACGGTTTCTATTAGTCGACTGACCATCAGCCAACAAGGCCATCATAGGTAGGGCAACCCTTAATGAACTCAAGGCTATAACGTCCACCCCACACCTTAAGATGAAATTTCCGACAGAGAATGGAGTCGGCAAAGTAAAGGGAGAACAACAAGTGGCCCGCCAATGCTTCAATGTGAATCTGAGAAACTTCCCCAAGGATACCTCGAATGCACACTAGGTTGGATTTAGCTTCATTCCGTATCGCCTCAACATGTCGAAGGCTTCTACTAGATCTACAATGTGGCTGTCTGCTTGTATGCTTTTTACAAGCATATCATCCACGTATACTTCCATGTTTCATCTGATCTGCTCTCGGAACATTTTACTAACTAGCCTTCGATACGTGGCCCCCGCATTTTTCAAGCCAAAAGGCATTACCCAACAGCAATACAAGTCTTTGTCCGTCGAGAAGGCTATTTTTTCCTGGTTAGACTCGTGCATGGAAATCTAGTTATATCACTAGAAGGCATCCATGAAGCTCAAGAGTTCATGCTCGAAAGTTGAGTCGACAAGCAGATCTATCCGCAGTAGTGGATAATTGTGTTTGGGGCATGCTTTGTTGAGGTCGATGAAATTGACACACATCCTCCACTTCCCATTGGATTTCTTTACCAGTACTACGTTCACCAACCAGGTCGTGTATAGGACTTCCTTGATGAATCCGGCTTCACATAATTTCTTGACTTCCTTGGCAGCCGCTTTGCTTTTCTCGGCCAAACACCCCCTTTGCCTCTACTGTACTGGCTTGAAACTGTTGTTGGTGTTTAACTTGTGCACCATTACCGAGGGTGATATGCCTAGCATATCCATATGACTCCAAGCGAATACGTCACAATTTCCTCAAAGGAAAGATATGAGCTTTTCCTTCGTAATCGGGTCCAACTGGGATCCGACCTTGACAGTTCTGTCTGGCTCACCAATTGAGAATTCTTCCAAATCCTATGGCTATCTATCTTCCTTACAGCCACTTCCTTGTGCAGGAGTTTTGGGACACTCCTTCATGGTTTTTAGTCTTTTTAGACCATTAAAAATGTTTTCAATTTTTTTTTTTATCAAATGAGTACTTTTTTTTTTTTTTTTTTTTTTTTCAAACAGACTTTTTAAGTGTTAAATATACTTTTAAGTATCTCAAACGCATACCCAAACATGCTCTAAATCATTAGAATATAAATTAAATGATTAGATTAGCTTAAGTTTTTTGGATAAATATTGATTTAATAAGATATGAGAACAAACGGTCTAAATTTGAACATTTTCTTAGTTATTCATATCTCATTTCAATTAAATATTTCACATGTTGAGCCCACATGTAAGGAGAACTTAGTGTTAGAATATAAATTAAATGATTAAATTTATTTGAACTTAATATTTTGAGAAAAGCAATAATTTATGATTTAATATGGTATTAGTCTACCAGAACAAATATTTTAAGTTTTAACTTTGTCTATGTCATTCACCTCTTATTTCAATTAAATATTTAACGTACTAAAATTTTTCTATTAAAAAAAAAAAGAGTTGAGCTCACAAGTAAAAGAATGTATTATAATATAAATTAAATTATTAAATTTCTATTAATTTAAACTCGTGGGTATTTCAGTTTTGATGTAAGTCAAAGATGTAAAAATGCTGTTCATGAAGTATTTTAAATATTATATACAAAATATTGCGTGTGTTTATACGCTTTCATTAATTTTTTTCTTTTTCTTTTTACTTCCAGATATAAGTGTATATGTCAACTTCAACTTTTTTTTTGTTCCCCTTTTTGAAGGGATGTCAACTCCAACTTAATCACTAGGTAAAGTCGTAATAAAAAAAAATCACTAGGTAAAGTAAACTTAAGCATCATGAATTGGAAAACAATGTGACATGCCTCATCCATGTTTTCATTTTCCACATCACCTTTTCAGGGTTTTTTTTTTTTTTTTTTTTAATATTACATTTTCACTATTTTACCACAACAAACTATTTTGAAAAATTATCATTTATTTTAAAAGTTTAAATTTATAAAAATATGTAAATTTTGTTGGGGATAAAATTGCCAACATAGGCCCATGGGTAATTCCGCAGAACCAACGGGTCATGAGTACTAG
Organism: Corylus avellana; assembly: GCF_965113065.1. Taxonomy (NCBI): domain Eukaryota; kingdom Viridiplantae; phylum Streptophyta; class Magnoliopsida; order Fagales; family Betulaceae; genus Corylus; species Corylus avellana. The sequence continues at coordinate 11,615,976 of NC_142497.1, forward strand.
TGGGCCGTACGTCATAGAATCAAGTGGCCAATTAGCTAGTAGAAGGATTCTCGGGAGCACATGCCTCCCAGGATAGGATGATAGTTAAGGCTCGGATCCTGCGCAAATCACGCTCCTGCATCAAATCGCAGATCCCAAGTCAAATAGGGGTAAGAAATATTCACCATATCGGCCACACAACGATTTAGTCTATAAGTAAGTTCCTATACCAAGTATAAACTCTGACTCAACTATCATATATTTGATATGCTTTTCTTAGATGATCTAACCTAGACGTTGGAGGGAGAATTGCAGAACATCCCCCAACGAGTTCTCTTAACTATTCCTTATTTTGCAGAGATTTTTGGAAGTGTACAGATGAAGAGCAAAGAACAAGCTAGCTTAAAGAAAGCATTCGCACCATACCGGAAACTCTATCAATAAATTTAATCATTCAATTTATATTACATCACGTTTTTAATGTATGAGCTCAAACTCTTCATTAATAGGCCCAAAACGGAAAATATTTAATTGAAATGAGAGGTTAATAATGAAGACATGATTGAAACTCAAAACTTATATATATAATACACAAACGACTAATATTTTGTTGAATTGAAGATTGAATATACAACTTCTTCTTCTTTTTTATTTATTTTATTTTTTATGAAAATAAAGCAACAAATAAAAATAAGGAAAAAACAAAGCATGCAGCCTATGGAGAGTTGATACGAGTTTGCCTATACGGTGGACGCTGGTTGTATTAATGTCCGCCAAGTCCAACATGGTCTTGTGCTGAGTAATGCTACAAGTTCATCTTATGTCACTTTAAGAATGATATGGCTCTTAAAATCATCATTGGATTTGTGATTGATCATTATTAGATTTTGATCAAATTGTGAGTTTAAAAGCCACCTTATTTTTTGAGAGATACAAGAGTGATGTAAGAGAGACTTCTAGAATTATCCCATTATGCCACGTCCGGAGGACCTTTACAAAAAAATTTAAAATTTTAGGATAGAAAGTCCTTGAACGATGGACTCTCTATCTCTCTTTCTTTCTTCTCCCATTTTAGACGAATGTTATAAGCTCTCTCTCTCTCTCTCTCCCCTCACCAACGGCTGGCCACCGGGGACCATGAACTTCGAGTACCACTAATGACGAATCACCCACATCTCCAACAACGAGCTACCCACCATCAAAATCCCGAGATCTAAAATCCTCTTGCATGTGCTGCGTAACTCACATTTTGAATAATTTAAAATGCAACATTTTTAGAAGTCCTTGTTTTAGAAGAAAGTGACTCCAGGATATGCCAATTATTCAATTTCCGATTTGATGAGTAGTTTATAATGAAAGGGTAGTCTTTACTCAACTAGCTAAAGAAAAAATAAATAATACAAGACATTGTAGGTCATCTTAAAATTCTGAATTGGACAAAACAATATGGTCTATAGTTTGTTATCTGTTTGTTAAATACCAATCAAGATCTTTTACTAAAGATAGGTAACTGGCGCTTGGCAGTGGGCAACCGTTGGTGGGGGAGACGAAAGATGGATTTTGAGGATTTTCATGGTGAGTAGCTCGTCAACAGAGATGTGGGTGGCTCGTCGTCAACGGTGTTCGGCATTCATGGTTGTTAGTGGCTGGCTGTTGGTGAGGGGAGTAGGAAGAAAAAAGAGAGATTATATCGGTATGAGTAATGGACTCTACAGGAAAATTGGTCTTTAGCGACAACCCAATCAGTGTTGCAATTGCTCACATATTAGTGACGACAATAAATTGTTGTTGCTAATTTCATTAAAAAATTTTTTTTTTTTAAAAAAAGACAACAGCGATGACATATTGTCGTCACTGATATTTAGTCGAAAACACCAAGATACATTTTTTTTCCACGCGGGAAAAGCCACGCCACAACAATTGTGACAGGATCCAGTTTATTAGTGATGACATTGGCGTCACTATTTAAAACTCCAGATTAGCGACGACCATACCGTCACTAATTAATCAAAGGAAAAATTATTTAGGGCTTATTAGTGACGACTGCCCGTTGTCGCTACTGATGTTTAATGAGAGCAGCAGGCGCAGGAGAGTATATACTATTTTTTTTTTAAAAAAAAAATGTCCACACACGAGGGGGAGGTGGAATTCGAATTAGCGACCTCCGCTTCATGAGGTGTGGTCTCCAGTCGATTGAGTTACCCCTTGGCGACGAGAGAGTATATACTAGCCGCGCACTAAAATGTCTAAAAAATAAAAAAAAATAAAAAAAATTAGCCTAAAATTTTTTTCCTTTTCCGAACCCAAAATTTTACAGTGCTTTGCTAGCTCTCACGATTTGCTTTAGCTCTCACAATCTCAATTCATAATCAAACGGCCAAGATTGAGGAGAGAAGGTTCTCGGATGGAAGAAGAGGGAGGGTCCTTTTCTCTAGAGTAATGATATAAGGATTAAGGAGGACTAGTTCTCCCAAATGTGATGTGGAATTTAAAATCATAAATAGATCAAAATTTAATCATGATTATTTCAAATTCAATAACGATTTTAAAAGCGAAGTCACATTCGGAAGGACTCAAGAATAACTCTAGTCCTCCTCATATCATTACTCCTCCTACCAGTATAGGTAAATAGAAAATAAATCTATTAGTTTTGTAAAAAGATAGGATTGAAAGATAGTTAAAAGAATTATATGTAACACGCCTCATAAATTTTTGGAAGAAAAGTCAAGAAAACTGGTCACCAGTCAGTAAAGATTACATTCTTCACACTATTAAATTAGTTTCTTTTTCTTTTTTTTATCAAAAGGTTAGCGTACAATAGGGCTAATATTGTATCTTTGCACTCCACTTAACTGAAATTCTCCCTTGAAGAAAAAGATAAGACTAATAGAAAAAATATCAACGGCGAACATCCTATGGAATATTACATCTTATGGGCATGTAAGAGGAATTATATGACTAGGTCACAAAGACCGAACCAAAAATTTGCCTTTTGTGTTTGTCTTTACCAGTCAATTTGGATTAAAATAGATAGAATAATAGATTATTTATTTATTTATTTATTTTGTAAGTAGAATAATAGATATTATGTCAACGGACAACATGGAATAAATCTGCCTTGCACGTGAAGTTTTGCCCTTGCCCTAGAAAAACTAGAAAGAATAAGCTGGCCGACAACTTGCTATATATTTTTAGTAAGTTAGCGTGGGCAATAAATAAAACTAACAAATTTTCTCAATTATTAGAGAAAAATATAATGTGTAACATAGGATAAAATTTCAACGCCTATTCATTCATATATTTTTTTTCTAGGCTCCACGCATTCTCATTAAAATATAAGAAATGCTTAAATACTACAATTCTATATATCTAACATTAATCCAACAAGGCAACAAGGTTGACATGTCACTCTCATCTAACTCTTAGATTAAGAGAAATGGTATGTGTCAATATTTTTCCCGTATTTTCTCAATTTTATCATACAAATCAACCATTAGAAATTTAAATTAGAAATGATTCAATGGTTAGCATGTGATTGATTGGTTTGATGTGGAAATCCGTTAGTTTCTTTGACGGAATGTAGATAGAGGTACTAATTCCATATTTACCGATAACGAAGGTACCATATGTGATGAAAACAAAACTTAAGTGAAAAAATAAAATAAAAATGTTAAAACCCAAGTTCTAAAAAGACATTAACCCAAAAAAAATAAAATAAATAACACAGATAATAACTTGAATAAAGACACTGATGCAAAACATGTCCTTAATTTACACATTTCAATAGGGAACTACCATATCAACTTGGCACAACAAAAGGAAGGAGCAAGTCAAGACACAATCGAGAGCTGCCCCCATTAACTTAAACCCCCTTCCTCGATCGATAGTACCTGCAAATGCAAATACTGTAAAATTCGGAATAAATGTAGAGAGGAATAGAAAGGAATTGCAAAGAAGTGGAAAAACGAACAGAATCATTCCCCAAACAAATATTTATGAATACGCTTCTTCCATAATTAATTTCATAATGCATGGTGTCACACTGCAAACAAAAGACTAAAGTCGTACGCATCAAACACCAATATAATGCAAACAAAAGAGCTGTACAAGGTTGTAGGCAAAGTAGTAGAAACCAATAAAAGTACGTCATCAACGAAATTCATGTAGATAGCAGTCATATTGTCTTGTTGGCACCAAAATTTCATGAAGGAGTGCATCTGACAAAGCCATTGTACGTACTCTTTTTTCTTTTTTTTTTGGTTTTTTGTTTTCTTTGTGTTTTTGTTTTTTCAATTCTTTATAAACATAGAAAAGCCATATTTCAACTGCTGCATATTAGGGATGATCTTTGTCTTCTTCTGAATTCTGAACCTTGCTTGACAAAGCATTTGTACTACTTTTTTTGTTTTTTGTTTTTTTCAATTCTTTATACACAAAGAAGAACCACACTCGAACTGCTGCATATCAAGGATGATCTTTGTCTTCCGAAGTCTGAACCCTGCTGACAGAAAACAATATAACAAATATTAAGAAAGCATCAGCGAGTAGAAGCCTTGATATCAAATTAAGTATCATCAAGGAAACCTTTTATAGAGGAATCACGGAAAACAGAGTTTAATTCCATCAATCTTCTTTTAAATGCTGTTAGAAAAAACCATAAATGATATATCCCGTTGACACTGCATTCTATTTGAAAAAGAATATATATATATATATTCTTATTGAGGAATGTGAATGATGCAGATGGGCACAGTATTACATAGAATGTGAGAAATTTCTGTGATCCACGAGGACTAGTTGTTAGTAAAAATGGGAATGTTCCTAATACTAACATATTTTTATAACCAAATGTTTCTCATTGTGAGTGCACTCCTCAGTACTGGAAGTAAAAAAATAAATAAATTTTTTTTTAAAAAAAATTAAAATGCCTAAGTTGACCTAAGTATCGATCTTAGGTTTTTGAGTTAGAAGCAGTGCCCTAATATGTATATTAATGTACTCTTGGTTATATAATTTACTTACATGTTGTCGAAAGAGTAATGCTACAAATACCCCCACTTCTTTACACCCACTTCTTCACACCTATAGCTAACTTTTAAAATCACCATTAGATTAAAATATAATGAAAAGCAATCTCAAATCTAATGATGATTTTAAAAGGTATCTATGAGTGTGGAGAAGTGAATGTAAGAAAGTGGAAGTATGTATAGTATTACTCATTGTGGAAATATTAATCACATGTTGTGGAAAATTGGATCTGTTGAGTAAAATGAAATGCTTACTCTGTCTCAGAAAAATCATTTGATGGTGGAATGCATAGTTTGCTCTTCCAAAGCCAACGTAGGGTGGTATTCAGGTCATCCTTCCATTGCCCTTCATCTTCTTTTGTTGCTTGTACTCTTTTTAGCTTTGGTGTGCTCAAGACTCCAGTAGAGAAAATCTTCATCTCTTGGCATTGACTCACAATCACTTCTTCTAAAGATGGGAACTCGAATGAATAACCTCCCGAGCAAAAGTTTGAAAGCTGTGGCAAGCAATCAAGTTTTAAGCTTGTCAATTTGCTGAAAGTAATCACCTGATCATTTCCTTCACCTCTGTCCCCACTTACAATTTCCATTATCATCTCACATTCACTTACGCTCATTTTTTTGAGTTGCACAAGACTTTTGGCTGTTGAGGATGTAACCAAATTAATCAACCCATGACACTTCAATATTTCAAGCTCAGACAAATTTTGGAAAGATACTGATGATGGTACCAAAATTTTCAATCTGCCACATTTCGACACGACTAGAATTTCCATAATATGAAAATTTGAGCATGGTTTGGTGTCTTCGTTCCACAAATGTGTCAGCTTAGGAAGTTCATTTAGATTCAGCTCTCTTAATTGTGTGGGTACCCCAACATGATTTTCTTGAGCAGGAAGTTCTTCATATGGGAATATTTCTTCCCAGTCACTATGACAAACAACAAATTTCTCCAAGTTGTGTAATCTTTTAACAAAATTCGGTGGAGAAACAGCTGATTTATTATGATTGCACATCAGCCGAAGAACTTTTAATTTGCAAAAGCAGTCCTCCAAAAACTGGCCACGCCATATGGTGTGATAATGCCCCAATTCCAAAAACTCCAACTTGGGGAACGTAGCCTGTCAACGAACCAAAGAAATAAACAAAAGAAAGATGGAGTTAGTATTCAGTTCCCTCAAGAAGTTTAATTAAATCGTAGAATTTACTATGGGGAGTAGGAAATGGAACACACTCGTGAATTGTATAAACATGTTAGACAAATATACCTTAGATGAAAACTAAAAATAAAATTAAAAGAAAGTATATATTGTTAAAATAATGATTAAGTGATTAAATTTACATCTTCCTATTAGCTTAAACTTTTTGGATAAGTGGTGATTTAACATGGTATCAGAGCCAAAGGTTCTGAATCGAACATTGACTCTGTCAATTCATCCCATTTAAATTAAATATTTCACATGTTGGGTCTCACCTATTAAAAGGGAGTTGAGCCCACACGTGAGGGGAAGTGTTAAAGTAATGATTAAGGCCTTGTTTGGTTCGCGGAATGTCTAGTCCATTGAAAAATGATTAGCTACTACTGGGAATAGAAGAGTCTGGAATAAATTAGCTATTTATATTTCTTTGTTTGGTTGTAACGCTGGAATAGACTAGCTAATCATATTTCTTCGTTTGGTACAATGCAATATATTGGTAAATGGAATCATATTATGATCAAATTTGTGGCACTGGGGAGTGTGCCTACCGTGTTGGAGGCTGAGCAGGATACACGACGAGAGGACTCCAGACTTATTCGAGAGCTCCATGAGTGGATGGTAGTACCACTGCTAGATGTGGGGGACTGCATAATTTATAGTCCAAGCACCAGTTGAGGGAGAGGTAGTCCCGCCAGGAGGAACGCCTCAAGATGGAGCTCGACAAAGTCTAGCCCCGGGGGTACTAGATGGTTGCGCCAGTAAGACATTAAGTATTATGTTAGGACCTTGGAGACCATTTTGGGTTGTATTATGCTACATTAAAAGTCCACCCTGGTGGTGGCAATTTTGGATGTTTGCACATATTTATTTTATCTCGTACTTATTTCCTATGATTTTCATTTTTATTATTTAGCAATTGCTTTTCTTAAAAATGTTTATCATTTTGTTTCTCCTTCTCGAAAACAATCTTTTACGATACCTTTTTAAAGAAAAAAGGGGGCTTTAAAAACACGGAAATTTTGATGAAGAAATTTTTATAAGAGTGGGAGAATGTGATGCCCCAAATTTTTAAGATTTATTTATAAAAAAAAAAAAAAAATGGTTCATTTGAGCTTATTAAACTCTTTTTATGACCCTAAAAAAAAATGTCTTAACCCTTAATCAAACCCCCATTTGAAAAATAGCCTTAAAGTCCCAACCCTAACTACCTGGCCAAACGTTTGGCAGGGAACCACACTGAACGTTCGACCATGTCCTTAGTGTGAATGTTCGGCAAGGAACCACAGCGAACATTCGTCTTCCAAATTTTGACCCCTGGCTATTGACCAAATGTTCCACCTGCAACCTTGGAACCACTGTGTAATAGTACATCGAACGTTTAGTGATAGTCCGAAAAGCATTTTTAACCTATTCACCACCTTGCATGAGGGATCATGCCTACCCACCCCTATAAATACCTCCCCTTCGCCCCTAAGCCTCCCTTTACACCGGAAACCCTAACCTTAAAGTGAGAGGAGATTTTCTTGAGAGGAGTGAGAAGGTTTTGGGGGATTTATGCTATTTTCAAGGTAACTCTTGACCTTTCACCAAGTATTTATGTTATTTTGTTGTTATTCTTGTTTTCTTCAAGTTTTTAAAGATGCCATGACTTGTGTACGATTTCTTCTTAGAGGAAAATAGTGGTTTTCAAATGTTTTAGAAACACTCATTGTTTTCTTTGGTTTTCATAAATATCATGCTTCACTATATTGGTATGAACTTGTTTAGGGCCTAAGATATAGTTTGTAACATGGTGACTTGAGGATAGAAGCCCAAGCTTTTCATTTTGACTCTGCCCGAACGTTTGTTAGCCATTATGGCCGAACATTCTCTACCCATTCTGGCCTAACGTTTGCCCTAGAGCCCGAACGTTTGTTCATTTGACAAAACGTTCTACTAGAGCCCATAATGCATAGAAGTACAGTTTTGTGACCTTTTAGCTAGACATATTCGATTGGGACGTTTTGTGTCTTTAGTAAACCTTCTAGCACTACATATAATGATAGGCATGTTTTGTTATAGCAGGAATTCGAAATGGCAGACAACTCAAGCGAGCGTACAAGGTAAGTAAACACTTATGAATGCTTTCTTAAAAAATATGAGATATGTCAGCTAACTAAGCACGCATATGATATCAGCATATTTACTCTTTTACGTACCTTTGTAATTGTCTTAATAATCGATTGATAAAATCCATCGTATGACATTTTACACTAGTACAAGTGGTATAATGGTGGCCATGAGTTTACTATATATATATACACTTGATTTTATGGTGAACTGTGTGCGTATGTGTTATATGAGCTTTGGATCAAATGGTTGTTTTGTGACCGGCACAACCATGTATGATTGGCGGGTCACTACAAAACTTACATTATTAATAACGTGGGCCACCTGAGGTCAAACTCGGTCGTTTTACTAGTTATGGACATAACGTACAATGGATGGGGCACCGACATTATATTATATATTCCTCGGGAGAACGCCAACCTTGCTGAGAAGGCGTAATATCTAAAAGTCGGTCAGGATTTAATAAATGGCTACCATATTAGTTAGACAAAGTGAGGATTTAATTTGGAATATTAAAGAGATTTACCTAAAATTCGGTGTTTTGAACTATTGAACTAATTGCAAAAAGTGAATAGTTGTTAACTTAGACTCATGTGCATCAAGTGATATTTTTTAGCAAGAGGACAAAGGAAGACTAAGACTTTAAAAAAGTGAAGACAAAGACTTTTCAAAACTTTTAAGCTAAGTCTTGCATTTTTTATGTAGGATGAAATTTACTCATATTTTCGGTAAAAACGAAAATAAGGAAAATATCAAAAATAATATTGGAGTAGTGCCACTTGATCAGAATTTTACCTGTTTTTAGACAATGGAAGTATAAAAGGAAAGATTGTCACAATTCTCGCTGATTGTCAATTTTATATTATGATTTTATTTTATTTTATTAGGACTTTATTTCCTTCCCTTAATAGGGTTAGATTTGCTTTAATTATTTTTCTTTCCTTATTAGGATTAGGTTTACTTTCTTTACAAGTATTTTTCTTCTATAAATAAGTTAGCTTATTATGTAAAACTCAATCAATTAAATTATTATCAAATTAGATAATGTTTTCTCAAATACTCTGCGGAGTTTTATCTTTCTTTTAGTCTGCGAGCTTGTTTTAATTTCTTTGGGTAGAAGACGAAGACGCTTCTTTTTGCAGAATCAAAGGCGCTGCTCTTTGATTAGTTAGCTTAATCTTCTGCTACGTCAATTTTAGTCCATTCTTTTCCCCCCTTGGCATACCACCCCTTTGCTTAATGGGTCCTTGGTGTTTCCTATATAAAGGTGCATCAAGGGTCATTTTCGATCTACATGTCCTTTCCAAGAGTTTTTTCTTCCTTTCTTCCTTTCTCCTTTCTCCACACGACCAAAGCTAGTCCAAAGTGAAGATTTTTCTTTCCCTTTCTTCATCATACCACACGGCCACCCTTAGGAAAGTAGAATTTTGTTTTCTAAAGTTAGATTGGGAAGTATTCTATGCAAGAAGTTGTCTCTTGAATATTCTCGAAAAAGCATTGAATCAGTTTCTACCGTATTAAGTCCAAAAACTTGAAATATGAGTGTGAAAGTGAGTTTTTAAGAAAATATTCTATGATTCACTTGGCATATCTCTTTGTCGTTCAAATTAAGTTAATTATCTTTAATATGTTGTTAAAGGTCCGAAATAGCTTAATTAAAAGATAAATAAGTAGTGTTTATGTTGTTTTTACTTTTGGATTAACATTTAAATGCTATGTCACATTTACTTCCGCGTTTAAACTATAACCTTTGTCTTAAATTATGTAAATTGCAAGGTTAAGTTTAATATTGAATTTAATAAATAAATAGCAGATGAAAAGTGATGGACATAATAAATATATAGATCTAAGGGCCCAAAACAACAAAGTCTCATAAATGAACTAATACTAATAAATTAGAAAAAAGAAAAAAAAAAAAAAAAAAAGAACTAATACTAAAAGATATGTTATTTTGTATGTATATAATTTATATGCAGAAAGAAGTTAAGAGATCCAGTCAGAGGAGTGTAAATACGGAAGTGCCTACTGAGGAATGACATTGTTTTATTCATTATCTACTTTAAAATATTGAACATGAATGAAATAAATGCATGTTGTGTCCAAAAATAAATAAAGAGCTAATATGATAACTACCAAGAAAACTAGAAAGTGGTGGAGGTGTGAGGCTACCAGTTCGCTGGGTAGTATCTGCTAACAGTCCAAAGACTACTAATAAAAAAAAAAAATTGGAATGTTTTGTGCTACCAGTGGACTCCGATGTTGCAAACAACTAGTGTGAAAACCAATAACAAATTGGGAATGTCGACTCCAAGATCCACTAGCTAACGGAGTTCTCGCTTTAAACGAGAGGTGTGAAAAAAATACATAAGATTTTACTGAAACTAAATTATCATTTTCATAATCATTGTTATCATATGATTCATATAAGATAATGCGTATGCATACATTTGTATTCATTGTTATTAATATTGCTTTAATAAACCAACAATCTTTTATACAATTGAAACAGAATACTCACTTGTTTGCTTATGTAAATATGATAACATTATAATTAATATTTCTTTAATAAACCAACAGTCTTCTTTCCTTTGTTATGCTTTTTTTTTTGTCTTCTAGTCTTTCCTTCGTTATGATAATTTTTTTTTTTTTTTCTCGGACATAAATCTAGATAGCACAATGAAAATTAAGTTCAATTAATTTAGAGGCCATATCAATTCTACGCTTCAGCCTGAATGTGGAAATCTTATGAGATTAGTTAAGGCTCTTACCTGATCAACCAAGAAAAGAGGTTGTTTAATGGAGATCTCAACTGGGCTCTCTTGAAGTGTTTCTTGAAAGCTCAAAAGTTCAAAAGCAAATATGTCAACATTTTGGCATCCATTCACTGTTAATGATTTCAGCATTGGCCATTCTGAAGCATGCATCCCAGGGTAAAACCATTTGAGTTGTGGTAGTTCTTCAAGACGAAGGCTAGTTATTTGAGGGAACACGAACCTAGCTATCGCTTCTGATCCTTTTTCCCTCGCAACAATTTCCTCCACCCCACAATTAGCTACGATAAGTGTATCTAGACTCTGGAATCCTGTGAGCATATTAGAGTGAAAAATGTTCATAAGCTTTTCACAAAATTGAACTTTTATAAATTGAAGCTTCCAAAAGGGATCTATGGCGAATTGGTTCTTCCATATGATTTTCAAGCAATCCATGTGGGAGATTATCAATCGTTCCAAATTGGGGAAGACAACCTGCATGGTTCTTCTCGTGTGTTAATGTCATAACAAAAAAATTCACATAATGGAAGATAAGATATATATATATATAATGACACCAAAGATGTTTTAAATTTAGAATCTAAAATGTGTCCAAGTTGAAACAGGGGGATAATAAAAAATTAGGAGAAACTCCACTTAACTCCCTTGAACTTCCATCATATCATTTTTGCAATTACCTCCCCCCCCCCTCCCAGAGGTCAAAAACTCTTAATTTAGTGTATCAAACATCCCATTTTTTTTGCAATGTCATCATTCCGTTAAGATTTAACAATATAACTTAACGGATGAGTGTCAAAATTACCAAAATACCCCCCAATTTTTTTAAAGAAAAAAATTGCAAAGATTCAAGCCTTGGTTTCGATTTAACAGAATTTGCAAAAATAATCACGCTTGAATATTTGCAATTTTTTTATTTTATTTTCTTATAATAAAAAATAGGGGTATTTTGGTAATCTTAGTATGATTTAACGGAAAAATCTAACAGATGGGTGACATTGCAAAATATTAAAAATTTGATACACTAAATTGAGAGTTTTTAAACTTTGGGAAGTTAATTGTAAAAGTAATTGAAGTTCAAGGGATTAAGTGAAATTTCTCCAAAAAATTATTTACCTCTTCATTGAAGAGAGGTTGCATAACATTATGAGGAGTCTCATCTACAGTCATTTCCTTGAGTTCTTTGCTGATCGTCATTCCTGAACTGAGAGGTTTGGATACGAATGTCACTACTTTAGGGCAATGTTCTATCTTCAAATTCTCCAAGGATGGAAATTCAATGTTACTTCCTACACAGAATCTTTTGAGGATTGGGAGTTCTTTTAGAAACAGGCATTCTAGTCGAGGAAACACCTCTGGAGTTATTTCTTCTTCTAATCTTAATTCTTCTCTGACTAGTATCTCTTCCACATCCTCACATTCCAAGACGTCAAGATGTTTGAGCTGCACCATAAATCTAGCTGTAGAGAATGACAATATATATTTTATGTTACCCATGCCCTGCACCTGCAAGTATGACAAATTTTCAAATCTTGATGTTGCTTGCGTGTTTCTTAATATGCAATAGGACCTTGCCGGATGTTGGTTTTGCTCTATCTCTGCCAAGTTAACTGATGACAGTTCCAACCTTTCCAAGATAGGGAACACAACCTGCAATGACAGTTAATACTATATCTTTCAACAACCTAAGAGATGCACAAACTAGTGTATGCATATTATTCTTCTTTCATTTGATGATCGAGTTTTATTTGACGATAGCATGCTAATTGGGACAACTAACAACATATATCGTCACTATTTGTCATAATGGACAACATATTGTTGACTTATGACAATCAGAAACAACATGTTTTTAGCGACGACTGTTGACCCTTTTAGGGACCAGAATTGTCAACGACTTATTTTCTTGTTAAAAAACGTTTTTAACAAAGACTTTGATTTGTTGTTGATTATTCATAGATTAACGAAAGGAATAATCTGGCAACGAAAATTTGTTGTTGCTATAAAATTTAAACAACAATTGCTTTCGTTGCTAAAGTCAACTTTATTGTGATTATCAACTTTTACTTTACAACTACAAAGTAGGGACCTTTGTATGAATTTCAATAGGATAAGCAACCGCGTGTCATATTACACACATAGCAGTCATTTCATAGCCATTTGGAGACAACAAGTAGTGAGATCATCACGAGCTGAAAAAATTATCTTAAAACATGAAGTAGGAATACTATTTTTCTTAATCAATTAGGTTCTTAATACAAGTCATATCTTAACTTGAATAGAAAAAAAAAAAAAAAAAGTCATGTCTTAACTTCATCAATTTTTTAACTCTAAGTTCGTTGCAGTGCTATATGTTCTACAACTGATATGGCTATACAAAAAGTTTCCATGCTAGTTATTTTCAAGTATAATGTAAAGGTGAAATATGCCTATTGCTTACTCCTAGTCAGCACCCAATACACGAGAAGTTGTACACAACAATTAGCATGCAAACTCAATAGTCATTTAAAGTCTTATTAAACATTTTCTTATCAAATAATGGGATGTTTAAAATAAATCTAATGTTATTTTATTTATTTAATTAAATAGAGTTACCTCTTCATTGAAGAAAGGCTGCATAACAGAATAAGGGCTCTCCTTTGCATTCATTTCCTCGAGTTGTCTACCCATCATGCTTGAACTGACAGGTTTGAGTATGAATGTCTTTAATTTAGGGCAATGTTGTACCACCACTTTTTTCAAGGATGGAAATTCGATATTACTTCCTGTGCAAAATCTTTCGAGGAAAGGAAGATTTTTTAGTAACAAGCATTCTAGTTGAGGGAACAACACCTTAGGAATTACCAATTCTTCGGTGACTAGTATCTCTTCCACAACCTTGCATTCTAATACATGAAGATGTTTGAGATGCACCATAAATCTAGCTGTAGAGAGTGACAACAGAAATTTTATGTTACTTGAGCCTTGTACTTTCAGGAACGACAAATTTTCAAATCTCGATGCTGCTTGCGTGTTTGTTAATCTGCAAGATGACCTTTCCGGATGTTGGTTCTGCTCTATCTCTTCCAAGTTTACTGATGATAGTTCCAACGTTTCCAAGATGGGGAACACCACCTGCAGCAAGAAGCAATTATTCCTCCTTCTCAACAACCTATAAGATGCACAAGCTAGGATGTGCATAATTGTGTTTGTGTATTCTTTGGGCGGGAATAAGGTCATGTTTTTGTCACATGTGACATTACTTCACTTCATCATCGTTCCAATGATTCTAAAACTTCAAGATTATTATTGCTATCATTAGAAAGATATAATTTCTTAGGTCGATAAAAAAAAGTTAACATCTATATGTAGTTTTTACCGTGTGTGGGGTCATTATTTCATGAATTGGAATCTAATATACCTGTTCGTGTAGAATTGGGATGTGAAAACAAAACTTGCCCTCTGAAATGATTTCTCCAGCATCTGTTATGAATGGATTTTGTGTGATCAAGAAGCCCATGAGCTTTGGAAGATGCTCTAGTGCCAAGTGACGTAGTTTAGGGAACAATGATGTATCATTGTCTTCTATTTTGCCTTCTTCTTCGATGACTATTGCACCCATGATCCTGCATTCTCTTACTTCCAATTCTTCGAGATGTGAAAGGCCCCTAGCCATGGATGATGAGAAGAGAAATTTTAATTTATCACAATGTTCCACTTTTACAATTCTCAAGTTATGGAAAGATGTCAAGGGAAGTTGGCCATGATATATTTCTTCCAAGCTCATCATATTTTTTAGAAGAAATGTCTCCAAGGCAGGAAAGGCAACAACCGGAATCCTTAAGTTAATGATATATTGAATCTCAGGATTATTTTGGATATGGAGATGCTTCAATTGTTGAAAACCTTCTCTGCCTAATTGGTTTAGAAGACTCTTAACATCCCTTAATTCATCTAGATAAAGAGCCTCTGTTCTCTTCAGTAGCAGTTTAATCCCAACCTCTGATTGAAAGCTCGTATTCAGCTTGAGTTTCAATATTTTTGAGGCTTCACGCTTATTAGAAGAGTCCCATACATGATCTCCTACAGATATTGCATATCCTTTTAACCTTTCAAACAAAAGATCTTTAGGCAAATTTCTGACATCTATAATTTGTATCTCTAAAGTGGTCAACTGTGACAAATGCTTCAGCTCAGCAAGGCTTGCATTATTTCTTTTTGAATTCAGTCCCTCACTCTCCCATTGAACAGGACTATTTCCCATGTACAACTCTTCTAATTCAACCAAGCTTGATAGCACATTCGGTGGAATCACCTCAAGTTTGAAACAATTGCTCAGATCCAACAACCGTAAACGAGTCAACAACGCTATTTCTCTTGGTAATTGTGACAAGTTAGAACTGAAGAGGCTAAGGATGACTAAATTCTTAAGCTCTCCAATTACAGCTATGTCTCCCAACAGACAATGATCCAGGCACAATGTTTGTAGATTTATAAGGAGACCAAGTGATGAAGGAAGTGATGGAAGTTTCATTTCAGTCAAATCTAAAACTTGGAGCTTTCCCATCCCTTCAAAGAAAGTCTCTGGGATATGCAAAGCACGATCCCCACCATACACATAAAAGAATCTTAAATCTGGACATTCCATTTTGTTAGGAAGTTCATGGATATCTCCACCACTGATAGAGAACGCCCTGCATCTTCTGAGTGAATCTGCATCTGTCCATTTTTTTAGTCCACTCCTATCACTCACCACAAACATATTATGATCACTTGATGCTATGAATCTTGCAACATAACGAACAACATCATGCATATGGCAATGCTCAGAACTATGGGGACAATCTAGCAATAGACTCTTGTCTTTTAGATTCTGAACTAGGCTATATAATCTGTCTTTGGCTTGTTCTAGATTATCAATGTCTTCAAATGAACTCAAACCATAACAATATTTCAACAAGTCTTGAAAGTTACTGGAGTCATGCATTTCAGCACAACGCAAAAAGAAATCTTTAACCTCCAAACTTTCCAGATGACTATAACTCAGCTCTATAGAAGGATATATACTTGAGTACGGCGTTGTTATCATCTGTCTCGGAACAATTCTTCTTAGTTTCTGCAGGGCATCCTTCCAAACATGTATGCTCTTATTTTTTAATGCCTTAGACACTGTTACAAGTGCAATGGGCAGACCTGCACACTCTTTAGCTACTTCAGCTGCTGTGCTTCTCAAATTAGGGTCTTTAACACAATCACCTGCCATCTTCTCAAACAAATTCCATGCTTCTTTCTGGGGTAATTGTACAAGCTCAAAATCCTTCTGGGTGCCCATCTCACAGGATAATACATTTTTATCTCTAGATGTTAGTACGACTTTCCATTGCGTACAAGAAATTCCTATTTTCTTCAAATCCAATTTGCTCCATATATCATCTAGGATAATAAGTATCTTCTTGTGTGTTGTTAATCTCTTCCTTAGACGATCTGCTCTTTCACTTACAATTTCCGCATCAAGCTTTAGATCTAGCATGTAGGCGATTTCTCCTTGAATTTGTGTAAGATTTGGGCTTTGCGTCACATATGCACTGGCCACCTCATCGAATAACTTTTTTTCCTTGGCTCGCCTAGCAACTTCTCTCACCAGTGTAGTCTTTCCCGCACCAGCCATCCCATACACCCCAATCACCTTAGTATTAGCATCTCCCAATGCCTCCATAAGTCCCTCTGCAGTTGACTTTCTTGACACAAAGTCCATGTACTCCATATCTCTACTAGTCCATGTGCAATTTTCTATGAGTTCACCAACAGTTTTCACTATCTTTTTTGCTTTCCGACTTAGCTGATGCCGCTGCCACAAGTTAAGGCATGCCCCATTACAACACCTATCATCGTCTTCAACAACTTTTTTGGCCTCTTCTGTAATCTCATCCACCTTTTTCAACCACATGGTAACAAGAGATCCAATTTCTTCACCGTTTCTTCTAGCAGAATCAACAGAATTTTGCACCCTCTCTCTAATCGTCTTCAAGATCTCGACCTGATTCTCCATAGTCTCAATGTTGCTGTCGTAGTTACACGAATAACATAGCCACCGTCCAATTGGTCCAAGAATTGGTGCAACAATTGGTGAAACAATCGGTTCAATGAATAACTGAGCGATTTGTGCTCCAACCGCATATACACACTCCATTCTTGTTTCAATTTTTTCCCACTTTCCTTCTCCTTCCTTTTTTTTTTTTTTTTTTTTTTTTTTGACGTAAGGGAAAACAAGAAAAACACAACTAGAAACTGCAATGAGAATAAATAATAGGGAGAATTTAAGCTCGTAGTACGACTTTCATTTCAAACCTGCATTTGCGTTTCTTCACATCGGAAAAGTAGAACCTGAGTTTCACACCTGCATTAATTACTTCATCAGCCCTCCATTTTAAATATTCAATGTTTTTAAATTGGAAAAGTGAGGTGGTAAGATTAAAACTATTAAAATTTAAGTATATAAAAGGTGTTGTGATATATATATATTTTTTTCTTTTAATTGAAAAACAACTCAAACTCATACAAGATACGGCTTATTAATTTTGGAATCTAAAAATGACCCAGCGAGGGCCAATGAAAATGAATTTATGGCCCAACCCGTGAGCTACCGCCATCTGACCCAACCGAAATTTCAATATTATTTCGATCATGTTTCCTCAAGTGTTCTTTCATGCTAAATTAACCCTTTTTTTTTTTAGGGCATTTGTGCTGGTTTGTTGTGAATTCGAAAGTTTTTAAAAATAATTTTAAAAATTAGGAGATTTTTTTATAATTTTAAAAATAACATGTTAGATCATTCACATTTTAGTGGGTCATGATAAATTTGAGAAAATTGGAGAGTTTAAGGAGTTTATGCAAGAAAGTTTAAGGACGATAAAGCCCAGATGATATACCGTATGGACAACCCTCTTGCAATATTCTACTTGAGGATATTAAAGGAAAAATGCAAAATTAGTCGTTGTGGTTTACCTGATTTACAATTAGCTTCTTCTGATATCTAAATGAACTCAAAAATTTCTGAGGTATGCCAAAAAAACACTTTAGTCCATAGAGTCAAATTCCGTCCACTAGTTTAACAGATTTCGTTAGTCTGATACTAACTTAAATAGGACAAGTATCACATTTTTTTTTTAACTCTAACGTTTAACGTTATTAGAATCTGTTAAGTCAGTGATGTAACGTGACTTAGTGGGATGCGAAGAAGAACAACAATAAGGAATGGATAGGTATTTCTAGATATTGATATGATCAAAGGATCTAATAAATCTTCTCTAAAATGCTAGATACTCTTTAGGGTTTGAAGGAAAATCATAAAGAAACTCAATTCTGAGTAATCTTATTGAACAGAACTCAAATAATTCCATAAAGAAGAGCGATGATTAGTGAGAAATTCGCACCTGACGAGTTATACTAAGAAGGCCATATCTAGAATTTTAGACCTCTAATTGGAGCAATATTTGTGGCGTTGGAAAGCTGACTCAATGATCTACAAAGTAATATTTCACGATAGTTTGCTAATTCCGATGTTGACTAGGTCAAAAGGACGTTTGTTTGCAGACCGTTCACAAGCCGTCCGAACGGCTATATGTTATTTTTAGTTTTTCATTTTTTTACGAACTTTCCTTTCAGTTTTAGGAGTGTCCATTCTCCCGTCTGGACGGAAACCATAGAAGTTCAATTCCGATTATAATTCGTAGTTTTATTAGGTTTAGGAGTCTTGGAACTATAAATACATGCTTATAGCTCCAGAAACAGAGATTTTGATTATTATTGAGTTTGTTTAATAAGAATTACTCAGAGTTGAGTTTCTTCCTTATTTTCCTTCAAACCCTAGATCGGCTCTAGCATTTTAAGAAGATTTGTTAGATCATTGATAGTCTAAAGGTTTAGAAGTATTTATCGCGTTCCTTAATGTTGTTATTCGTTGCAGCCCACTAAGTTACGTTGCATGACTTAACAACTAAATGAACTTTGGGGCATTACATCATGTGCTTGGTCAACCGCCTCCAAAAGCCTTCAAAGGGTGGTGGAGGTTGAAGGGGTAATTTTGACACCTCTCAAAATAGAGGGAATATTTGGCTACCGCAAAAGCCTTTATAGGGTGGTTGGCCACTCTCTCAGCTATAACGAATGTTCAGCCACCCTTCGAAGGTGGTCTACCAACCCTTCATATCTTCTCTCTTTTTTTCTTTTTCTTTTTTGTTGTACTTTTTTTCCAAAATCGAGATAATTTAGACATTTCAAGGAAGAAATATGCGCCATCCATTTTAATGCAACATCTTACCGAGGATAAACCGAAAAGAAATGATAATTCGAGAGAGCCAAGAAAATTTCTTTTAAATGGTAGTTTGGAGAGATAACAAAACAAAATTCCATTTCCATGCGTATGACGTGTGTTTCTTGTTTCCTCTTTATTTATCTTGTATGTCCCCCTTGTTGGCTGCCGACAAGGTTTTTCCCTACTTAAGATAAGATTTTGATCAAACAAAATGGAGCAAGTCATACAAAGATTTATCTAGATGGTTCTCCATCCATCTAGAAAGTTCTCTTCAAGATGTATCTAGATAATTCTCTATTCATCTAGAAGGTTCTCAATTTGTCTTCATCATCTAGAAGGTTCTACCTTGGAGGCCAAGTTCATTCATCTAGAAGGTTCTAGCTTGGGGGCTAAGTTCATCATCTAGATGATTCTAACTTTGGCTATAAATAGCCAAGGGGTCTTATGCCTTAGACGATTGATGCTTGATGAAGATCAACAACAACACACAAGAAGAGAAGCCAAGAGAGGAGAGCTTCAGTTATACTCCAGAGAGAGAGTTAAGAAAATAGTGTTTTAATACACTACTGAGGGTGTATATTAGTATCAACAGAGTTTGTTTCTCTCTGTATTGTTTTACTCCTGTATTAACTCAAGTTTTGCATAACTTGAGTAAACACCACTGTAACAAGTTGTTTATAGTGGATTGATTGGAGTTACTTCCGTGGATGTAGGCCCACTGCCGAACCACGTAAATATTGTGTGTTGATCTCTTGCATTTATCATTCCATTATTATTCTGTGGAGTTTGCACAACCATTGAGTCAAGGGTGTGGCCATCCCTAACAAGTGGTATCAGAGCCAAGCTGACAGTAATACGGTACTATTCACCAACGTCTTTCATTTGAAGATTGTTGTGCAATTTTAATGGAAGGTACAAGCAGCAGAATGATAAGCCTAAATGGTAGCAATTGGCTACTTTGGAAAGGCAAGATGTTAGACATTCTTTACTATAAAGATATGTATGCTCCAATTGAAGGTGACATAGCCAAGCCAAAGGAGACTTCAGATGCAGAGTGGAAGAAATTAAATTTACAAGTAGTTGGTCTCATTCGGCAATGGGTGGATGACAAAGTCTACCATCATATTTCCGATGAAACCAATGCTTGTGAATCATGGAAGAAGCTGATAGCAAGATACGGGCGAAAGACAGCCTTAAACAAAGCCTTCTTGATTCGACAACTTGAAAACTTGAAATTTAAGGAGGGTACTTCAGTTTCCGACCATCTGAATGATTTTCAAAGTATCGTAAATAAACTGAACACTATGAGGATGACTCTTGATGAGGAGCTACAAGCTTTGATGCTCTTGAGCTCTCTACCAGATAGCTGGGAAACCTTGGTGGTGTCCTTGAGTAACTCTACTCCCGATGGCAAGATGACCATGGAGCAAGTTACAAGCAGCATGTTCAATGAAGAAACTAGAAGACAGGCTGCTAGGACAGACAGTGCACAAGCTCTTGTCACAGAGAACAGGGGCAAAAGCAAAAACAGAGGTTTCAAGAGTCGTGATAAATCCAAAGGGAGGTCAAAGTCAAGAGGGAGGTCCATTGAAAGAAGAAAATGTTATCATTGCGGCAAGGAGGGTCATATGAAGAGAAATTGCTATGCTTGGAAGCGAGAACAAAACCAAGCTGACTACAGCCAAAGGAAAGATGATGAAAAGAATACAACTGCCACTTGCTCAGGGCAAGATGTGGTAGTTCTATCTTATGGCCTTGGAGATTGTTTGCATGTTGCGGGTAATGATGAAGAGTGGATTGTCGACACCGCTGCCTCTTACCATGCTACTTCTAACAAGGAGATCTTCACATCATACAAAGCAGGTGACTTTGGTATGGTAAGAATGGGCAACACTAGCAACTCGGAGATAGTTGGGATTGGTAACATTCGTGTTCAAACCAATGTCGGGTGTACATTGATTTTGAAGGATGTTCAACATATTCCCGAACTGCGTCTCAATCTCATATCTGGGAATATTCTTGATAAAGAAAAGTATGAAAGTTACTTTGGCAAAGGAATTTGGAAGCTCACCAAGGGATCTTTGGTGGTGGCCAAAGGCAAGTCTTGTTGTTCATTATACAAGACACATGAAGGTTTGTCATGATGAGTTGTTCGCTGTGGAAGATAGTTCATCTCCAAATTTATGGCACAAAAGGCTGGGTCACATGAGTGAGAAAGGGTTGTAGATTTTGGCAAAGAAGTCGCTCATTCCTGTTGACAAAGGTAAAGCTCTTAATCCATATGAACATTGTTTATTCGGGAAGCAGCATAGAGTTTCTTTTGCAATATCTTCACAAAAGAAATCTACTATTCTGGAGAGGGTCTACTCAGATGTTTCTGGACCTATCGAAGTTCCAACCTTGGGTGGCAATAGATATTTTGTCACATTCATTGATGATGCATCAAGGAAAGTGTGGGTCTATCTATTAAAGACAAAAGATCAAGTCTTTGACATCTTTCAACAATTCCATGCCATGGTTGAAAGAGAGACTAGAAAGCAGTTGAAGTGTCTCCGTACTAACAACGGAGGAGAATATACTGTGAAGAAATTCAAAAGCTTTTGCTCAGAGCATGGAATAAGGCATGAAAAGACTGTGCCAGGCACCCCACAACACAATGGTATTGCGGAGAAGATGAACCGCATCATTGTAGAAAGAGTTAGATGCATGCTCAAAATGGCTGGATTAGACAAGTCATTTTGGGGAGAGGCCACTCTGACGGCCTGCTATTTAATCAACCGTTCACCTTCAGTTCCTTTGGGTTTCGACATACCGGAGAGAGTATGGAGCAGAAGAGATGGCTCATATTCTCATCTGAAGGTATTTGGGTGCAAGGCTTTTGCACATGTTCCAAAGGAGAACAGGTTGAAGCTTGATGACAAGGCACTTCCCTGTATTTTTCTGGGTTATGGAAATGAAGAATTTGGATTCAGGCTATGGGATCCGATCAAGAGGAAGATTGTCAGAAGTCGAGATGTGGTCTTCATAGAAGACCAATTCTATGGTGATGCAGATAAACCTGAGAAGTCTAAAGCGGCGATTGAAGATATAGTTGATTTATCTTCCAGTCCTTCTCAGCATACTCTAGACGAGGAAGTTCTGCATGATGCTACACCAGAATTGACTTCTAGTGATGAGTCAGAGTTGCTTGATAATGATGAAGATACAGAGCAGGGGGAGCATCCTCATGATTAGGAAGATTCAAGATCTCAGGTTAGAAGATCTACAAGAGAGCATAGACCGTCATCCAAATATCCTACTTCAGAATATATTTTGCTTACTGAAGAGGGGGAGCCAGAGAGTTTCCAAGAAGTACAATCCCATAAGGATAAAATCTGCTGGGTAAAAGCCATGCAAGAAGAGATAAATTCCCTACAGAAAAATGATACCTATGAGTTGGTAGAACTTCCTAAAGGAAGAGAAGCACTAAAGAACAAGTGGGTGTTCAAGCTGAAAAGGGATAGCAATGGAAAGCTAGCAAAGCACAAAGCACGGTTAGTAGATAAAAGCTTTGCACAGAAGAAAGCAATGGAGGTCATTCCTTACTCCTTAGTTGTTGGGAGTCTTATGTATGCCATGGTGTGCACACGACCAGACATTGCACATGCTGTAGGTAGTATCAGCAGATTTCTCCCAAATCTGGGCAAAGACTATTGGGAAGCTATGAAATGGATCTTAAGATATCTGAAGGGTACTTCCAATTTATATTCTCGGACGAAGCATTTTGATGTGAGGTATCATTGGCTACGTGAGGTGATAGACAAGAAGCAAATGAAGCTTGAAAAGATCCATACATAAAAGAATCCCTCTGATATGTTGACTAAGGTGGTTCTGATTGGGAAGCATGAACTATGTTCCCAGTTAGGCGGTTTAACCTTCCTGTGAGTGAAGTTAGTCGTGGCTTGCTCCTCTAAGTAGGGAGGGGGAGATTTGTCGGCTGCCGACAAGGTTTTTCCCTACTTAAGATAAGATTTTGATCAAACAAAATGGAGCAAGTCATATAAAGATTTATCTGGATGGTTCTCCATCCATCTAGAAGATTCTTTACAAAGATTATTCTAGATGGTTCTCCATCCATCTAGAAGGTTCTCTTCAAAGATTTATCTAGATGGTTCTCCATCCATCTAAAAGGTTCTTTTCAAGATGTATCTAGATGATTCTCTATTCATCTAGAAGGTTCTCAATTTGCCTTCATCATCTAGAAGGTTCTACCTTGGAGGCCAAGTTCATTCATCTAGAAGGTTCTAACTTGGGGGCTAAGTTCATCATCTAGATGATTCTAACTTTGGCTATAAACAGCCAAGGGGTCTTATGCCTTAGACGATTGATGCTTGATGAAGATCAACAACAACACACAAGAAGAGAAGCCAAGAGAGGAGAGCTTCAGTTATACTCCAGAGAGAGAGTTAAGAAAATAATGTTTTAATACAACACTGAGAGTGTATATTAGTTTCAACAGAGGTTGTTTCTCTCTGTATTGTTTTACTCCTGTATTAACTCAAGTTTTGCATAACTTGAGTAAACACCACAATAACAAGTTGTTTATAGTGGATTGATTGGAGTTACTGTGTGTTGATCTCTTGCATTTATCATTCCATTGTTATTCTGTGGAGTTTGCACAACCATTGAGTCAATGGTGTGGCCATCCCTAACACCTCTCCCCCAACCAAAAAAAAAAAGAAAAAGAAATCTTTAATGAAATGTCTAAATTATTTTTGTTATTTTTGCAATCACTTAACCATATACAAGGAAGCATCATCCCGGAAAACTTCGGTTTTATGTTATTTGCTGTTATATATCCTACCAAGTTAAAGTCAACAAGCATATTGTGTTTTCATTTTTCATTTTTCTTTTTTCTTTTTTTCTTTTTTATATTGTTTCTGTTTTGAGGTGGAGAAGCAAGCACAAAGTTAAAACCAAGAGAAAATAACAAGAACAGAATGAAAGTGAACCAAACAGTAGAGAAATGCAAAGGAATTAAATTTGGTAAATAAAATATATTGGAAAAACAAAGAAAAGCAAAGCAAAAGACATGGCGTGTAGAATCTCGTACCTCTGTTTTATTCATTTGTCTTGAGAGTGGAGAGCAAAGATGGTTCCTAGAGTTTGCAAAATGATTAGAATGTGAACAATGAAACACAAAGGGAGAAGCATCACAACCAAACAAAGAAATCATGAAAGGAAAAAAAACATAAACAAACGAGGAATGATGACCCACCACTACCTTAAACTTCGATCAAGACACTATTATATGACCGACTAGCCAATATGCACGCATGCAGGACCACAGTCGGATGTGGACATCAAATTCGAGTTATGGTGTCATAAAAAATTACAACAAATTCAGAATAAGCGTTACACACATTTACGCTATCATCACAAAAGAATTAATTAATTTGGAGTTTTCTTAGAATTTCTTATAAAGTCTAGTTTTACTTGGTAACTATGCAATGTAGGACTTGGCATTTCTTACTATTATTAAACTACTCACTTTATGTGAACAACTTTTCATCTTCTCAATATGGAACCAAAGTGTTACATATAGGATATAATTTTTTTATAGCATCTAATCCAAATCCGTCATTTTATTCCTTGTGGGTGTTATTGATAACCAAACGATGAGTTATTAAAAGAAGAGTAAAATGCATACCTCCTTCAAACTAATATTCAATTTGTAATGTCTTTTTGGAACTAAAGATTGTATCAATGTCTTCTTAAACAAAATTTTACAAGACAAAATGAGTACATTACAAATTTTTGATATGAAAATTTCTAATTTGGTAGGGGAAACGCATGTATCTGTTAGATGCAAACGTCTATTATTCACTCTTAATGAACTACCTTAAAGAGAGAAAAATCAAACCGTTAACAAACTATAGGGCTAACATTTATCCTTAATAATAGGGGTGCAAAGGTGGGCGGTTATTAATCGTCTCTTAACTGCTAACCGCTTTTGAAAGCGGTTATGAAAAACCGTTAACTGCCTAGGCGGTTACGATTAGCAGTTTTAGAAAAAACTAAAAAATTAAATAAATTAATTAAAATTTAATTAAAAAAAAATGACGCCGTTTTTATGGTAATATGATAATACCATAAAAATTTAGAAATGATGTTGTATCTAGTAGGGTATTATCATCTTACCATAAAAATGGCATCATTTTGGGTTTTTTTTGTTAGTTTGTTTTTGTTTTAGTTTTTAAATTAACTTTTTAATTTTTTTTTTTTTTTTTCAATCGAGTAGCGGTTATTAGGGTTATTAACCGCTAATTACCAGTTAACCACCTAGGCTTTCACCCCTAATTAATATTGTATCTCTGCTCTCCACTGAACTGATGTCCTCCCTTATGAAAGATGAAAATATGACTAGGTTACAAGGAGTAATAATATAAGGAGGACTAAATTCTTTCAAATTTGATGTGTCATTTAAAATCACTAATAGATCAAAATTCAATAATAATCATCAAAAATTAAATAGTAATTTTAAAAGTCACATAATATTTGGGAAAACTCTAAAAAAACTCTAATCCTCCTTATATCATTACTTCATACAAAAAATTGGCATTATTGTGTTTATCCTTATCACTTAATTTTGATTAAAACAGATATAATTATAATAGATGTTATGACAAAGGGTAACATAGAATACATCTTCTGTGCACCTGAACTTAGGCCCTCGCCCTAAAAAACTATAAAGAAATGAGGCGTGATTGAGAGAATGCGGCATGTTTAGCACGCCGTGAAGGAAATTTTTTTTTTTAATATTTTAATACAAAAAAAAAAAAAATTGCACTGGCGTGCTTTGCACTCCGCGTGCCCTTTTCTTTCACCCTAAAGAAATAAGCCGGCCCATAACTTGCGCAATCAGTAAAACAGACAACGTTGCTCAATTATTAGACGAAAAATTTAATGTTTAACATTGGATAAAATTTTAACACCTACTCCTTTTTTTTTGGGCTCCGTACACCTACTCATTGAATTTTTTTTCATGGATAACGTCCACAATCAATAAAATAGGCAACTTTGCTCAATTATTACAAGAAAAATATAATTCGTAACATACGACAAAATTTCAACACCTACTCATTAATTTTTTCAAGGCTCCATGCACCTACTCATTAAAATATATCAAAATTTAAATAGGGCATAAGTTGACTTACACTAGTTCACATAAGGGGAATCATAAGAGCACTCTTTACAATCTCACCAAAATCAGTTTTTGATTATTTTGGTGAGATAATTTGATAAAAATGGTTAAAATTTTTCTTTTAATCTCACTATTTTAACCCAAAATAAATAGTAAGTGAATTCACTTACTAATTGAATAAAAAAATAGTTTCTCTCTTTCCCTTTCTTTTTTATGTTTCTCTTTCCTCCTTTAACAGTTAAAGAAAAACAAATATTGGAAAACAAATATTTAAATAGAATAGTAAAAGTAGATTGTTAAAATAGTGAGGTTGTTAGAGATACTTTAAAAAAATGTGTAGTTAAAATAGAGAAAAACGTACTTTTGGTTATTTTTGTGAGTAAAATTTGTTGAGGATGTTAGGAATGCTCTAACAATTACCTCTTTGAATTGCTAGCAATTTGATTAAGTGCTATAAGAGAGCGTATATGTGACCCACCTATTCAAATAAATTTTAGATTGTCCAACTATCTATCTGAGCAGGAGGATCTCATATAAACTCTCTCATATTACCTACCTAAATTGCTGATTGACGTAATTCATTATCTAGTTTCACCACCTCTTGCACTTAGACTGTTGTGTTGAGTCCCACATTGAGAAAATATAAAAGGAAATAGTAGTTAATATATTTAAGTTAAAACACCCCGGTCCCATATTGGGAAGATGAGAAAAATCTCACATAGAGTGGGTGGTTTATAAAGATAGTCATGGGTGCTAAGTCCCACATTGCCTTATTACTAGGTGAAACTGAGATTTATAATGAATTCTAGGAAAACTCCAAATTAACTAGTCCTTTTGGGGTGATAGCGCAGATGTGGCTAGCGTTTTTCCCTAGGTCGTTACAAATGAAATTAGAGATAGAAGAGAAAGAGAAACAGAGATAGAAGAGAAAGATTTGGGTTTTTACGGATTAAATCACTGGGTTCATTGAGGTAAACCTACTACCTTGTATTTTCGATTAATTAGTTAATTTCAACATAGTCTAATTATAAGTTGTTATTAAATTGGTAGTTATTAGCCAAAGTGCAACAAAAAGTTATTTTTCAAGGCGATTAATTCGCAAGTTCAAAGAATGCTCTTAGCCGTAGTCTAGATGTAAGTGAATTTACTATCCCTTCCAAAAATTATCATGTTATGCTCTTTATGAAATTTTGTTTCAAACTGCAAATGATCATTTTGTTTATATTATGGAATTATGCCGCATGCATGACAAGTTTGAGAAAAATAAACTTTGTGAAAATAATGATTTTTATAAGAAATTTTGAGAAAATGATGATAAACCCTCTTACATGTTGCTTTAAGATGTACCTAGAGAAGTACAAAGAAAGTACAAGGAATGATAAAAGAGTGTTATAAAATGAGGGCACATGTATTTGCCCCAAGAGAAACAAGAGAGAAGCTCGGTACCGATGCTAAAGATGGAGGCGCAACCGCTGAAAGAGGCTCTGTCAGAAGGTGGTTCCATCATATTTTGTAACGACTCAGGGAAAAGCGCTACCCACATCTGTGCTATCACTCCAAAAGGACTAGTCAATTTGAAGCTTCCCTAAAATTCATTATAAATCCCAGTTTCACCTAGTAACTAGGCAATGTGGGACTTACCACTCATGATTATTTTTATAAACCACCTGCCTCATCTTCCCAATATAGGATCGGGGTGTTATAAACTCATCCTCTTAAATTCCTAACGTCCTCGTCAGGGACACATCATGCAGTGCTCTAGTACCACATAACCTGGCATTACTAGGTGACTTAGATAATTTGCAACGAGCCAAGGAAAAGCGCTAACCACATCTGCGCTATCACCCCAAAAGGACTAGTTAATTTGAAGTTTTTCTAGAATTCATTATAAAGCCAAGTTTCACCTAGTAACTAGGCAATGCGGGACTTAGCACTCATGACTATCTTTATAAACCACCCACCTCATCTTTCCAATATGGGACCAGGGTGTTACATAAGTGGAACTTAGCCCATTAGCAAGCTTTTGGACTAAAGTGGTGTTCAACTATGTATATTAAAGTACTCTTGATAGAAACTCTATGACCGCTTTAATTATCTTCCAACAAGTGGTATTAGTGCCATGGTTAGCTTTTTGGGATGGGCATCCAGGTGTCTGGGGACGTGTCGGATTTGGAGTTGTATCCCCTTCTGTAACTCTTGACGTGAGTGTTAAGTGCCAAAATATTAATATTCTAGCCCTTAAACTTAACTATGTTAATTTGTGCTATTTTAGTTCTTTTATGTGTTTTTCATGCATTTGTAGGCTTTTGGAAGATAAGGAAGTAAATCTAGAAGGTTTGGGCTCAAAAAGAGAAATTGGGAAAAGTTGGAGTCCCTGACTGTGCAATTGATCGCAGGTTCCCTGTGATTGAGCGCACTACCAGAGAAGACAAGCAGCGAAGCGGTCATGTGCAATCGTGCGCACAACAGAAGAGTCTTGATAGCAGACGTGCGATCGAGCGCACCCGTGCGCAGGTGACACATCAAGAGTGTGGCCAGACTGTTATTATTTTCATATTAGGGTTTTCCAACTCCCACTTATAATCAGAGTAAAACCCTACAAATTTCCTATGTTAACTAGTGTAACAAGGACTTCTAAAGCCTATAAATAGACCTCTTAGCCTCTAGGAATAAGTGTGGAGAAATAAGCACAAGCTCTGGAAAGGAATTGAATGCTAGATTAAAAGGAGTTTGGGTTTTTCTCTCCAACCTTTTATTTTCATTATGTAGTTTCTATTTTTAATTAGGGCTAGATTGAAGCCCTAATCATGTCTATTTATGATTGCAATATTGGCGCCTTTGCTACAATTATATTTTGGTATATTTAATTTGATTAATACCTGTTATCTTGTATTGCTCATATGTGTTTGTCTAGCCAACATATTCATGTTGTATGGACTAGTTAGTTAAATCAATTTGGATGATAGAGTCTTAGGTTTAATAGGAGTAACAAGAGAAATCTACACCGGGTTCTTGGGTTAATCAACATGGGGAACCGGGAGTAGACACCCATGCCCTAGGCCTCGTGTGTTTGTCGATTTCCACAGATTTATGCTTTCTTAAAGAACAACTTAGTAGACACCCATACTAAATCCTTTAAGAAAGAAACAAATTAGAGTAGACACACATGCCTAATTCGTTGCTTAGGAAAATCAATAGCTTAAGGAGTAGACACACATACCCTTAGGTTGGCAAACATTAGATATACTAGTATAATTGGCACATTGGTATATTGTTATCTTAATTAGTCTGATTAGTGGTGGACATCAAAACCCTAATCCTTTTTAGTTTTAGTTATCTTTTTATTTTATTTCTTTCTATTAAATTCAATCATGACAATTGAATTTTATTTGTTAGGAAATTATTTTTAAACATAATTTTCCAATCCTCGTGGGAATGATCTCATATTTGCCGGCTATACTATCGTTTGATCTTGTGCACTTGTGAGTAAAACGTACTAAATATTATCTATTAATTTAGGTAGTATTTGGCACAACAAGTGTTTGGCACCGTTGCCGGGGATTGTGTTAAATTGTGTTTAGAATTAGTTTCCACTAGTTGGTTGTTTTAATTTTGTTCTTAATGTTTCTGTTTTATCAAAAATTAAAAATATTTTTTTTTTTACATCTCCAATTACTTCTCTGTTCTGTTCTGTTTCATCTAGCACCTGACAGTTGGTTACTGCAATCGAGCGGAGACCAAGTGTGATCGAGCGCAGTGCGATCGAGCGCACTAAACCTTCGATCGAGCGCAGTTCTAGAGGACTTCCGCACAGTGGAACTGAAGCTGCTGTGATTCCAAGAGAAAATTCTTCTTATGCACAGTCGTCGATCTCAAGCCTCAACCATCTTCCCACTTGATCTAGAAATTGAGAGGGCCATTCAACAAGGGAATAAAGACAATTCCGACACAGAAGAAGAAGAAGAAGAAGTTGAGGAAACAATGCAAGAGTTGCCAGAGAATCTGCAACCAGTACGAAGGCCCATGAACCAGGCTTTCATCCCGAAAAACCTCAACCAGCCATAATGCATAGCATATCAACCGGAGGTGGAAGGCAATTATTATATATCCCCACAAATACTCAATGCATTAACTCACTTCAGGGGCACAGCTGCTGAAGATCCTAACTTGCATTTTAAGAAATTCTTTGATCTCTGCAAACTTCAGCATGTTCAAGGCCTAACTCCGAAAAGGCTCAAGTTAGTCTTATTCCCTTTTTCTTTAAAAGACAATGCTAAGTTATGGTATAATTCCTTGCCTGCAGAGTCTATTCATACTTGGGAAGAGTTATCCAGCAAGTTCCTAAAGAAGTTCTTCCCCGCCCAAAAGACAAGGCAGCTTAGAAGGGAGATTCAATCATTTCAACAAAAAGATGGAGACATGTTCTTTGAAGCGTGGGATCACTTCAATACACTGCTTCTTAAGTGTCCACATCACAACATGGCTCAAGATGATCAGGTACAAGCTTTTTATGAAGGTTTAAATGATATTAACAAGGGTATTGTTGATTCAGCTTGTGGAGGTATGCTGATGGAAAAGAGCAGTGAGGAAGCCATAGAGCTCTTTGAGATTTTGAGTGAACACTCCCAACAATTCTCATCCAAAGGGAAGCAAGGAGTACAGAGCAAAGGCATGTATGAAGTGAACCTGAGTGGTGGACCCCAAAATCAGATGGCTGTTGTAAACAATTTATAGTAACATCGTATGTTATGTGGAAAGAAAGCTAGATATGATTGTCAAAGCTATGACTACTCAGAATGTCTCACCTAGTCAACAAGCCATGCAACCTCAGGTATGTACTTTATGTTCTCATTTTGATCACACTACTGGGACTTGCCCTTGTACTCATTTACAGATCAAGAGCAAGTAAATTATGTGGGACTGAACAATTATCCTCCCAAGAATAATCCCTACTCCAACACTTTCAATCCAGGGTGGCGAAACCACCCTAATTTTTCATGGAGTAACAATCAGAATACTCTTAACCATCAAGGGCAGCAGAGGAACTACCAACAAGCAAGCCAACCAAGCCAAGAATCAAAGCAGAATGACTTGGAGAGTATGGTATAGGAATTCATGAATGCTCAAAGACAAATCAATACAAAAACCGATCAAGCGATACAAAGAACCGAGCAAGCTATGCAAAGATTGGAAGTCCAAATGGGGCACATGGCTAAGGAACTAAGTGAAAGAAAACAGGGTGAATTCCCATCCCAAACAATACCCAATCCTGGAGCATCTTCTTCAGGACAGAAATAAGAGAATAAAGGGAGAACAATAGTCTGGCTGAAGACTTTAAACTTAGCGCTCATGGGAGGCAACCTATAGTTTATCCTATTATTTTTTTTACTTGTTTGTCAATTTATTTTTATGATTGTTTTTAGTTTTTTTTTTAGTTTCCTTTTTATTTGTTTTAGTGTCTATTTTGCAGGGACAAGTGTGCTTCAAATCATGTTTGGGGGTGTGCTATGAGCCATGCTATCCCAGACAATTTCGTCCATATCCCGGGTAAATTCTTTCCATGTTATAGACACATTGGGGACAATGTGTAATTTAAGTTTGAGGTATGGGAGACACTTTACACACTTTGTCCCAGTTTTATGTTATTTTTATTTTGTGAAAAGAAAAAATATGTGCATGTTCATGTTGTCTTAAAATTTTGGTTGATCTTAAAAATTGTGATTTGATTTCATTGGTGAAGTTAAAATTTTGAACACATGATCTGATAATTGAATTTTTTTAGTTTGGGTACTTGTTTAGGACAGTTGAGAATTCAGATGTTTGATTTGATCTTACACAAGCACATTAGCACATAATTTGTGGGGTATGACATAAAGTCTAATGTGTGTGTTTCTATGTCTTGGGTGAACTTGATGATTTATTAGATGAATACTTTGGCATATATATGCAAAAAAAAAAAAAAAAAAAATTATCATTGATAAGCTTTTCACTAAGTAACTGCACCTCTTGCCTCAACGCATTGAGTGTTCAAGTGAAAAGGTGAAAATTTTTGATTTGATTAATATCATGGTTACTTTGGTTTTGTAGCCTTTTTGACTCGAGTTAGTAAGTCCTGGGGTGTCTCTACACCTAATGCCCTAAAACCATCAAGTTTGGGAGTCATTGACTTAACACTCATTACATGGGTCAATTAGAAAGCTTAAGAGAACCAAGCATTGCACAACCTGACGAAGAAGAAAAAGAAAAAAAAAAAAAAAAAAAAGAACGAAATGAAAATAAAAGAAAAATATGTCATTGTTGTTCATTCTAATAGGGATTTCAGTGAACTTTGAGATATTGAGACATTGCACATTTGAAATAATTGGAAGCTTCATATTTATGTGCTAGTTCACTTTACATTGTTTCGAACTTGTGATGCCTTAGCATGTCTTTTGTTAGTGATCAAATTTTAAAATTTCAATTCATTTGAAAATGGAGTTTATCTTTTTAAGCTTGCTAATGAATGAGAATCATGGTTTTGAGTGATACTTTCATTTTTGAATAACATGAACTCTTGCATGATGTTTGTGGGTAACATTCCTGGAAAGCCCTCACGAGACTTCACTCGTCCTCTAGGGAATTCCTAGGGGTTTAAAAGGCTTGTTGCATATGCTAAATGCAATCGTACATCACACGAAATATGGATTTATCTTTTTGTTTTCTGTTTTTCATTTTGTTTTTAGTTTTCTATTGCTAAGGGACTAGCAATATGTAAGTTTGGGGGTATGTTAAGTGTCAAAATATTCATATTTTAGCCCCCTTAAACTTATATGTGTTAATTCCTTAAGTATGTTAATTTGTGCTATTTTAGTTCTTTTATGTGTTTTTCATGCTTTTGTAGGCTTTTGGAAGATAATGAAGTAAATCTGGAAGGTTTGGGCTCAAAGAGAGAAATTGGGAAAAGTTGGAGTCCCTGACTGTGCGATCGATCACAGGTTCCCTGCGATCGAGCGCACTACCAGAGAAGACAAGCAGAGAAGATGCCATGTGCAATCGTGCGCACAACAGAAGAGTCTCGATCGCAGACGTGCGATCAAGCACACACGGGTTGCGATCGAGCGCACCCGTGCGCAGGTGACACATCAAGAGTGTGGCCAGACTGTTATTATTTTCATATTAGGGTTTTCCAACTCCCACTTCTAATCAGAGTAAAACCCTACGAATTTCCTAGGTTTACTAGTGTAACAAGGACTTCTAGAGCCTATAAGTAGACCTCTTAGCCTCTAGGAATATGTGTGGAGAAAGAGGCATAAGCTCTGGAAAGAAACTGAAGGCTAGATCAAAAGGAGTTTGGGTATTCTTCTCTTTCACCTTTTATTTTCATTGTGCAGTTTATATTTTTAATTAGGGCTAGATTGAAGCCCTAATCATGTCTATTTATTATTGCAATATTGGCGCCTTTGCTACAATTATATTTTGGTATATTTAACTTGATTAATACCTGTTATCTTAATTAGTCTGATTAGTGGTGGTCATCAAAACCCTAATCCTTTTTAGTTTTAGTTTATCTTTTATTTTATTTCTTTATATTAAATTCAACCGTGACAATTGAATTTTATTTGTTAGGAAATTATTTTTAAACATAATTTACCAATCCTCGTGGGAATGATCTCGTATTTGCCTGCTATACTATCGTTTGATCTTGTGCACTTGCGAGTAAAACGTACTAAATATTATATATTAATTTAGGTAGTATTTGGCACAACAGTGAGACACTCGTGAAAATGTAAAAAGACTTACAAGTGAGGGGGGCTTTGGTCAATGTGAAGAGACTCACAAGTGTGAAAGATTGTTGTGAGTGCACTTGTGAGTGTTGAGTCCAATATTGAGAAAATATAAAAGAAAAATAATTAAATTACCTAAGTTGACCTTATCCCATTAGCTTAGGTTTTTGGGCTAGAGTTAGGGCTCGGCACGGGTCGGGGCGGGGCAGGTATTGCCCATTTCTAGCGCCCGCCCCGCATTATGCGGGTTTGAATATTTGAACCCACTACCTGCATACAAGAGCCATTATCCGCACTGAGCGGGTAAGAACAGGGCGATTGAGGAAGGTGCGGGTTTGCGGGGCGGGTTCGGGAATTATGTTAATGGGCTTTTTTTAATTAGTTGATTGGGCTTTTAATGGTAGATTGGTTTTTTTTTTTTTTTTTTTTTTCTAATTAGTTGATTAGGTTGAGTTTGGAAGGCTTTTTTTTTTTGTTATTTTTTTCATTTGTCATATAAATAATGGGCTTTTTTTTTGTGTTTTGTATTTGTTAAAATTTTCATAAAAATAAAGAGTTTTCTTGTTGTGTGAATCAAATATGCAAAACAAAAATAATCAAAATGCAAAAATCCAACTACTAGTTCTAGGATGCTACAATTACAAAAAAAAAAAAAAAAAAAAAAAAAAAACAAATTTAAAGGCCATAAACACATAAAATTTAAGAGACATTGAAAATAAAATTAAGGCTAGTAGCCAACAAAAAAATGCTTCAACTGCAGCAGCTACCAAGGTCCAAGGTCCAAGCAGAATGCAACTTCAAGTTGCTAAGACACTAATCATCCTCAAGTAAAATGTTGTTGTTCTTCAAAATTACTTCTACAAAGAATAAAAAAAAAATAAAAAAAATAACAATATCAATTGAAACCGATAAATCAAATTTGTAAATAGAAAAATATATTAAGTAAACTAAAATGATCAAAATGCTGACCTGAATTGATCTTATGATTTTCAGCATCATCAACCATATCTAAGTCATAATTTGGCTGAGTTCACCTTCCACCAATTTAGAATATTGAAATTCGCATTTGCTTTCTCAACATCCTCCATCAAATATCGATGAATTTCCGATTTGCTTTCAATATCACTTTTAGAAGTTAGGTACTTGGGAAACCTATTCATGAAGTAAAGGTTAGCATTCTCATTTCTTCTATTGTTATTGGGGAACCTTGAGACAATTCACTACCATGTTGAACTTGAGATGCACTATCTCCAAAGCTGTAGTGATCATATAATTTGTTAAGGATGCACCTCAATATTTTCATCATTTCAATACATCTATCGACACCAAGAACATCTTTCAACCAATATTCTAATGCCCCCAATTTGGTTTGTGAATCAAGTATAACCGCAACAAACATCATCAAGTTAACCTTATCATTGTTATCAAGATCCCCCTAATATTTGTTGTGCTTCATCATCATCTTCTCCGCCATAGCCCTCAATACATAATCACTATTATCAATATATTCTTGTAAATGCATTTGAATTCCACAAATTTCTTGAAAGTACATATTAGATGTACAATACAAAGACCCCAAAATTCGCATTGTGGCATCATAAAAAAGTTTGAAAAACTTGAGATAAGTCCTAATACGTTTCCAATCAATATAAGTAGGAGGTCCCAAACCATTTTTCTCATTCTTTTCCTTAGTCAACATAGGCTTAAAGTTTTTATCAAACTCTTCCATAAGTTAGAAAGTAGCTCGACATTTTTCAGCACCTTCCAACATAAAAAATGTAACATCAAGACACAACAAACCCTTGAAAGAAAGTTGTTCTCTTTCAATACAAATCTTAAACTTCTCAAATTTTGTAGGTGAAGACTTCATGTACTTCACCGCATTTCTAACCCTCGCAATCGAGTCATCAACCTCTTTCAAACCATCAGTCACAATAAGATTTAGTATATGTGCACAACACCTTATATGCATAAATTGACTCTCTAATATGGCACACTCCTTGCTACAAGTTCTCCTCTTCACGTATTCCAAAGCAGCATCATTGGCAGTAGCATTGTCAATTGTGATAGTGAAAATGTTACGAACACCCCACTCAAGCATACATGACAAAATCTTCTCCCCAATGGTATCGCCTTTGTGATTAGGAATTAAAAAAAAAAATTTAATTTTAAAATTCTTTTGTGTAAGTTTCAATCACTATCAATAAAATGGGAGGCGATTACCATGTAATTAAGGTTCTACACCGAAGTCCATGTATCAGTGGTAAGACAAGCCCGAACATGTTGTGCCAAATACTACCTAAATTAATAGATAATATTTGGTACGTTTTAACTCGCAAGTGCATAAGATCAAAACAGTAGTATAGTACAACAAGTACGAGAACGTTCCCATGAGGATTGTTGATTTTGCTTAGAATTCATTAAAATATCAAAGTTGTTACTAAATTAATATTGATATATTAAAAAGAAATAAAGATAAATAAAAATGTAGGCTTTGATATCCACCACTAATCATGCTCAAATAATATAACAATATGTTAGTGCTCTAATCATATTATGAATACTTAAAGTTTGCCAACCTAAGGGTATGAGTGTCTATTCCTTAAGCTATTGATTTTCCTAAGCAACGAATTAGGCATGAGTGTCTACTAAGTTGTTCATTAAGAAAGCATAAATCAGTGGAAATCAACAAACACATGGAACCTAGGGTATGGGTGTCTACTCCCGGTTTTCCATGTTGATTAACCCAAGAACCCGTGAGGAAATTCTTTTGTCACTCTATTAAGCCTAGGACTCGATCCTCCAAATTGACTTAAATCACTAATCCATACCACATGCATAAGGTGGCCACACACATTGATATGAGGAATTCAATAAAACATGAATTAATTAAGTTAAGCATCACAATATGATTATCACAAAGGCACCAATATTAAAATATTAAATAAACATAATTAGGGATTCAATCTAGCCCTACTAAAGTAATTAGTTACACATAATTAAAATAAAACTAAAAAGTAAAGGGAAAGGAAGAACAAAAAATGACTCATCGAAGTAGCCTCCAATTCCTCTCCCTAAGAGTTGTGTCCTAAATTCTCCCTTATATTGTGAGGCTTAGAGGTCTATATATAGGCCTAAAGAAATCTTAGAACCCCTAGTAAACCTAGAAAATTCATAGGGTTTAGTCCTATTAGAAATGAGACTTGAAAAACCCTAATATAAAAGGAAAGGGAATTCTGTCCGCCGCTGTCTTTTCTCCAGCGCACGGGTGCGTTCGATCGCACGTCTACAATCGAGTCTCTTCTTGTGCGCAAGAGCGCAAGCCTGTGCTCGCTTGGCCTAGGGTGGCTCGCCGGCCACCCCATGGCCATCGGGGGTGGTCGGCGCAGCCAACCACTGGCCTAGGGGGGGTGGCTCGCTGGCCACCCCCTCCCCCCTAGGGGTGGCCGGCGCAACCTTCCGTAGGCCTAGGGTGGCCAGCGCTGGCCACCCCTTATTTCATTTTATTTTTTTAAAATTAATCAGTTTTTTAAGTTTTATTTCTAATATTTGGTAAATAATCTGGTATTCTAGTTTTTTTTCTTATCATGTTTTTTGCTGATGTGTCATGAAATGATTGGTGGGCACAAAAGTAGCCTTTTGTGCAACCTCCCTATATAAGTTATTATCAAGTCAAAGATGTAAAAATGCTGTTCATGAAGTATTTTAAATATTATATACAAAATATTGCGTGTGTTTATACGCTTTCATTAATTTTTTTTCTTTTTCTTTTTACTTCCGGATATAGATGTATATGTCAACTTCAACTTTTTTTTTCCCCTTTTTTGAAGGGATGTCAAATCCAACTTAATCACTAGGTAAAAGCCGAATAATAAAAATAAATAAATAAAAAAAAGTCTCTAGGTAAAGTAAACTTAATCATCATGAATTGGAAAACAATGTGACATGTCTCACCTCATTCATATTTTCATTTTCCACATCACCTTTTCATGTTTTATTTTATTTTTTTATTTCTTTTTTATAATATTACATTTTCACTTTTTTACCACAACAAACTATTCCAAAACATTATCACTTATTTTAAAAATTTAAGTTTATAAAAATGTGTAAATTTTGTTGGGGATAAAATTGTCAACATAGGCCCATGGGTAATTCCGTAGAACCAAGGGGTCATGAGTACTAGTGGGCTGTACGTCTTAGAATCAAGTGGCCAATTAGCTGTTAGAAGGATTCTCGGGAGCACATGCCTCCTGGGATACGAAGGCTGTCTCAGGAATTAAAGGCCGGGGATAAGGGAATGGTACAAGCATTTTTTCCAAGAAAGGTATTTTTGGATTGGGATCAAATCCCCCGATTCACTGGATGTGCAGTAACGGCGGAAAGATTGGGATTATGGTATCTTCCCCAATCAGTAGAGGATGATAGTTGAGGCTTGGATCCTGCTCAAATCACGCTACTGCATCAAATCGCAGATCCCGAGTCAAATAGGGGTAAGAAATCTTCACCATATCGAGCACACAACGATTTAGTCTATAAGTAAGCTCATATACTAGGTATAAACCCTAGACTCAATTATCATATATTTGATATGTTTTTCTCAAATGATCTAACTTAGGCATGGGAGGGAGAATTGCAGAACATCCCCCAACGAGTTCTCTTAACTATTCCTTGTTTTGCACAGATTTTCGGAAGTGTGCAGACAAAGAGCAAAGACCAAGCTAACTCAAGGAAAGTATTAGCACCATACCGGAAACTGTATCAATAAATTTATTCATTTAATTTATATTACATCTTGTTTTTAACGTATGAGCTCAAACTCTCAATTAATAGGCCCAAAACGTAAAATATTTAATTGAAAAGAGAGGTTAATGATGAGGACATGATTGAAACTCAAAACTTATATGTGTATATATATATAGTCATTGCACAAACGAAGAATATTTTATTGAATTGAAGATTGATTATATAACTTCTTCTTCTTTTTTATTTATTTTTTATTTATTTTTTTATGAAAATAAAGCAACAAATAAAAACAAAGAAAAAACAAAGCATGCAGCCTATGGAGAGTTGATACGAGTTTGTCTACAAGGCGAACGCTGGTTGTATTAATGACCGGCAAGTCCAACATGGACTTGTGCTGAGTAATGCTACAAGTCTATCTTGTGTCACTCCAAGAATGATATGGCTCTTAAAATCATCATTGGGCTTGTGATTTATCATTATTGAATTTTGATCAAATTGTGAGTTTAAAAGCCACCTCATTTTTTGAGAGACACAAGAGTGACACAAGGGAGACTTTTGGAATTATCCCATTGTGCCACGTCCGGAGGACCTTTAAAAAAAAAAATTTAAATTTTAGGATAGAAAATGCTTGAACGATGGACTCTCTGTCTCTCTTTCTTTCTTCTCCCATTTTAGACGAACGTTATAAGCTCTCTCTCTCTCTCTCCCCTCACCAACAGCTGGCCACCGGGGACCATGAATGCTGAGCACCACTAATGACGAACCACCCACATCTTCAACAACGAGCTACCCACCATCAAAATCCCGAGATCTAAAATCCTCTTGTGATGTGTAACTTACATTTTGAATAGTTTAAAATGAAACATTTTTAGAAGTCCTTGTTTTAGAAGAAAGTGACTCTAGGATATGCCAATTATTCAATTTCAGATTTGATGAGTAGTTTATAATGAAAGGGTAGCCTTTACTCAACTAGCTAGAGAAAAAAAATAATAATACAAGACATTGTAGGTCATCTTAAAATTCTGAATTGGACAAAACAATATGGTCAATACTTTGTTATCTGTTTGTTAAATACCAATCAAGATCTTTTACTAAAGATGGTAACCGGCGCTTGGCAGTGGACAACCGTTGGTGGGGGGAGACAAAAGATGTTTTTTGAGGATTTTTACGGTGGGTAGCTCGTCAAAAGAGATGTGGGTGGCTCGTCATCAGCGGTGTTCGGCATTCATGGGTGTTAGTGGCTGGCCGTCGGTGAGGGGAGTAGGAAGAAAAAAAAGAGAGATTATATCGGTATGAGTAATGGTATAAGGATTAAGGAGGACTAGTCCTCCTTGAGTCCTCTCAAATGTGATGTGGAATTTAAAATCACCAATAGATCAAAATTTAATAATGATTATTTCAAATTCAATAATGATTTTAAAAGTTACGTCACAATTGGGAGGACTCAAGAAGGACTCTAATCCTCCTCATATCATTACTCCTCCTACAATATAGGTAGATAGAAAATAAATCTATTAATTTTGTAAAAAGATATGATTGAAAGATAGTTGAAAGAATTATATGTAACATGCCTCATAAATTTTTGGAATAAAAGCCAAGAAAACTGGTCGCCAGACGGTAAAGATTCCATTCTTCACACTATTAAACTACTTTCTTTTTCTTTTTTTATCAAAAGGTTAGCGTACAATAGGGCTAATATTGTATCTTTGCACTCCACTTAACTGAAATTCTCTCTTGAAGAGAAAGATAAGACTAATAGAAAAAATATCAATGGAGAACACCCTATGGAATATTACATCATATGGGCTAATGGGCATGAAAGATGAATTATATGACTAGGTCACAAAGACCAAACCAAAAATTTGCCTTTTGTGTTTGTCTTTACCAGTCAATTTGGATTAAAACAGATAGAATAATAGATTTTTTTTTTTTTTTTTTTGTAAGTAGAATAATAGATGTTATGTCAACGGGTAAAGATAAAAAAAAAAAAAAAAAAAAAAATTTGCACGGGCGTACCACGCACGCTACGTGCTGTGAATCAGTTCTCTATGTCAACAGACAACATGGAATAAATCTTCCTTGCACGTGAAGTTTTGCCCTTGCCCTAGAAAAACAAGAAAGAATAAGCTGGTCGACAACTTGCTACATATTTTTAGTAAGTTAGCGTGGGCAATAAATAAAACGGACAACTTTTCTCAATTATTAGAGAAAAAATATAATGTGTAACATAGGCTAAAATTTCAACGCCTATTCATTCATATATTTTTTTCTAGGCTCCACACATTCTCATTAAAATATAAGAAATGCTTAAATACTACAATTCTATATATCTAACATTAATCCAACAAGGCAACAAGGTTGACATGTCACTCCCAACTAACTCTTAGATTAGGAGAAATGATATGTGTCAATATTTTTCCTGTATTTTCTCAATTTTATCATACAGATCAACCATTGGAAATTTAAATTAGAAATGATTCAATGGCTAACATGTGGCTGATTGGTTTGATGTGAAAATCCGTTAGTTTCATTGACGAAATGTAGATAGAGGTACTAATTTCGTATTTACCGATAATGAAGGTACCATATATGATGAGAACAAAACTTAAGTGAAAAAAAATAAAATAAAATAAAAGCATTCAACCCAAGTACTAAAATGACATTTAACCCAAAAAAAAATAAATAAATAAATAACACAGAGAATAACTTCAATAAAGACACGATGCAAAACATGTCCTTTGCACATTTCAATAGGGAACTACCATATCAACTTGGCACAACAAGAGGAAGGAACGTGTCAAGACACAATCGAGAGCTACCCCCATTAACTTTTAAA
Source organism: Corylus avellana (assembly GCF_965113065.1). NCBI lineage: Eukaryota > Viridiplantae > Streptophyta > Magnoliopsida > Fagales > Betulaceae > Corylus > Corylus avellana. The sequence continues at coordinate 11,657,876 of NC_142497.1, forward strand.
ATCTTCACCCAACCGGGTGAGGATTTTAAAAGGCCCAGCAGACCTATGATGAAGTTTATGAACTGCTCCATGGGGAAACCTTCAGGGCCTGATGCGAACCATGACAAGATCCCCTATTTGAAACTCCACATGTCGCCTATAGGGGTCCACCGTTGACTTGTAAGTGTTAGCACTTAGTGCGAGTTTGTGCTTGACTTCGTTGTGGAGTTGCTGGATATGGTGGAAAAAGTCTTCAGCTGCTTCACTATGACGTGTAGGATTGGGAAGAGGACATAAGTCAAGAGGAATACATGGCGTCATTCCTGTGACTACGTCAAACGGAGAACGACCTGTGCTCTTATTAACAGATCTGTAGTAAACGAATTCTGCATGAGGGAGAAGTTGATCCCATGATGTTTGATGGTCGGTTACTAGACAACACAGAAGATTGCCCAAACTGCGGTTTACAGCTTCGGTCTGGCCATCCGTCTGAGGGTGGAAGGCACTCGGAAACTTCAATTTGGTCCCCATCTTTGCCCATAGAGTCTTCCAAAAGTAACTAATGAATTTTGCATCACGATCAGAAACGACCGTCTTGGGTAATCCATGGAGAAGGATGACCTCCGAGAAAAAGAGTGATGCGACTTTGGAAGCATCATAGGTTTTTGCACAAGGAATAAAATGTGCCATCTTGGAAAATTGATCCACCACAACAAATATAAAGTCATGATTACGTATCGTTTGTGGGAGGGCAATGACAAAATCCATACTGATATCACACCATGGGTGATCCGGAATGGGAAGGGCGCTATATAATCCGGCGTTTGTGCGGGTTCCTTTAGAGAGCTGACACGTACGACACCTTTTGATAATAGTAAAAACATCCCTCTTGAGGTGAGGCCAATAAAAATGATCACCCATGAGGGCGATAGTTTTATCACGCCCAAAATGTCTAGCTAGTCCCTCGGCATGGAGCTCCCGGATGACAAATTCTCGGACTGATGTGTGAGGGAGACAAAGCTGCACTCCTCTAAAAAGAAAACCATCAATAATGGTGTACTGTCCATCACACTTAATGGGTGAGTCCAATACTGCCTTATAACACGCCCCAAAGTCTGGATCATTGGGGTATGACCCTTTCAAGGATTCAAATTGGGAGAGCAAAAAAGACTTACGGCTTAAGGAGTCAGCCACAGTGTTTTTCACCCCCACTTTATGGCGAAGAACGAAAGTAAATTGTAGATAGTTCACCCATCGAGCGTTCTGTGCATTGAGTTTCTTTCGGGAGTTCAAGTGTCATAAGGAGTCATGGTCCGTGAATAGCAAAAATTCCTGATGTATGAGGTAATGGCGCTAGTGCTTGATAGTCTGCACAAGAGTGTAAAGCTCCAAATCATAAAAGAGTGACGTTTGCGTGCATCATTCAACTTCTCACTAAAGTAAGCAATAGGGTGCCCTCCTTGACTCAAAACGCATCCAATACCCATGTGTGAGGCATCGCAAGACACTTCAAAGGCTGCTTCAAAATTTGGGAGTCGTAAGATGGGTGCTTCTGTGAGTAATGTCTTGATAGTCTCGAAGGCCTATTGAGCCGTGTTGGTCCACATAAAAGATCCGTTCTTTGTACATTCTGTAATGGGGGCCATCACCGAGCTAAACCCACGTACAAATCTCCGGTAGAATGAGGCAAGCCCATGGAAACTATGAACTTCATGGACATTGTGCGGGGTGGGCCATTCCTTAATTGTGTAGACTTTCTCCGGGTCAGCAGATACTCCCTTGGATGAGACAATGAAACCCAAGAAATTTACACTGTTCTGTGCAAAGGTGCACTTCTTGAGGTTAGCAAAAAAACTTTCAAAACGGAGAGTCTGATGTACCTATTATAGGTGGCCCGCATGATCCTTTAAACTTCGACTAAAAATAAGGATATCGTCGAAGTACACCACAACAAATTTATCAATAAACAATTTGAGCACCTGGTTCATGATCCGCATAAAAGTACTAGGGGCGTTGGTAAGCCTAAACACCAGTACAAGCCACTCAAATTGCCCATCATGCGTTTTAAAGGCAGTTTTCCACTCATTGCCGGGGCGGATACGTATTTGGTAATACACGCTATAGAGATCAATCTTGGAAAAAATCGTGGCACCGTGTAGCACATCAAGCATGTCATCAAGCCGTGGGATAGGAAAACGATACTTCACGATGATTTTGTTGATTGCGTGGCTATCGACACACATACACCAACTCCCATCTTTTTTTCGTGTTAGTAAGGCAGGTACAGCACAAGGGCTCATGCTCTCTCATACGAACCCACGATCAAGCAGCTCTTGGACTTGTCGTTGGAGTTCTTGGTGCTCAGTTGGGCTCATCCAATTCGATGGGAGATTTGGTAGTGATGCTCCTGAAAATAGGTTAATTGCATGTTGTAGATTCCTCATGGGTGGGAGGTTACGTGGCAGCTCTTCTGGCATAACAGCATGAAACTCCTTCAATAGGCCTTCAATTTCGGTGGGTATGGTGCAGTGGGTTGTGTTGGACGTATTCAGGCGTGCCACCACGGCAATGAACAAACAACATTCCTTGCACGCTGCAGTGAACTTACGCAATGTAAGAACATGTCCCTCAGTAGCTTGTACCCCTACAGCTGATTGGTCAAACTCTTGCACTTTCATAGGTTTCAACACCAACTTCTTTCCTTCATACATGAACGAGTATGTATTACCATAACCATCGTATTGCACTCTTCGATCGAAAGGCCACGGCCTTCCTAAGAGGACATGACAGGCTCTCATGGGAATAATGTCACACCACACGGTATCCTTGTAAGAATTGCCCAACAAAAAACTCACAAAACATCGTTGTTTCACTGGGATAGTAGTATCATCAACCCAACTTACTTTATATGAACTTAGATGCTTCTCAATAGGTAACTTGAGCTTATGTACAACCTCTAGGGATACAACATTCATCCCGCTCCCATTATCGATAATCATGTTCAAGGCTCTCCCATTGTGGGCTACTCGAGTATGAAAGATGTTTGTTCTTAACCACTCGTCCCGTCTACATCTTCTATGCATTTACCAGTAAGAATTCGTCATATAACACAAAGAGGTAGGTTTGAGCACTCCAATGTTTCTTCATGTGCCTCTACGTCACCTGTGGGGATCAAATTCTGATGTTGTTCAGCCTCTTCCTCGGGGGAATTCTCCTCGCAATACAATGTTTGGCGCTGCTCATGGGTGGGACACATAAATGCATAAGGGCCATGACCGCCGCAGTTATAACATTCTCCACCTCTCCTTTCTCCCTTACCATCTCCCGTGATACGGCCACGCCTGTCCCCCTTATCAACTGGAGTTCTCTCGAATGGCAGGGGATTCTTCGAGAATGCCCTATCTCCTGGTGGTGGTCCTCTACTCATGGTAGGAAAGCTTCCATTTGAGGTCCCGCTATCCCACCCCAATGGGGCTCGCCTTGCGCTCAAGATCTTGGCTTGTTGTTCCAATCATAGGGCCAGTTGATAAACTTCATCAAGGCTCGTCAATCGGGTAGTAATCAACTCTCAACTGATGTCGTCTTGTAGGCCCGCCTTGTAGCGTGTGATAACCTGCTACTCTGTTTCGGTTAGACGACTGCAGATGCTTAACTCGTGGAAGCGGTGTGTATATTCATCCACCGTTGCGGCTCCTTGCTTGTGTCCAAGCAAGTCAGCAAAAACTGAGTCTTCATAGTCAAGGGCAAGGTACTTCTCCTATAACTTGAGTATCATCTCCTCCTAATTAGATATGGGCGGCCATGAAAGTCAATGCAATTGCTCTTCAACAAGTTACCACCACATACGTGCTTGACCCTTGAGTTTCATCTTTACAAACTGTACCTTTCGATTTGGAGAAAGGCCAAACCAATGAAAATAGTCTTCTAAGGACATGAGCCAGTCCTGGAACGCGTGTAGACCTAGTTTGCCATGGAAGTCTGACACATCTACTCGTATTCGCTTCGTGATGTCCCCTCGGTAGTCATGGGCTGGTTGACGGCCCCTTTGGTGTGAGAATTCCCGTCGGTGATAGGGATTATAATCCCACATGCGTGTGCAGGGATTGTGCTTGGCCGTGAAGTGAGGCATGGAATTTAATGGTTGCTCTTCTTTCATCCGGAGAGATTCTGAACCCTCAATTGATTTCTTGGCCTCTTCATCATCATGCCCAGTTTTGTCATGCTCACCTGAACCTTCAGGCTTAGGGAATACGTGCTCCCCCATACAGTCCACATGTTTAGCCATGGTGCTGAAATTCTCAAGTAGATCGAATAGGGCGTCATCACGTTGCTGCTGGGTGTATTGGCTGTCGCCATACGTTCGGCCACTCCGAGTTTGCATCTTGGAAAATTAACTATTGGATGCCAGGAACCGCACTCCGAGTTTGCATCTTGGAAAATTATCCATTGGATGCAAGGAACCATTGATTGCTTGGGGAAGTAATCGAACCTTTCTCTAATACCAAATTGACGCAGCGTATCACTAATAACAATAGAAAGCAGAGGAAAACAAGCTGGAAAACAGAGACGTTCACCCTAGAGGGTGAGAAGTCGCATCTCAATAACAGCTGAAAATTTCTTATTCAATCTTCTCCTCATTGAGGCAAGGCAACAAAGGTCTTTACATAAACAATTGCAAACCCTAATTCTAACTTGCAAGCCGCGGGGCTCACGTGGGGCACAAGCCCATTATTAAAACATAACTTAAAAAAACACACTATTAAATATAAAAGACCAACAAACAATACGTTGGTTTTATTTAAAACTCCCAAGATGTGTTGGTGCCATCAACCTGCAAATGCAAATACTGTAAAATTCGGAATAAATGTAGAGAGGAATAGAAATAAATTGCAAAGAAGTGGAAAAATAAATAGAATCATTCCCCAAACAAATATTTATGAATAAGCTTCTTCCATAATTAATTTCATAATACAAGGCGTCACACTACAAACAAAAGACTAAAGTCGTACACACCAAACACCAATATAATGCAAACAAAAGAGTTGTACAAGGTTGTAGGCAAAGTAGTAGAAACCAATAAAAGTACGACATCAACGAAATTCAAGTAGATAGCAGTCATTTTGTCTTGTTGGCACCAGAATTTCATGAAGGAGTGCATCTGACAAAGCCATTGTACGTACTCTTTTTTTTTTTTTTCTTGGTTTTTTGGTTTTTTTGTGTTTTTGTCTTTTTAATTCTTTATAAACATAGAAAAGCCATATTCCAGCTGCTGCATATTAGGGATGATCTTTGTCTTCTTCAGAATTCTGAACCTTGCTTGACAAAGCGTTTGTACTACTTTTTTTGTTTTTTCCTTGTTTGTTTGTTTGTTTTTTGTTTTTTTTGTTTTTTGTTTTTTTTTTTTTCAATTCTTTATACACAAAGAAGAACCAGACTCCAACTACTGCATATCAAGGATGATCTTTGTCTTCCGAGTTCTGATCCCTGCTGACAGAAAACAATATAACGAATACTAAAAAAGCATCAACGAGTAGAAGCATTGATATCAAATTAAGTATCATCAAGAAAACCTTTTATAGAAGAATCACGGAAAACAAAGTTTAATTCCATCAATCTTCTTCTTCTAAATGCTGTAAGAAAAAGCCATAAATGACATAAATGATATATCCCATTGACACTGCTTTCTATTTGGAAAAGAAAATATATATATATATATATATATATATATATATATATATTCTTATTGAAGAATGTGGATGATGCAGATGGGCACAGTATTACGTAGAATGTGAGAAATTTCTTTGATCCACGAGGACTAGTTGTTAGTAGAAATGGGAATGTTCCTAATACTAACATATTTTTATAACCAAATGTTTCTTACCGTGAGTGCAATCCTGAGTGTTGGAAGTAAAAAAATAAATAAATTTAAAACACAAAAAAAAAATTAAAATGCCTAAGTCGACCTAAGTATCGATCTTAGGTTTTTGAGTTAGAAGCAGTGCCCTAATATATATATTAATGTACTCATGGTTATATAATTTGCTTACATGTCGAAAGAGTAAAGCTACAAATACCCCAACTTCTTTACACCCACTTCTTCACACCTATAGGTAGCTTTTAAAATTACCATTGGATTAAAATATATTAATAAGCAATCTTAAATCTAATGATGATTTTAAAAGCTACCTATGAGTGTGGAGAAGTAAGTTGATGTAGACTACAATGCCTGGGAGTATATGAGGAAGATTCGAATGGATAAAGGTGTGAAGACGCCCTGGCTTGATTGGGATCGAGCACAGTTCCCCTGTTTTGGAGAAGGAAGTCCCTGGAACTGCGACCGATACCCCATTGTTTCTGCGATCAAGCGCACAAGTTCCTGGAACTGCGACTGAACCTGCGAACGAGTACAAAATCGAGCACACAAGTCCTTGGTAGTGCGATCGATCGCACTATACTTGCGATAAAGCGCACTCGGGGCCTTCTATGTTATTTTTCCGCTGTTATTTGTTTTAAACCGGCGTAGTTTACTTGTTCTACTTGGATTAGGGTTGTGGGAGCCCTAATTCCGTTGTTTATTAGTACTAGGGGTCTTGGGGCTATAAATAGATAATTATAGCCTCTTAAAAAGATAGTTTATGTTATTTGATCAGTTTTCTTTCAATAAGAATTACTCATAGGAGTTTTCTTCATATTTTTCTTGAAACCCTAGATAGACTCTATAATTTTGAGAAGAATTCTCAGATCCTTGATAGACTCAAGATCTAAGAATTATTTATCCTTCTTCTTGTATTGTTTTACTCGCTTCCACTTAGTCAAGCTGCATCAATTGGTATCAGAACCCAGTCACTTTCCATGGCTCCAAACACAAGAGGGAGGAAGGGCAACCGCTTTGCAAGCTTGCACGACGTGTATGAGCGTGATGATTTAGTTCATGAAGAAGATGCGGTGACCGGGAAGGCGCGAGGAAGGGCAGATTGCGGCTATGAGGGATCAAATTGAAGCCCTCACCACCCAACTGGCCGAAGCACGCCTCCATGACTAGCATCTAGGTTGACCCCCACCACGCGTGCCAGAGGAGGAAGATGAAGATGACGACGGGTATGGATCTGGAAACCCTTTTTCTGAGCGCCGAATGCAGGGCCGTCGACCCCCAGCCCAAGCTCATCCTAATCGATGGGAGAGCGGGTTCAAACTTGAGATTCCAGAATTCCACAGGGGTCTTGAACCCGAAGAATTCCTGTATTGGGTGGTGGTAGTTGAAGAGATTCTTAACTTCAAGAAGGTACCAGAAGATCGCGAGTTTCTTTGGTCGCTACCAAATTTTGGGGAAGGGCTGCGGCATGGTGGTAGCAATTGAAGCAAGCTAGGGCATGCAAGGGCAAGAGAAAGCTCGACAATTGGGAGCAATTATTGGGAAAGATGTGACCCGCCTTTTTGCCCCACAATTACCTACGAACCGCATATCAACGGCTGTAAAATTGGAGTCAAGGTTTGAAATCCGTAGATGAATACACGGATGAGTTCTACAAATTATTGACACGAGTTGATTTGTTTGAGACGAAGGAACAATTAATGTCCCAGTATATTGGGGGTTTGCCGCCACAAATTCAAGACACATTGAACCTATTTGACCCCGCCAAGGTGTCGGAGGCTCACCAAAGGGCATTGTTAATTGAGAAGGCGTCGGCATGTGGGTCATTCAACTCATTTGGACGTAGCGGTGGTGGAAGCTACAACCGGTCAAGGGTTCCGTTCACAACTCGGGAGGCCCCTTCCCAAGCAACCGGCCCAAGTAAAAACCCCACACCCATGGGGTAGCCAAGCCGACCCAGGGTTGGAACCGGGCCCAAGTGTTTTTGTTGTGGAGAGATGGGCCACTGGATGGCAGATTGTCGCAAGGGAGAGAAGTATGGAAAGGCCCTACTCGTCGATTCGGGAGAACCCTACGATGAGCAAGGCGATGGAAGAGAGCAAGAAGCAACTTTGATGACTTCGAAGGGGCCGACGAAGAATTTGCCACTAGGGATGACACTCCTCTATTGATGGTGCGAAGGTTATGTTATACACCGCAGAAGGTGAAGGGAGATGACAGACAGTGCCAGAATCTTTTCCACACAATTTGCACAGTTAGAGGCAAAGGGTGCAAACTTGTTATCGATGAGGGCAACTGTGAGAACATCGTGGCTGAAGAAGCGGTTCGGAAGTTGGGCCTTGCAATGGAGAAGCACCCTACACCATATCACTTGGAGTGGCTCAAGAAAGGGGACGAGGTAATTGTGTCTAAATGTTGCCTTGTGAGTTTTTCCATTGGGAAGAGATATAAGGATAAGGTGTGGTGTGACGTGGTGGCGATGGATGTGTGCCATATACTACTCGGGAGATAATGGCAATATGATAGGAATGCACATTATGACCGAAGGAAGAACACATACAGTTTCTTGGTTGACAATGTGAAGCTCACTCTCCAACCCAATCCGGGTGAAAGTCCCAAACCTTCAACCGGGAAGGGTCAAACATTGTTAGCCAGACATGAGTTCGTCAAGGAGATGCTAGAAGCGGATTGTGGGTACTTACTAGTGGGTAAAGAAGGCAAGAAGATAGAAGAGGTGCCGGAAGAAGCCAAAGGTTTAGTTGAAGAATTTGCAGAAGTATTTCCGGTTGAATTACTCGAAGAGCTACCTCATCTTCGTGACATACTACACCAAATTGATTTGGTGCTGGGATCGAGTCTACCCAACCGGCCATACTACCGTATAAGCCCCAAAGAGCATGAAGAGTTGAGGCGACAAGTGGAGGGGTTATTAGCAAAAGGACACATTCAAGATAGCATGAGTCCTTGTGCGATACCGGCTTTTCTCACCCCTAAGAAGGATGGTTCATGGAGGATGTGCGTCGATAGTACGGCCATAAACAAGATCACCGTGAGATATCGGTTCCCTATTCCTCAATTGGATGATTTTTTAGATCAATTGAGTGGAGCAACGATATTCACCAAGCTGGATCTAAGGAGTGGGTACCATCAAATTCGAGTGCGACCAAGTGATGAGTGGAAAATAGCATTTAAAATGCAGGAGGGACTCTTTGAATGGTTGGTAATGCCGTTCGGATTATCTAATGCACCTAGCACATTCATGAGAGTGATGAACCAAGCTTTTCGGCCTTTTATAGAAAGGTTTGTCGTAGTATACTTTGATGATATACTCATTTACAGCCCCGATAAAGAGACACACCTTCTACTTGTGAGGGAAGTACTACAAGTGCTCCGAAAAGAGAAGTTCTACGCATCACCAACCAAGTGCTCATTCATGACAGATTCGGTGCTTTTTCTTGGCTATGTGGTGTCTAAAGACGGGTTGGTGGTGAATGAAGCAAAAGTGGCGGCCGTTCGGGATTGGTCCATTCCTACAACATTACACGAGGTAAGGAGTTTCCATGGGTTGGTGTCCTTTTATAGGCATTTCATTCATAATTTTAGCACCATCATGGCACCTATCACCGAGTGCCTGAAGGCGAGGAAATTCTCTTGGAGTGACACATCTACCGATGCATTTGAGTTAATTAAACTCAAGTTGACGATGACTCCACTACTTAGTCCGTCAACCGGAGCACCAGCCTTAGCCCGTTCACCATTATCTATGGGAGTAATCGACGGGCACCACTGGATTTAGCATCTCTCCCCGATGTAAAGCGCATACACACCAAGGCGGAGGACCTTATTGCACATATACAAGAGGGCCACAAGTAAACCATCCAGAACCTCGAAGACTCTATAGCCAAGTACAATGCAGATCCGGACAAGAAGCGGCGTGCTGTGGAATTTGAAGAAGGTGATTTTGTATGGGTGGTGCTCACCAAAGATAGATTTCCTATTGGCAAGTACAATAAATTAGCGGAGATTGGTCCGGTGGAGATTGTGAAGAAGATCAACCCCAATGCTTATCAGTTGAAATTGTCTAGCCATATCAAGACATCTGATGTCTTCAATGTCAAACATCTTGTGCTCTTTATGGAAGATTCGTCAAAGGAGTATATGAATTTGAGGGCGAATTCTGTTCAACCTAGGGAGGATGACATAGAATACAATGCCTGGGAGTATATGAGGAAGACCCGAATGGATAAAGGTGTGAAGACGCCCCGAAAGATGGTGACACGATCCCAGACTCGTGTTGCAAAAGAGGCAGTCCCTGAAACTACGATCGATCGCACCTTGACTGCGATCGAGCGCAGTTCCCCTATTTTGGAGAAGGAAGTCCCTAGAACTACGATCGATACCCCCTATTTCTGCGATCGAGCACATGATGGAGCGCAGAAGCCCCTGAAACTACAACCGAACCTGCGAACGAGCACAAGATCGAGCGCTTAAGTCCCTGGTAGTGCGATTGATCGCGCTATACCTGCGATCGAGTACACTCGGGGCCTTCTATGTTATTTTTCCACTGTTATTTGTTTTAAACTGACTTAGTTTACTTGTTTTACTTGGATTAGGGTTGTGGGAGCCCTAATTTCGTTCTTTATTAGTACTAGGGGTCTTGGGGCTATAAATAGATGATTATAGCCTCTTGAAAAGACAATTTATGTTATTTGATCAGTTTTATTTCAATAAGAATTACTCAGATGAGTTTTCTTCATATTTTCCTTGAAACCCTAGATAGACTCTATAGTTTTGAGAGAAATTCTCAGATCCTTGATAGACTCAAGATCTAAGAATTATTTATCCTTCTTCTTGTATTGTTTTACTCGCTTCCACTTAGTCAGGCTGCATCATAAGTGTAAGGAAGTGGATGTATGTATATATAGTATTACTCATTGTGAAAATATTAATCATATATGGAAATTGGATCTATTGAGTAAAATGAAATGCTTACTCTTTCTCAGAACAATCATTTGATGGTGGAATGCATAGTTTGCTCTCCCAAAACCAATGTATGGTGGTATTCAGGTCATCCTTCCATTGCCCTTCATCTTCTTTGGTTGCTTGTACTCTTTTTAGCTTTGGTGTGCTCAAGACCCCATCAAAGAAAATCGTCATCTCTTGGCATTTACTCACAATCACTTCTTCCAAAGATGGGAACTTGAATGAACAACCTCCTGAGCAAATGTTTGAAAGCTGTGGCAAGCAATCAAGTTTTACGCGTGTCAATTTGTTGAAACTAATCACCTGATCATTCCCTTCACCTCCATCCCCTCTTACAATTTCGGTTATCCTCTTGCATTTACTTGCACTCATTTTTTTCAGTTGCACAAGACTTTTAGTTGTTGAGGATGTAACCAAACTAATCAACCCATGACACTTCAATATTTCAAGCTCAGACAAATTTTAGAAAGATACTGATGATGGTACCAACATTTTCAATATGCCACATTCTGAGACTTCTAGAATTTCCAGATTATGAAAAATTGGATATGTTTGGGTGTCTTCGTTCCATAAATGTGTCAGCTTAGGCTGTCTACTTAGCTTCAACACTCTCAATTGTGCGAGTATCCCAACATGTTTTTCTTGATCAAGAAGTTCTTCATTGGGGAATATTTCTTCCAAATAACTATGACGCACAACAAGTTCCTCTAGATTGTGCAGTCTTTCCAGAAAATTAGGTGGAGAAACATTTGCTTTATTATGATTGCATATCAACCGAAGAACTTTTAATTTGCAAAAGCACTCCTCCAAAAACTGGCCACGCCATATGGTGTCAAAATTCCCCAATAGCATATTCTCCAACTTGGGGAACGCAGCCTATCAATGAACCAATGAAATAGACAAAAGAAAGATGGAGTTAGTATTCAGTGTTAGAATATATTGTGTGAGATTTGATATTATGAGAATATGTTTGTATTGATTGTAACTGATAAAAACAAATCAGAAATATTCAATATTGATTTGATTTTATCAATCATATCTTTTTGTATTCTTTCAACATCCCTATAAATAGCAATCATTGTATTGTAAAATAATTAATTTGAATAAAAGCATAATGTAGTACGTACGTCATAGACCGAACTACGTAAAATATTTTGTCTATTTTTATTATTCCTATTTTATTATTTCTGCATTTAATATTCATAGAATTATGAATTTCTTCATTTAGTTCCCTCAAGAAGTTTGATTAAATCGTAGAATTTATTGTGGGGACTTGGAAATGGAATATGCCCGTGAATTGTATAAACATGTTAGACAAATATATCTTAGATGAAAACTAGAAAGAAAATTAAAGTCTTTCATCATTTGAAAAGTCCAACCCACGAATATCAATATGTTAGACAAATATATCTTAGATGAAAACTAGAAAGAAAATTAAAGTCTTTCGTCATTTGAGAAGTCCAACCCACTAATAAATCAAATGTTAAAAAAATATAGTTTGTTTGAATACCAAGCCACGCTCCTCTGAAACGACAACATGCACTCGATCCTCGCCTGCTTTTCCCTTAGCCCACTGAAGGTTCTAGCTTTCCAAGGAGTCCTCGTCATCTTCCAAGCCACCATCGCTGCTGAAATTCACGCTGCTCACCGTCAAGTTCTTGTTGTTGTGCCGCTCTATCCCGACTCCCAACAATGCAATCGGGCTCATTCAACGCGCCCGATTGAACAAGATTTAACGAATGCGTGGGGTTGGGGTTGAGGGCATTTTAAGAAGTTTCGCAGGAAAAAAAGTACATGTGTGGCACGTGATAAATTTTCATAATAAAAAACAAGAGTGAGTAATTGATTGGCCACATTGACAAATTTTAAAATTTTATTGGAGTACGTTGCTAATTTTTAAATGTTGGAGGGCAAATTGCAAATCAGGTGAAATTTTGGAAAGTAAAGTGTATTTTTCTCTATATAATTTATATGCAGAAAGAAATCAAGAGATCCCATCATAAGAGTGTAAGTATGGGAGTGCATACTGAGAATGACATTGTTTTCATTAATATAATGATTGTTGTTTTATTCATGACCTACTTTGAAATATTGCATATAAATAAAATAAATGCATATTCCATCCAAAAATAAATAAAGAGCAAAATGATAGCTACCAAGAAAATTGGGAAGCAGTGGGGTGTTAGCCTACAAGTGGACTAGAAAGTATCGGTTTATACGGTGGGAGTGTCGACTCCAAAATCCGTTATCCGAGTTATGGCTCTAAGCGAGAGATGTGAAAGAAAATTAATATATGACTTACTTAAACTAAAAGATTACTATGTTGCATATGCATACATATATAATCATTGTCATTAATATTGCTTTAATAAACCAACACTTTTTTATACTATTGAAACAGAAAGCTCACTTGTTTGCCTACGTCATATTTAATATTTTTTTAATAAACCAACAATCTTTTTCCTTTCTTATGATTATTTTTTTCAAGACTTTCCTTTGTAATAATAATTAATTGTTTTTTTGAGTGTTAATGGCATCACAAAACAAGTCATATAATGGAAGATAAAGATATATACGAAGTAAAACAGCAAATATGTTTTAAATTTAGAATCAAAAAAGTGTAAAGCTAAAAGAGGGGATAGTAAAAAAAAAATTTACCTCTTCGCTGAAGAAATGTTGCATAACAGAATGAGGAGTCTCCTCTACACTCATTTCCTTGAGTTCTTTGTTGATTGTCATGTCGGAACTGAGAGGTTTGGATATGAATGTCTCTACTTTAGGGCAATTTATTATCGTCAGTGCCTTCAAGGATGGAAATTCGATGTTACTTCCTAAGCAGAATCTTTTGAGGATTGGGAGATCTTCTAGATACAACCATTCTAGTCGAGGAAACAACACCTTTGGAGTTGTTTTTTCTTTTACTCCTAATTCTTCTATGACTAGTATCTCTTCCATAACCTCACATTTGATGACTTGAAGATGTTTGAGCTGCACCATAAATCTAGTTATAGAGAATGACGATATATATTTTATGTCACCAATGCCCTGCACCTTCAAGTATAACAAATTTTCAAATCTCAACCCTGCTTGCGTGTTTCTTAATATGCAAGAGGACCTTTCCGGATGTTGGTTCTGCTCTATCTCAACCAAGTTAACTGATGACAGTTCCAACCTTTCCAAGATGGGGAACACAACTTGCAGCAACAATTAATACTTTATTCTTCAACAACCTAAAAGATGAACAAACTAGGGTATGCATATTATTCTTCTTTCATTTGATGAAAAGACCAAGTTTTCTTTGACCATAGTGACATGGCATGCTATGAGAGGAATGAGTTAACAAAAAGATACACTCATTTTAAGACCACACTATGTTTGCGGAACATATTTGGTCTTGATTATTATTACTGGTCATTAGAATCATTATGAGAGAGATGAGGCCATGAGGGGGGGGGGCAGCACCGTGGGCTGTGTTAAGCGGCTATTTTCAGCCCTATTCCGGCAAGAACTGGTCGGATTGTGAGCATTTTGCGGTGACCATTTACGGCGGAAATATTTTACGGTAGGTGTGTAATTCTTGTCATTTTCTTTACGGTTTCTGGACAATTTTGATTTGCTGTTCTTGGCAGAATTGGAATGGGTATTCAAAGTTTAATTTCTGGGTTTTGTTGATTTGCACTTTGCAGCCTATGGGGGTTGGGGGTGGCTTTCCAGCCAACCCTTCAAATTATTATTATTATTATTATTATTTAGATTTAATTTTTAAATCAAATTAATAAAAAAATTAATATGATGACGTGGCAGAACAATGCATTTCGTTGGGACTCATGGGCGTTAAACATTTAAGGGAAAAATGTAACGGTAGGGGTTTATTTGCCTTTTCAATTGACCAAGGGAGTACAAATTCATAAAAAAAAAAAACAAAAAACAAAAAACGTTAAAGGTGTTTTAAGTTTTGGTGCATTGACTAAGGAATTTATAATATAATTTTACCCCTTTAATAAACTAACAATTTTTTATACTATTGAAACAGAAAGCTCACTTGCTTGCCCACGTCATATTTAATATTTCTTTAATAAACCAACAATCTTTTACCTTTCTTTTGATTTTTTTTTCTAATCTATCGTTTGTAATAATAATTAAATTTTTTTTGAGTGTTAATGGCATCACAAAACAACCCACATAATGGAAGATAAGATATATACGAAGTAAAACACCAAATATGTTTTAAATTTAGAATCTAAAAAGTGTAAAGCTAAAACAGAGGGTAGTAAAAAAAATAATTACCTCTTCATTGAAGAAAGGTTGCATAACTGAATGAGGAGTGTCCTCTGCACTTATTTCCTTGAGTTCTTTGTTGATTGTCATGTCAGAACTGAGAGGTTTGGATATGAATGTCTCTACTTTTGGGCAATTTACTATCATCAGTGCCTTCAATGATGGAAATTCGATGTTACCTTCTAAGCAAAATCTTTCGAGGATTGGGAGATCTTTTAGATGCAAAAATTCTAGTCGAGGAAACAGCACCTCTGGAGTTATTTCTTCTTTTACTCCTAATTCTTCTATGACTAGTATCTCTTCGATGACCTCACATTCGATGCTTGAAGAAATTTGAGCTGCACCATAAATCTAGCTATAGAGAATGACAATATATATTTTATGTTACCAATGCCCTGCACCTCCAAGTGTGACAAATTTTCAAATCTTGACGTTGCTTGCGTGTTTTTTAATATACAAGAAGACCTTTCCGGATGTTGGTTCTGCTCTATCTCTACCAAGTTAACTGATGACAGTTTCAACATTTCCAAGATGGGAAACATAACCTGCAGCGACAGTTAATACTTTATTCTTCAACAACCTAAAAGATGCACAAACTAGGGTATGCATATTATTCTTCTTTCACTTGATGAAAAGACCAAGTTTTCTTTGACCATAGAGACATGGCATGCTATGAGAGGAATGAGTTAACAAAAAGATACACTCATTTTAATACCACACTATGTTTGCGGAACATATTTGATCTTAATTATTATTACTGGTCATTAGAATTCTTGAGCTTTTTATGTTTGGTTTTATCAAGAGTAGAAAAGATGTTCCATCGAAAAGAGGGGGAGAGGAATCTTTAATGGCTAGATGGCAACATATATATATATATATATATATACACGTGTCGTTGTTGGTGAATGTAACAATCCGCAATGGCATGTTCACTACAAGAAAGTTACTCATCAGGGGCGACTTATTAGGGGCGACTTTTATACTCAACTATCAAAAGTCGCCCCTAATAGTTACGTATTAGCGTCCACCTCAAAGTGGATGCTAATAATGGGTCAAAAAGTTGACTATTAGCGTCCACTTTACAGTGGACGCTAATAAGTCGACCCTAATATACGTACGGGAATTATTCCAGGGGCGGGAAAAATTTAAGCAGCGAAAAAAAAACTTTTAGCGTCGACAATAGTCGACCCTAATACTTAACCAATAGCGTCCACTTAAGTGGATGCTAAAAGCTGGAAAAAAATAAAAAAAGAAAAAAAAAATCAAATAAAAGATCAATAGGGTCGACTTTGAGAGTCGACCCTAATAGTTGAGTATTAGGCTCGACTTTGTCGATCCTAAAGAGTGCGTAGAAGAAATAAAAAAAATAAAATAAAATAAAATTGATGACCAATAGCGTCCACTATAAGTGGACGTTGAAGACATATTATTAGGGTCGACTCTCAAAGTCGACCCTAATAGTTAAGTATTCGGGTCGACAAAGTCGACCCCAAAGAGTGCGTAGAAGAATTAAAAAAAAAATTAAAAAAATAAAATTGATGACCAATAGCGTCCACTAGGAGTGGACGCTGAAGACATATTATTAGGGTTGACTTTTAAAGTCGACCCTAATAGTTAAGTATTTTGTCGACCCTAAAGAGTGCGTAGAAGAATTAAAAAAATAAAATAAAATAAAATTGATGACCAATAGCGTCCACTAGGAGTGGACGCTGAAGACATATTATTAGGGTCGACAAACTTTGTCGACCCTAAAGAGTGCATAGAAGAATTAAAAAAAATAAAATAAAATTGATGACCAATAGCGTCTACTAAGAGTGGACGCTGAAGACATATTATTAGGGTCGACTTTGAGAGTCGACCCTAATAGTTAGGTATTAGGGTCGACAAAGTCGACCCTAAAGAGTGCGTAGAAGAATTAAAATAAAATTAAAAAAAATAAAATTGATGGCTAATAGCGTCCACTTTTAGTGGACGCTAAAGACCCATTATTAGGGTCGACTCTCAAAGTCGACCCTAAAACTTAAGTATTAGGGTCGACTAAGTAGAAAAATAAAAATAAAATAAAAAAATAAAATTGATGCCCAATAGCGTCCTCTAAAATTGTGTATATATCACTGCATGCTTTAAAATTTTCAAATAAAGTGACACAATATGCACCGTTAAATATAACAAAATAAAATTTTAACCGTAAAAGTAAAGCTCTCCCTTTCACTTATTCCATATGTAAAGTTGTTTCAATATATATATATATATATGTTTTTTTTTTTAAGAAAAAGGAAAATTTCTTCTATTTCAATTCCATCCTCCCAAAGAAAGATTTTAATTTGTATACATTTGCCATTTGGTTAGGAGTTCCATTTGGAGGATAAAGTTTTCATTCGGACTAATTTGAAGACTTAATTCCCATTTCATAATTCATATTAAATTTTACAGATCTAATAGTGTATATATATTATATGATGAATATATTGATACCTTATGGAAAGATTTTACACTGTTAAATATAACAAAATAAAATATAAACCGTAAAATAATTCCTCTCAGTTTTAAGTGAAAATATATTGATACCTTGCAATTCAACAACCGGCCGTGTGCAAATACGGGGTCATTCCCATAAGAAAACACAAAAGCAAGTAAAAAGAAACAAAACTAAAGACAAATAAAAAGATTAACTTAAAACATACTAAAAAAAATAAAAAGGGTAAACTATAGGGTGCCTCCTATGAGCGCTAAGTTTAACGTCTTCAGCCAGACGGTGGTCCCTGCTTACTGTTGTCTAGAAGATGATGCTCATGCAGATGGTGGTGGCAACCGGGTGAGAATGGACTGCATCAATTCTTCTAAGGCGCCTAGGCGTTTGTCCATCAATTCTTTATTTTCCCGAGCCTCCTTTCTTTGGCCAGCCAACTCTCTCCGAAGGCCCGCTATTTCTTCAATAAGTGATCGGTTTTGTGCCTCCTCCTCAGATGCCTCTGGCTCAACTACAGGTTCATCTTCGGCCATCGGCTCGGCCTCACTCTCTTCCGGACCAGCTGCTGGTCCCCGGGGCATGTGGGATAAGCTCTTGTTCCATTGGCGAATGCCAAATATGGGAGTAGTAGTGACTGGCTCATCAGTTGCGGTACCCTTGATGCCTTTCTTCCGGAGGATGTACAAGATTAAGTATGGGAAAGGCAACCCCCATGAATGTGTGGACTCCGCTCCTCCAACGTGCACCCCATTCCAAAATTTCTGAATTTGGTTCCAAATTATGTCGGGAATGGAGTACCAAGCATCTTTATGGAAGGCGTAGAGTGTTTGAAGAAATTGATCCTGCCTCTGAGATTTGTGCCCCAAGGGAAAAGCATTACGGTGTAATATGGAGTCCACAAACCAAAACCGTTGAGGTAGCTTGGATCGGCTACCGGCATTATGCTGGGAATCGGCATATTGCCCATCGCACATGTCCTCAATGATTTCTGCCACGTAGAATCTGGCCAGTTGCTCAGCAAGTTGTGTGGCTTCTGGAGGGTGCTCATGATTGCATTGAAGGGCAGCAGCAATGTCGGCCCGTGTTACGTCAATAGCTTTGCCTTTCACTTTGGAAGAGAGGGCCGCCACATTGTTGCAGTCATGCGACAGGTTGGCATAGAACTTGATCACCAATTTTCTGTAGGCAGTGGTGGTGACCGGCTTGAAAAGCTTGTTGAGCCCCCGTCGCTTGAACTCGGCGACCGCCCATTGAGTCGCCTCAAGATTTTGAAAGTCTTCGCGAATGGTGAAGGTGGTCTCAAATAGCAGCTCCCGCTCCTCAAAAGTGGGCGGGGGAGAAATGGCTCGGGTATCGGACCCTCGGGAGGACGAAGCTCGAGCTCTTGGCATGATGAGCTTGATTGGGGACTTTTGACAAACACCTGGTGTGCACTAGAGAGAACCAAAATTGCAAAACAAAGCAACTCCGCTTAAAACCCCCTGCAAAAATACCAAAATCCAACCACAACAAAGCAATGTGGGTGGATGAACACCCACAATTGCAGAAATATGAGAAAAAAAAAAGTTGGGGAAGTGATCGGGGTTGGGGTGTTGATGGGAATGGGGAACGGGGTGTAAAGTAGAGGTGGTGAAAAATACCTGGTATGGTTGCCGGAGAAGAGAACCGTGTGGTGGCTATGTGGTAGAGGTGGTGAAAAACGGTGGAGGAGTGAAGGAGTGGTGAAAAACGGTGGAGGAGTGTCGGAGGTGGGTGCTGCTTGGAGAAGAAAAATATGTGGGGTGTGGGGGGAAAGTGACCTAAAATAGATCACGTGGTGTGCTGTCCGAGTGCGATCGATCGCACAAATGGTGCGATCGATCGCATTCGGGCAGCATGTGCGCGTTGTTTCTGTTACTGCGATCGATCGCACCTTGGGTGCGATCGATCGCAGTAACAGAATGTTAAAACAGATTACATATATATATATATATTTTATTTTATTTTTATTCTATTTTTATTCTATTTTTATTTTTATTGCATAATGTACAACAACTTTGATAGTGATACAATGAAATGATAGGATCAAGTGACAATCAAAATTGAAATAATTGAAATTAAAGGTTCTTTCAAACATCTGTTTGATCATAGTACATTTGTTCAATCGATCATGATAGGATCAAATGATCAATCAAACTTGAAACAATTAAAATTGAAGGTTTGATCGAATATCCGATCAATCATAATGAATTAGTTCGATTGATCGTGATAAGATCAAATAATTGAAACAATTGAAATTGAAGGTTTGATCAAATATCCGATTGGTCCTACCTAGTGCATTCGTTCGATCGATCGTGATAAGATCAAATGATCGAACAAAATTCAAACAAATTAAATGTTCAATCGAACATTGAATTGAAGTCTAAGCATTTTATATTATATTAGTGCATTACTTAAATTGATCGGGATACAATCAATAAAACTTGACATGATTGAAGGTTCAATCAAACATTTGATAAAATCAATTCCGATCGATACTATTACATATTAGTCTGATCGATCATAATGGGATCAAATCTTCGATCAAACATCCGATCGATTATAATGAATTAGTTCGATTGATCGTGATTAGATCAAATGATTGAAACAATTGAAATTGAACGTTTGATCGAATATCCGATCAATCATAATGAATTAGTTCGATTGATCGTGATAAGATCAAATAATTGAAACAATTGAAATTGAAGGTTTGATCAAATATCCGATTGGTCCTACCTAGTGCATTCGTTCGATCGATCGTGATAAGATCAAATGATCGAACAAAATTCAAACAAATTAAATGTTCGATCGAACATTGAATTGAAGTCTAAGCATTTTATATTATATTAGTGCATTATTTAAATTGATCGGGATACAATCAATAAAACTTGACATGATTGAAGGTTCAATCAATCATCTGATCGATCGTAATGGGATCAAATGTTCGATCAAACATCTGATCGATCATAATGAATTAGTTCGATTGATCGTGATATGATTAAATGATCGATCAAACATCCAATCGATCCTAATAGATTAGTTTGATAGATTGCGATAGGATCAATCGTTCGATCAAACATCTGATCGATCATAATGAATTAGTTCGATTGATCATGATAGAATCAAATGTCCGATCAATCCTACTGAATTAGTTCGATTGATCGTGATAGGATTAAATGTTCGATCAAACATCCTAGCGATCCTAATGAATTAGTTCCATTGACTGTGGTATGATCAATTGATAGATCAAACTAGATACAATTGAAGGTTCAATCCAACATTCAATTGAACTGTTAGCTTTTTATATTATCTTAGTGCCTTAGTTATATTGATCTTATATTATCTTTGGATTTTGTATTATTTTATAACTAATTATAAGAGGAATATCAACTTAATGATCTTTATCATAAAAATTTTATAAACGGAAATTACAAATAACTAAATAAATAAAAATTAAAAAATTGGTAGTATAATTTTTTTTTGGGAAAAATATAAAAAAGATACTAAAGTAGCCTCCCGAACAACCAAATTGTATAAAAATGCCACTTATTTTTAATATTCATATAATACCCCTATTATTTTAACAAATAAATAATAAAATAAAGGGAAAAAAAAACGAAAATTTATTCAAAAAATAAATTACAAATTGCTTCATGTTTTTTTTTTTTTTTTCTCATTTATTTTGGAGCCTTTTTTTTATATTTTTCTCATTTTTTTTTTTTTTTTAAAGAAAAATGCCCCAAATAGCCACTAATTGAGCTGCACAAAATAATTTCCCGCCATCTACTAAAAACTGGCGGGTGCTCAAAATTTCGGAGGAAATTTGTTTACCAAATCCCACAACCACATGAGCTGCAGCTAATATCACTCTCACTCTCACTCTCACTTTCACTCTCTCTCTCTCGATCGCTCTCTCTCTCACTCAATACTCCGGCGCAAGGTTCTCTCTCCGGCAGCTCTCTTTCCGGCGCACCTCTCTCTGCCAGCTCTCACTCCGGCGCACTTAACGCTCTCCCGTAGCTTTCTCTCCGGTATGAGTTTCTCCTAACCCTTGAAAACCTTAAATGAGTTTCTCCTCTCTTCTTCTCTTTCTATTTTGCATCTACTGTTCATGGGTTGCATTTTTGCATCTAAAATGGTTGATTTTTGTGGTTTCTATACTGTTTCCTGTGATTTTGAGTATTGAGATATTTTCAAACGTAGTAGGAGGCTAATATTTGATCATTTCAAGCTTGTGTTGGGTGTAAATTTATTCAAATTTGCTCTTCATTTTGTTGTCAATACTGTCTCTGGAGAAAATCCAGTTGATTTCTTGATGGCATATTTACTAACCTGTAGAGTATAGCCCTTTAATCTGATTTCAGCTGAATTCCTTTTCTTTTAATTTTTCCATTGAGGAGTTGGGTAAATTTCCTTATTTATTCAATATAGTGATCTCAACTCGGATTGTGTCCGTACAAGTCTCTAGTCATTGATATGGTAAATATCTCTGCTGTACTTTCTTCCCTGTAATGTCTACAGTTTGCTTAGTTTCAGAATTTTGTCACTACACCAAGAAAAGAAGAAGAAGAAGAAAAATAGGATCGAAATAGTTTCCTTTTAAACCTTGGTTAGGCAGCTCAAATCCTTAAACAGTGCTGTAATGATGGATATGTTGATAAAAAGTAAAAAGTCTAACTCTGGGTTTTTTTTGTTTTTTGCTATGCTGGATTAACGCCTGAATATCTACCATATTTGCGGCGTTCTGGAAAGTTAATTCTACATTGAAAAGATGAATTACTCACATGCATAAAGCAGATGGATTATAAATGTGCTATTGATATTAAGTCTTGCATTGGTCTCTTACCGGATGAAACTAAGTTTATAAATAAGCTCTAAATGTAACTTGAGTAGTGTTTTTACAATAACAACGCAAATATGACTTACTTTTTAGTAACATGCTAAGGCATTGCATGACGTGGGCCTTGAGGAGAATGTTAGCAATTGAAGCGGGGAGAGATATCATTAGAGACAGAGTGTGTTAAGGGGAGGTTTATACTACTAGCTGGGGATAAATTTTAGCTTTCTCTATTATCAAGGCTCTTAAGAAAATAATACCTTTAAATCAAAGGCATTGTATCTCAAACAGATATCTTGGGATTGCAATATTAAACTAGCTTGACACCAATCTTGCCTCTCTTTCAAACCACTAATTAAAGATAATTAAATACTATTATATGCCCCATCAACGCATCAAATTTGGCAGGTCTATACAAGCAGGTTGCAATAACCATGTCTTGATCACCACTGTTGTAAAATAAAAAGTATATGATCGAGTGAAGTATCTTACTTATTATAGCAATGAAATTAGCTTTTGGTGCAATCTAGGCAGGGATAATAACTTATGACACGACCTACAAACCCGACACAAACTCAACATGGATTTAGCGAGTTAGAATTAAAGAGTCTAACTCGTTTAATTAAGTGTGTAAAATTAGGGTTGATCCATATAGTCTTATACGCATACCTTGACACAACCCGAACTCGAAACACAAGAAGTTGCCACCACTAACTATTCATGGCAAGGGTAATTAATAGTACTGCAAATTGGGGAGGATATATGAAAAATAAAATTTATGACATTACCTGTAAATTAACATTCTAGAGACATGTTGTATAAAGTGTCAAACTAGAGCCATGTTGTATTATTTGATTAGTTTGATGAAACATATGGTTAATTAATTGGATGACATATTGACAGAGAGACATTTAAAAGTAGATAAAAAAATTAAAGATTTAATTGTCAAAATTGAAATCGCACGAAAACCCTAATAACCTAATTTGATTTTTTGCTTTAAAATATTTACATACCTTGCGGATGCCAAGAACATCTTGAACAGTTTTGTTGTTGGCCCAAATGTAAGAGAGCATATAGTTATAGCTCTACAAAATGAATGAGTTGGTTATAGTAATAGAAAAACAAAAGGGGAAGCTAGTAAGATTTGCTATAGTCATGTTGAGGCCTTAGTCTTTGTGGCTATGGTTTTATTCTCTACCAAATCATCAAAATTGAAAAAGAGAATAAAAACAGGTTATTGACTGGGATAGCTTTTAAGCTTGTGTGTATCTTAAGATTTTGTAGATTTCATAACTCTACTCTTTTGAACTTTGAAGTTCAAGTTGGTTCTATTCTGAATTCTTTTTTAGTGCCTTTGCTACTTCTAGTTGGCTTTCAACTTTGATCTGTTTTGGCTACTTCTAGATGGCTTTGGTCAATGATCTGTGAAAAAACTTATTCCAGGGCTATAGTTAAGTGTTTTTTAAGGGTCCTAGAAAAATGGTTGTGGTTCTCTTAGGCCGTAGTGCGATCGATCGCAATACATTCAGTTAAGCCCTTGATAGTGCGATCGATCGCACTCACTACAAGTAAAAACCTTTCTGGTGGTGCGATCGATCGCACTACGTGCTGAAGCCCCTGATAGTGCGATCGATCGCACTCACTACAAGTAAAAACCTTTCTGGTGGTACGATCGATCGCACTACGTGCTGAAGCCCCTGATTGTGCGATCGATCGCACTCACTACAAGTAAAAACCTTTCTGGTGGTGCGATCGATCGCACTAATTGCTGAAGCCCCTGATAGTGCGATCGATCGCACTCACTACAAGTAAAATCTTTCTGGTGGTGCGATCAATCGCACACGTGATCATCTGAAAACTTGTATTCCCACTGCATGTCTCCCTTCTTCTCTTGTGGTTGCATTAAACCTCTCTTCTTCTCTTGTAACCTATTAAACCTTGCTTCTTCTCTTATTATTACTAGTTTATTAGTATTAAGTCTTATTCTTATATTAGGATTATGTTATTAATTTTCTAGTTCACATCAACTTATGTTATCAAAGTTGGTATAGTACATGATTGTATTATCTTTTCGATTTAAGTTCAATAAGAAAGCAGCACAGTAAACTTGAAGCAAGACAACATTCTATAATAAATATCAAAGCTAACAACAATGGTAAAAAATGTAAAACTGTCATTGAGCTAAACAAGTAAATAAATTACAAATAGAAATTTGTTCTAAACTACTAACCCACTTCTAGAATATTTTGTTAGGTAACATGGCATTGAGCTAGCATCAATATTTGAGAATAGACCTCCCATTTAATTCTATTAATTCTTAAGAATCTGATCTTCTAATTCTCTTGTGTGCGTACATGTACGTAACGAATAACCTCTAATAGGGACATCAATATGGATAGGAGTTGGATGCGGGAAAGTACTCGATATTCTGAACACGAACAATCATCTTCAAGTAACAGTGATACAGATTCTGAATATGAATCTGATGATGATATGTGTTGAACATAAGCTCACATTTGGTGTAAGTACAAAGTGTATTAGCATATTTAATGAAGTTGATGCTCTCTCTCTCTCTCTCTCTCTCTCTATATATATATATATATATATATATATATATATATATATGTATTGTGGTGTTTTTTTTTTTTTTTTATTAGCATGATTATTGTATGTTTGTCAAAAATATTGAACATACTATATGGTTATAATTTGACTAATATAATTTTTTGGTTTTTGAGTTGTTTGCAGATTGATCATAACAATGATAACAACAGGACGCAAACGTGTTCCAGCAGCACGAGGCCGAGGCCAAGGTCAAGGTCGGGGCCTTATTGACGAGCATGAGAGTCCGACTCCCAATTCTGAGTTTGGTGACACAGATATGCAAATGGCGCCCCGCCCCCCCTCCTCCTCGAGTCAGTGGATAGGCATCCTTCGCACGAGTCTAATAATCCTATTCACTCAGTGGCAGGATTGGATTCACAGGGAGGCGCCCCTACTGCATCTTGTAAGTTCATGAATTATATATTTATGAAATGTTATTTTTGTATTATTTTGGTTTGTTATAAACATTTGACAATATAACTTACTACGTTACCATGTTTTGCATAACAGCTACCACGTCTGTCAGAAGTGTAAGGGGTAAGGCCAAGTGTAAGAAGTTGAGTGAGCACGTACTTAAGAATGGTCCCTTAGTGCTAAACATCCCAAATAGACACCGGGCACCTATAGGCGATAATGCATCATGGTTTGCAAGCAAGATGGGGGAGATTATTCGTAACATGTGTGAACTCCATCACGGTGAATGGAAAAAGGTCCCAGCTGAGGAAAATAGCATGTTATTATTTCATGTTCAGGTATGAATATCAATGTAATGTTTAAGAATATGTTTCATATGAAAAAATAATGTGACACATTTTTTACCATTGTTTTCTTATCTATTATGTATCAGTCAAAATTCGCACTGAATATGGGACGATACGAGCACGTCAAAGCTATTGAAAATAAATTGGGTCGTGCATTTGCTAGGCTTCGTTCGAACTTGTATAGGGACCACTACAAAAAATATTTTGAAGGCATTGATAAAGACGATGATGAAGGGATTGCCAAGGCTATTGGGAGGGAAAACGTGCCAGTAGGATATGGTCCTGAACAGTGGAACCTAATATGTGACTCATTTGATGACGATAAATGGAAGGTAAATATATATTATTATACTGATTAGAAAATTCAGATTGACATAATTTGCATGCACTTGAAGACATTTTATGAATAATTGTGTTTTTTTTTTCTCCAAATTTCATAGACAAAGTCTGAACGAAATATAAAAAAAAGAAGCAAATTGGAAACAAAGCACACAGCTGGGACTTGTTCATTTGTCAACGTCATTTACAAAAAGGTAAGTATGTCTTTTTTATAATTTAATTAAAGTAACATTATTTAGTGTAAACTTTGATTATATGTATTATGTGTGGGAACAAGAAACAAAAGTGAAGCCCAATCCTGTTGAACTATATGAGGCTACCCATACAAGAAAATAGGATAAAGAGTTTGTGAACGACAAATGCAAAAGTCTATATGTAAGTAAATGTTTACGCTCCGATCATTAAGTTGATTAGTGAAGAACATGAATAGTAAACTTGCCTGAAGTGTATATTAAACTAAGGCCAACTATGACTTGTGCAGCTTTAGATGCAAGAATTAACAACCAGTCAGGCCTTAGAGGAAGACAGTGTGGAGGGAACAAGTGTGGAGGACCGAATGCAATAAATAGTCACACAAGTGCTAGGGGGCCGACGATCTGGTCACGTTAGAGGAATGGGATGCGGTCTTATTCCTACCCCTTTAAGTACTTCATCTCAAGCATTCATCCACTTCGACAACCATGACGAGTGTAGGAAAAGACAAGAAGATACTCAAAGCGAGCTTCAACAGACTAGAATCGAACTTCATCAATATAGGGAGAATTTGCAAGCCAACGTTGAGGAAACGAACAAATTCAAAGCCACTGTTGAGTTCTTAATGTCACGTATTGGAGGGTTAGTGAAACTATACCTATGCATTAATTTTACAAAAATACACATACTAAGTAATCGTTAAAAAGCTTATTGATCATTATATGAAATTCTATTCTTCTTAGGTCTGGAGGGAGCTTGCTTGGAGGTCCATCAAGTGAAGCCAACAATTGAGGGAGCTTTGGAATAACCATTTATTTAGGATGTACTTTTTGATACCATCTATTTGAGATATATTTTTTGATACTATGTATTTGGATAGTTGTTGGTACTTTCTATTTGCTATTGTGTATTTGAGTATTTGTTGATCGTGATCTGTTTGGTAATGTATATTTGTTGGTACTTTTTATTTGGTTTATATTATGTTAAGATCTTCGCAAAATTTTTGGTTCAAGAACTTTTGAGTTAGTAAATCTCCCTTGACATGTTTATCAAGGTTAAAGAACTTTGAGTAAACAATGCAAGGGAGTAATAATATATTTCTAAATTTTATTTTTGAGTGTATGCAGGATGACAAGAGTACAAGAAAGTTAAACCACCCAAGCAGGTTCTCACTTTAATATGTTTCATGAAGAAACACATTTTTAGTATCTCTTTCTCTATCATCTTAGGTTTCATTCTCATTGTCTTTGATATTATATATTGGTTCATTGTGGTAGATTACTCAAATTGCTTATGAGGATGAATTGGCGAGGAAGAGGATGCAGATAAGTACTTTATTTTGGGTTCTGGAATTTTGCTAGCCATGGATTGTAAATCATATATTTAATAGTTTTCTCCCTTGGCAGGTTTGGTTCATGGGGCAGTTCTCACATATTTTTAATGATTTTGATGAGGTTAGTCATTTTGAGTTACGTTTCTTGTGATCATTTAGATTAGTTTGAAGATTGTTGTCTGATGTGGTGAAGTAGTGTTAATGCATAGTAGTCTTCTCTAAAAGGTGTTAAACTTTTAAACTTTGCCAATATTTGTGGTTTTCGGTTTGTGTTTCCAATGATAGGTGTCGTTTTGTAGTTTTAAGCCATTATTCATGATATGTTTGGCCTTTATATTATATCATTTTCATAATTATAGGATAAATTAAGAGGTATAAGATGTGTTAGTTGTGGTGAATGAATGGGAGAGAGTGGTTGATGGGTTTGTTTTGTTTTGGTGATTGATAGTGTCAAGAAGGAACGAAGCGGCGGGGTGGCTGAGGAAGATGGTGGGAGTAGTGGGGGCGAAGGATTTGCCAGCGGAGCAGTCGGAGCAGGAGTTCAGGCTGGGATTGAAAAGTGGGATCATTCTCTGCAATGTGCTCAACAAGGTTTACTCTGGAGCTGTGCCCAAAGTTAGCCTTTTCCTCATCCTTCTCTTCGTTTCAATTCTGTGTCTTTTTTGTTTTTTCAATTTGGGATGTTTAAGCAGTAGTTTGATTTCTTTTCAGGTAGTGGAAAGTCCATGTGATTCTGCTTTGGTTCTTGATGGGGCCGCATTGTCCGCATTTCAGTACTTTGTGAATGTGAGGAATTTCCTGGTGGCTGTGCAGGAAATGGGAATTCCTACGTTTGAGGCGTCTAATCTAGAACAAGTATGTATTCAGGGATCAGGATTCTCAAAAAATTAGGGACTTTAGTATCTCTGTTTTTCATTAAAATAGAAATTTCTGTTACTTTTAGCCCATTTTTCACATACATCAGATGCTGAGGATAGAACATATATGGTTTACGGATAGAAATTTGTATAGTAATTCAAAATAAATTTGTTAAATTTGAAGGAGGGAAATCTGGTTGAATCTGTGCTAAGTAAGATTGTGGAGGAGTTTGAGCATTGCATTTCAAGCCAATTTGAGCTGGTATGTTAGCTTTGGTTATCCAAAACAATCATTTTTCTTTCTTTATTTTTCAGCATAAGGAAACAATTTGGGCAGAGAGATCCTTTTTCAATATGGATTAGGTGATCAAATATGCTTTGACATTCAACCTAGGACTAGGAATTGATGCACATTCCAAATCAATAAACATGTTCTCTTGGATCCTAAACAAGTTTTTTTTTCCTCTACTTTTCCTATAACTTAATTAATACCTATTTGACTCGTTATTTGTTCATTTATTTGTAACCATTATTCTTCTTTGTTGTGCTTTGACTCTCTATGTCTTGGTTTGGTTACACTTGTTAACCAAGTTTCATAAACCTTTGTTGGTCAGTTTTTATGGAGGGTAGAATGTGGTGTGGGCCTTTTATGAAGTTTTGAAGTATCTGATAGGATCTTCAAAATAATGGCCTCTTGTATTGGACACAGTCAATCTTTGTGGCAATAGAAAGGATAATTTCAGATAGGATAGAACAACAAAATATATAGGATCATCAATTGAGCCTCTTGTTTGCATGGGAATGTATTTATGTGGGCAAACATAATTTGTTATTGAGGTCCATCAACCAACCTAGTATACAGAGATTAAGGCTTAGTTGAGTTGACTTTAAAGCTTCAAAGTGTAGATTTTTTTTTTTTTTAATATTTTGGCTGCTGTATTTTATGCACAGAAAAGGAAATATTCTGATAAGTTAGGACCTCAATGGAGCAAGGAGGAGCTTGAGCATTTTTATGAAGCCTATCGGAAATATGGAAAAGACTGGAAGAAGGTATGCCTTTATTTGACGTTGTGTTTTATTTACTCTTTTGGGATTTACTTAATTAGCCATAATTGGTTGTCTTTCATTATATAAGCAGCTTCTAATTTTTGTGGTGTAACTTGATATCTAATTTGGTTATTCATACATATGCAAACATTTTTCATGCTTTCTCCCTGTAATACTGTTTACAATAAAATTTTCTGTTCTAATGAGACAATTTATAACGTGCTCTAGTTTTGTTTTTGGTCTCTTTTCTATATTATTGACTTCTGTGCATATATATCTAGGTGGCTGTTGTAGTACATAACGGATCCGTTGAGATGGTGGAGGCTCTCTACATTACAAACTGGGTTGGTAGCGTCCATTACTGTTAGATTGATTTATAACTAGAATCCGTAAAAAACAAAGCTTTCTGTAATTTAGGAGTATTATGGACAATTATACCAATAGTTCTGTATATATGTGACTCTACCTTTTCCTTTCCTTGCATAAGCAGTGGATATTCTTCTTTTCATGCAAGCCAATTTTTAAAACTAAGCACTATTTTCACTTTTCTTGTATAATCTATTGCACTTTCTTTTAATGTAATTGATTTGCATGAACTAATGATCAGGGTATGACCAGGTTTAATATTTCTTTTTTTTTTTTCTTAATACTTGTCACTGCTTTGTCTTGAACGCATTCTTATAGATTTGAATAAGGGTCATAGTGCTCATTTACTTCTATTAATTGCAAGCTGGAGGATTGAATCTACTAAACCTCTTGGCAGAAAATAGTTTCTTTTGCATCCCAGTTATTAGATACTTTGGAGCGGGTTTGTCATTCAGTTAATAATTTCTTCTAGTTTCAGTAGTTAGTTTTGGTGAGATTCTTGATAACTAAAGTTAATAAATTTGTATGAAATTTGATCTTAAATTCAGAAATGAAATTGGTTTGCATATGTAAGTAATTTGGTTCCCTGGGTCTGCGATCGATCTCATTTGGAGTGCGATCGATCGCAAAATATTGAAAGCGCACTGGTACTGCGATCAATCGTACACGATTGTGCAATCGATCGCAAAATCTCAAACACCTTCTGGTACTGCGATCGATCGCACACGATTGTGCGATCGATCGCAAAATCATAAAACACCTTTTGGTACTACGATCGATCGCACAATCGTGTGCGATAGATCGCAGATTATTTTTTTAAAATTTTTTTTAGGACCATTAGGGTCCACTTTGTGGACGGTAATAGTTAACTATCAACATCCACTTTGATTTGGACGCTGATAGTGAATTTTTTTTTTTTTTTTTTTTTAGGACCATTAGGGTCCACTTTGTGGATGCTAATGGTTAACTATTAGCGTTCACTTTAAGTCGGCACTAATGGTTAACCATTAGCATCGACTATGGTTTCCGTTTACATCACCTTTAGGGTCAAAAAATTGTGACTTTTAGGGTCGATAAAGTGGACGCTAAAAGTTATCATTAGGGTCGACTTTAAGTGGATGCTGATAGTTAATTTTTTAAAAAAATTTTTTTAGGACCATTTGTGGACCCTAATGGTTAACTATCAGCGTCCACTTTGATTTGGACGCTGATAGTGATTTTTTTTTTTTTTTTTTTTTTTTAGGACCATTAGGGTCCACTTTGTGGACGTTAATGGTTAACTATTAGCGTCCACTTTAAGTCGACGCTAATGGTTAACCATTAGCGTCGACTATGGTTTCCGTTTACATCACCTTTAGGGTCAAAAAATTGAGACTTTTAGGGTCGATAAAGTGGACGCTAAAAGTTATCATTAGGGTCGACTTTAAGTGGACGCTGATAATCACACATTTGATCATTAAGGTCGGACTATTAGCGTTGACACCTTTAGGGGCCAAAAGTCGACGCTGTTGTCAACAGCGTCCACTTTAGGACTTTTAGGTCGACTCAAAGTCGCCCCTAAAGACCTAAATTCTTGTAGTGGTTGTCGTTGCTAAATGGGATGATTAACAATATATGTCGTCCTACTTGTCCCAACAATGCAATCGCGCTCTTTCACCACGCCTGATTGAACAAGATTTAATGAATTCGTGGGGTTGGGGACATCTTAGGAAGTTTCGCCGCAAAAAAAGAACATGTATGGCACATGATTAAGGGTATGTTTGGAATTGGGTTTCAATAATTGCAATTTTTAAAATTGCCTTTTTAAAATCGTTACTTTTTAAAATCATAAAAGCGTTTGGTAAAATATGTTAAAAAGTACTTTTTTTTTTCTTTTTTTTTTTCAAATATTTGTTATTTGAAATCATGATTTTGGTTTAAATTCGTGCATTTTCAAATAAGCACCCCCTAACTTGCAATGTTCGTGCATTTTTTCTATTTTAAATTAAATGTTTTTTAAATCGCAATACCAAATGCCTTATGTTTTGCGATATCTTTTAAAAAAACAGATTATTCTTGCGAAATCACATTCTGAAACGCACCCTAAATTTTCATCGGAGAAGACGATAGTGAGTAACGGATGTGCTATATTGACAAATTTTAAAATTTTATTGTAATACATTGCCAATTTTTAAACATTAGAGGTCAACTTACAAATTGGATGAAACTTTGAAGGGTAAAGTGTATTTTTTCCTATATAATTTATATGCAGAAGTCAAAAGATCCCGTTAAAAAAGTGTAAGTATTGTAGTGGATACTGAGAGTGACATTGTTTTCATTAATATAATGATTGTTGTTTTATTCGTTACCTACCTTCAAATATTGAACATAAATGAAATAAATGCATATTGCATCCAAAAATAAACAAAGAGCTAAAATGATAGCTAAAAATTGGGGAGTAGTGGGGTGCCAAGCTACCAGTGGACTGGATAGTATTTGTTAACAGTGGACAGGATAGTATCGGTTAACAATCCAAAGACTACTGATGAATAAACAAACTAGGAGGTTATGTGCTACTAGTGGACTAAGATGTTGCGAGGTACTAGTCTAAAAATTAATAAACTTTATATGGTAGGAGTGTTGACTCCAAAATTTATTATCGAATTCTCGCTCTAAACAAGAGATGTGAAAGAACATAAATATAAGACTTTATTTAAACTAAATGATGGTTGCATTGCATATTCATACATATATAATCATTGTTATTAATATTGCTTTAATAAGGGTAAATATATTATAAATTCTTGAGTCAACGCACCACAACTGAAAACTCCCTAAACTTTATTTTTTCGAAGTCAAGAAAATCATTGTGTCTTCACCATAGTTGCATGATTTTTGACCCTATGAAGCAACCAACTTCACAGGAGGAAGTTGCAGTGTGATGGGTGGAAGGTAGTTTACTGAGAGAGTGTGAAGTGGTGGAGCTAGCTAGTTTCCCGCTGGAATTCTATTCTCTCTTTCGTTTAAAGCATTTAAATCGTTACGTAGGATGGGCTACTTAGGTTTCTTTTATGTCAAATCTAAATCGTTTGAATTATTTGGAAGAGCGAATCGTTTTGCCACGCAGATGGAATGGGGAAGGGGACAAATTACGTCTGTGGAGATGGGTTTCATGTGTCTAAAATGACTCCACAAGTCTATGGAAGAATTAGTTTCGAGCAATACAAAGGTGGGCGCTTGCCGCAACCATCGAGTTGGGGGATTGGTGTTGTTCCTGCAGAGACGTAAGAAAGGATTTGGTAATTTTTTGGAGATTGCAGAATTTAATCGTGGTGGGAGAAGTAGTCATGTTGTGATTCTGGAGGGAAGGGAGGGGTGTGGAAGGAAACAGTTCATCTCACAAGTGGAAAGACTAATTAAGTCCACCGAAAAAGTGAGCGAACCAAATCAGAAGATGATTCCGAAGGCATTGGGTCAATTGGTTGAGGAAGGGAAATCTTTTGCTGAAGTGGTACAGGGCAAGACCAACATTACTGTGTCCTCAGATGTTGTGGGTGCTGTCCAATCGATGTTTTAACTACCGGTAAAGTCACGGTTGAGTGTAAAAGCAGCAATCGGGTCTCTGGTTTTTATATTACGTGGATGACAACAAGCCGGTGCCCGTGATGCCTATTCCGGGCAGTGAATCTCTTCCTCCTGATCATGTGTTGACTAAAAAAGCGAAGCAGTCTAGCCTTCCTAAAAAGATTGTCTCTGACATTCACTATAAGGGAAAGGGTGTGTGCCACAAGAATTTGGCTCTTGTCAACGGCTGCAAATCACATGGGGGAAGAGAAAAACTAATCCAATCACTGAAGAAGCTGCAGGTGGAGCTGAGGTCCTGTATTCAGCTTGCCTCGACTTCTCCTTGTGTTTGTGGACTAGAGGTATTTGGGCTACTGAGTAGCAGAGCTAAGGTTGGGGTGACCTAGCCAAACTCATACTTGCATAATAAGATAGGCAAGGCCTAGCCCACTGTCAAGGGCAAAGTCTTGTTGAAGTATAGGAGAAGGAAGGTTGGGCCGCAGACTTGGGCGCTGCCTTGGTTGGTTCGCAAGAAGTCTCATCCTCGGCTGGTTGGTTGTCGAAGGGGATTCTTAGGTCAATGTCGACGTCTACTCAGAGGGTGCCAGAGACACAGTCACCACCAGAGACAACCCAACTCTCGCCTGCGTTAGGTCAGCCGTCGCCGAAGCTTGCCCTTTCAGCGCAGAGGGTACCAGAGTCTCTGTCTCCGATGGTGACTTCCCAGTTCTCGCCAATGATAGCTCTGCCGATGCCGATGCTTGCCCAGTCTTCGCCGAAGCTTGTCCAGTCTTCGACGGAAGTTGTTGTCAGTCCCTGTCTGCAGCTTGAGGGGCTCAGTGAGGGTCCGGTGTTGGTGGGTTTGGCGGGGAAGGCCTCGATGAAGGGAGGCTTGACTCTGGAGTATCTCCAGGGAGCTAGAAAAGAGCTGAATTCTGCTAGGCAAGGAGAACTGAGTGCTGAGGAGGGTGTGGGTCCACCATCGGTGTCGATCAGTAAGGTGGGCTTCTAGTTGGAGTGCTCTAGGGGGGACGGCAATGCTGGGGAAGGGCTGATTTCGACGTCAAAGGAGCATCATGTGCCGTCGCTAGCCCAGTATTCGTCAGAGATCAGAAAGGCACTGGAAGGGATATTGGGGTTGCTGCCGGCGTCAACTCAGGTGCCGAAGATTTTGTTGCCGGCGGTAATGGTGACCTAGAAGGTGGGCTTGTCGTCGGAATGCCCCTTGGAGGCCAGCAACGCTGGGGAGGGCCTGGGTTCGTTGTCATAGGAGAGGCTACTATTGTCTATCAAGATTTCTACTAATTTGCCGGAAAGGGCTCAGTCTTTGCCGGAGACAGGTTCTCATCTGAAACCTGGGTTGATTGGAGTGGGTTGTTCGTCGAAGGCTCCCCGGGGGGAGGCTATGGGTATGGGTTCGTCATCGGTGGGAAGGCTGAGATCGCCTGTGTCTTTGATTCCTATTGAACAGGATGTTGCTCTGTGTATGCCGGCGATTGAACTCTTTGGGCTTGGAAAAGGTATGGATGAGGGGAGTATTTTAGGGACAGTTGGATTGGATGAAATAGGGTCAGAGAAGGTTTATTCTAGCTGGGTTGTTGAGAGTTGTCTAGATTTTTGTCCTAAAATTGGTGTATCTGATGAGGGGAAAAAATGAGAATTTGGCGGCTTTGCTTAATTCTATTGAAGCTTCTAGAGTGCAGCCTGACTCTGACTTGGGGGGCATTTTTGCCAGTATCCTTGCTCCTAAAGAAAATAGGGAGTTAAAGAGATTAGGTTGTTCCCTTAATTATGATAGGTGCCAGACGAAAATTGTGCAAGGTAAGGGTAGAGGGAGGGGCCGATATGGTGGACTATGAAGCCAAAAATCATTGCATGGAATGTGAGAGGGTTGAATGCCCGTAAGAAAAGATTGGGGATTAGGGGTCTCTTGAAAGAGTGGAAAGCAGATATTGTGTGCTTGATTGAGACTAAGATTGAGGCCTTTTCCCGAGAGGTGGTTTATAGTTTATGGGGAGGTCAACATGTGGGTTGGATGTATAAGTGGTCTAATGGTTTGTTAGGGGGTATGTTGTTGATGTGGGATAGGAGGGTGGTTGAGAAAAAGGAGGAGTGTGTGGGGCACTTCACTTTGGCTTGTTCTTTTCAAAATGTGGAGGATAACTTTGTTAGCGTGTTTGGGGGGGTGTATGGCCCGAATGATGATGTGGAGAGAAGGGTCCTTTGGGAGGAGCTGGCAGGTTTGATGAATGTGTGGGAGGTACCTTAGTGTTTTGGTGCGGATTTTAATATTGTCCGGCTTCCTAGTGAGCATTCTAGTGACTCTAACTATACTACGGCATGATGGATTTCTCGGACTTTATATCCGAAAATGGTTTGGTGGATATTTCGTTGGTGGGGGGTCAATTTACTTGGTCGAACAATCAAGAGAATGAGATTTGGTCTATAATTGACCTGTTTTTACTCTCCTCAGATTGGGAGGATCATTATCCGGCTGTGTCACAAAGAAGACTTCAATGTCTACTATCCAATCATTTCCCTTTATCACTGGATTGTGGGGCTCCTTGTGGAGGTAACAAGTATTTTAAATTTGAGAATATGTGGCTTAACTCTGAAGGGTTTGTTGACAAGGTCAAGTCTTGGTGGGGGTCTTACTTGTTTGAGGGCTTACCTAACTTTGTTTTAGCTAATAAGCTTAAATCCCTTAAGCTGGAATTGAAAAAGTGGAATGAGGAGGTGTTTGGTGACATTGAGAGGAAAAAAAGGAGTTGTTGGAAGGAATTCAGGAGTTGGATGCTTTGGCAGAGTCAAGGGGCTTAGTTCAGGAGGAGAAGCTTAAAAAGGCGGATATGTCGAAAGAATTGGAGAATACCTTGTTGTTTGAAGAAATTCATTGGTGTCAAAAGTTGAGAGCTTTATGGCTGAAGGAGGGGGACCGAAATACTAGGTTTTTTCACAAGGTGGCTAATTCTCATTGCAGGTATAGTCGTGTGGAAGTGCTTCATATCAATGGTGTCTTGTCCGACGATCCCACTGAGGTAAAAGATCATATTGTGCAGTTCTATCAAAGCTATATTCAGAGAAAAACACTTGGAGACCTAGAATGGATAACCAATCTTTTTTGTCCATTGATGAGGAGGAAAATAATTGGTTAGAAAGAGATTTTGAGGAAAATGAG
This sequence comes from Corylus avellana, assembly GCF_965113065.1. NCBI lineage: Eukaryota > Viridiplantae > Streptophyta > Magnoliopsida > Fagales > Betulaceae > Corylus > Corylus avellana. Next base: position 11,694,533 of record NC_142497.1, read on the forward strand.
GTATGGGAGGTGGTAAAAGGTATGGAGGGTGACAAGGCACCTGGTCCGGATGGCTTCTCTATGGCTTTCTTTCAAGCTTGTTGGGGTGTAGTAAAACTTGACGTTATGGCTATTTTCGCTGAATTCCATCGAAGATGTCAGTTGGTGAAGAGCTTGAATGCAACTTTTATCTCCTTGAGTTTGCAAAAGACGGATGCGGTGGAGTTGAAGGATTTTCAGCCCATTAGCTTGGTGGGAAGGGTGTACAAAATTGTTTCCAAGGTCCTTGCCAATAGGATGAGAACTGTTTTGGGTAAGATCATTTCCAACTCTAAAAATGCTTTTATAGGTGGTCGTCAAATCTTAGATTCTGTACTCATTGCAAATGAATGTGTGGATAGTCGTATGAGATCTGGGATGTCAGGTGTTCTATGCAAATTGGACTTGGAAAAAGCTTATGACCACGTAAATTGGGACTTTGTTATGTATTTGCTGCATCGTTGCAGTTTCAGTGCGAGATGGAGGGCTTGGATAGAGTGGTGTATTTAGTCGGTAAGATTCTCCATTCTTGTGAATGGTTCTCCGGAAGGTTTCTTTAACGGTTCGAGGGGAATTCGGCAAGGGGATCCTCTCTTTCCATTACTTTTTGTGCTTGTTATCGAGGCCCTGAGTAAGATGGTGAATGCGACTATTGAGCAAGGCCTTTTGACTAGTTTCTCTGTGGGAGAAAGGGTCCTCTCAGAGTTGGTGGTTTCTCACTCTTTATTCGCTGAAGATACTTTGATTTTTTGCGAAGCTTCACCCGAGCAAATCCGTTATGTGCGCCTTATACTCTTATGTTTTAAAGCTGTTTCGGGTTTGAGAGTTAATCTTAGTAAGTCAGTAATTGTGGCTATTGGTGAGGTGGAGAACATTGGGGCTTTAGCAAATATCATTGGGTGTAGTGTTGCTGCTTTGCCTATGAAGTATTTGGGTCTACCTCTTGGGGCGTCGTATAAGGATACGGTTATGTGGAATGATGTGACTGAACAGACGGAGCATCAGATGGCTGGTTGGAAGAGAATGTATCTTTCTAAGGGAGGCCAATTAACTCTCATTAAGAGTACGTTGTCTAATCTTCCGACTTACTTTTTGTCTCTATTTCCTATTCCTATAAGCATAGCAAAATGACTTGAGAAAGTCCAAAGAGATTTCTTGTGTGGAGGCATTCGAAAGCTGCATAAGTTTAACCAAACTCTCTTGGGGAAATGGCTTCGGAGATATGCGAATGAGAGTGAGGCTCTTTGGTACAAGATTATTAAAGCCAAGTATGAAGATCATGATGGTGGGTGGTGTACGAAGGAGGTTTCGGGTTCCCACATTGTGGGTTTATCGAAACATATCCGACAAGGTTGGAACTTTTTTGCCAAAGGTATTCGGTTTACAGTGGGGGTGGGTTAGAAAGTTCATTTCTGGCATGACATTTGGTGTGTATTTAAAGTTAGGTTTGGGATAAAACCCATGGACTTTATATAAAGCATGAAGGCATAAGGCTAGGAATTTATTCTCGGCCCTATGCGTTGGGTACAATGAGAAAGGCCTGGGATTAAAATCCCAGGCCTAACTCCCGAAGCAAGTGAATGCATGGCCCAGGGAATTTTTTCCCTGGACCATGCGGCAAGCATGGAGGCTAGGGTTTAAACCCTTGCTGTCCATGCTAGTCCCAGTGTGACTAGAACTCTTCCTTTTGCTTCCTATCCAACATTGCTAAGATCCGGCATTTCTCTCCCTAGCTATGCCAATAAATAGAGAGGAGCCTATGGCTCTCAAATCATTCAATCAAGCATTCTTGATACATAGTTTTTAGAAACTCTTTGAAAACTATAACAATTTTTTGTGTTAACTCACGAAGAACAAAAGTTTAAGATTTGAGGAGCCAAGCAAGAGCCCACACTCTCTTGGTTATAATCAGTCATTGGTGAGAAGATCTAGAGGTTACAATTTTTCGTGTTCTTGAAGAACAAAAGAAAAGTTATTTTGTCAAAAGCCAAGAAGTGGCCATTGATCTTCGATGTAAGCCATTCTTGTTCTTGCTATTGTTAAATAGCAACCCGTTCTTCATATGTTCTTTCATAAAGTTTTTCTTTGGCATGGGAATATGATTCCTTTCCATTGCACAAATTTGGATTTGCATACGTGTTCTCAACAATTGGTATCAGAGACATCTTTATTGAAAACATGATGAAGAACAAACAGTTTTTCTTCTTTTATTGTTGAAATTTGCAATTTATCCGAGACCTTCCAAAGATTGAAAAATTCTTTTATTTATTGAAACATGTTCTTGAACATGTGAGGATCTAAGCTAGAAACTTTCAAGTCGTTTGGAGTTCGTTTGCTATTTTTAATTGAATTTAGCAAACAGAATAGAATTGTAGTTTTTACTGCAATGCTTGTAGGGATTATGATTTTTCCTAGTGTTCATGGGCAAGTAATAAAAATTGTTTAAGACTTGATCCTATATGAAAAATTTGTGGTTGCGCTAATGGTTCAAACGCATCTTCATTTCAAGTTAAATCGAAAGAGTTATGAGCCGTTGAAAAATCATCAATGAATTTCGAAACAGAAATTCCTGCAAGCAAGGATCGGTTGTAAAAAATCTATTTTGTGTGATAATCAAAATTTACAGAAATTTGATTATGAAACATATTGTATAGATGATACAATGTTTTAGGAACACAAAATCAAATTTTTAGAAGATTGGTTTCATCGATTTTGAATATTCTTGGAAAATAGTGTTTTTCAAGTTTATGTCAAAAGAAGTATGAAATTGAGAAACGATTTCTTAAGAATTGTTTAAAATAGTAATAAATGGTTTTGATCCTTAAAATCATTTAACTGCTAAATGGATTATTGATATGATTGAAAAATCATAACAATATAGTATCTTGATTGACAAATCAAAATACTACAATTATGTGTTAAGCACATAATTAAGTCAATTCAACATAATAATCATGAATTTGATTCATATAGTTAATGTCGCCTTGTAGACTATGGTTCATTGTGAGATTCTCTTGATGTATTTGGTATGAAAGACTACCTAGTTTGTTAGGTTTATTTTGGTCTTATTCAATGATCAAAACATGTGTTTGTAGTCTTCCATTCCTTTCCCTAGTGTCAAGGTAAAAATTGGAGGTGTTTTGGGTTTTGTCACTAAATGGCAAAAGGGGGAGATTGTTAGGTTTATTTTGGCCTTATTTAATGATCAAAATATTTGTTTGTAATTTCCCATTTCTTCCTCAAGTGTCAGGATGAAGATTGGATGTTTGACAATGCTCCTTGCCTTCTCGTCAAATGGGGCGTCAGGACAGGCTCGTGACGGGACCTCGAGAAGTGCTCTCGGGCTGTGCATCAGATGGCACGTCAGGACGGGTTCATGACGGGACACAGTGAAGAGCTCTCGGCTTTCTCGTCCGATGGGCGTGAGGACGGAGATGTGATGGAATTGAAGAAGGAACTCCCTAGTTCCTCGTTAGAAGCCTCGCCAAGATGGACTTACAACAAGGCTAAGTTGGTTTTACTTTCCATGTCATGACACGATTCTTTTTCCATTAAGATATTCAGAAGGTTTTCGTCTCCATTCGATGCATGTCAAGACGTGAAAAACAATTTCGGTGGTATCTTGGTTTTCTTCATTGATTTATCTTCCCATTGCTCTTGGAAAAGCATTGGATGTGTTTACGAAAGTGTTCTACAATGTCCCGGTACCCAGACATCACCCGGACATCCATTGAGCATCACTTGGAAGTGATTGGGTCACTTGGGAATGTTTGTCCCATCACTTGGGTGTCATAACGCGGCTCCTAATGGGAAAACAGGGAGTCACTGCCCCATTCCCGTCCTAACGGAGTGATTTTCTGTTAGGACGTGGCTGGTTTCTACAGAAAGTTTAGATCCATTTTTGACCTAGCAATCCTTTGAATTGGAAGATGCTCATTGGGGACAAAGTGTAGATCTGGAAAAGAGCTTTCTAGAGCCGTTGAGTTTGCATCATTTGGAGCTCAGATGAAGAAGTTATGGGCAAAATACCAGGATTGGTTTGGTTCTCCAAATGACTTTTCTTTCTTATGACAAGTTTCCCTTTCTCTTTGTATATGGAGAAAATGATGCTCATTTGGGAAGGTTAGACCTGCAAGCACGAAATTACAAAGGGAGAGTCTCTAGAGATGGCTGATTACATCTCTTTGTTGATCCAAGAGGGATTCGGTTGGAAGCCATTGTTGCTTTCCCTCTCTTGATGGTTGTGAAGCTTTCTTCCATGCTTCACCATTGTTGCACCAAGTGGAGTTCCTAAAAAGCTTGAAGCTTTCCACAACTTGGGGTTGTTGATTGGCGTGTTGTCTTGCTTGTTCATCTACACAAAGTTTGCTGCTATGGATACTTGAAGAAAGAAGTCTATTGAAGGGTTGGTAAGGAGATGCACTGCTTGAAGATGGTTACGATAGGGACAAGCTGGGAAGATTGTTGTTCTTACTAAGTCTAGAGGTCCTCAAAGTTGTGAGTATCGTCTAGTCTATAACTGTGAATCTTCATTTAGTGATTCCCGGGTTTGGCTGCCTCGGAGTGGCTTTTACCTTTGAGGTGCTCAAAGGGTTTTCCACTTCGTAAACAAACTTTGTGTTGTGTTTGTGATGTTGCTTTAAATTCCATTGTGCATGTTTTATTTTGTTATATGACTTAGTTCCATACCTTGGTTATTTGGTGATATTGTGCATTGCAATTTGTTTCCTTTATATAAATTGCTTATGAGTTTGATTTGGGGGTAGAACACGATCCTCATTGCTCTTTTAATTGGTATCATAGCGGGTTCACTCGTGTTTGGACTAACATCCTAAGTATGTTCTTAACCCCCTTTGTTTATGGGTTCTTCTCAATCTCATGTGTGTTCTCTATGTAAAAGAAAGAATAAGATCGAGAAAGATGTGGATTATTTGAGGAGTGAGAAAGAGTCTAGTGTGGATAACACACTTGACCATAGTGAGTCATGCCATGATGATTCCGAAGAACAAAGGAACTTTCGAGCAGACTACATTAACCTTTTTGGTTTTTGCACGAAACTACTAAACATGAGTGTTTTGTCTAATAAAATGCTTAAGGAGGTCGAGAATGAAAATGAAACTTTGCTTGTTAAATTTTTTGAATCACATGCTTTGGTTGATGTTTTAAAGTCTAATAATTCAATGCTTCTGGATAAGGTTAAATTTCTTGAGAATGAATTGATAGACTCTAAAGAATCCTTACTTGTTAAATCATTTGATTCACATTTCTTGCATGGGTTCTTAACTTCTGAGAATTCTAGGTTGAATGAGAATGTTAACTCCCTTGAAAAGATGCTTGTTGAAATATCACACATTGAGTTGGTTGAGGAGACTAATCTCCAAGAAGCCTATAATCAACTTCTCAAGAAGTTGAAGAAGGTTCAGATTGAAAAGGAATCCTTGGTAGTTAAATTGCATGAAGTGGATGTTGTTAATGATACCTTGAAACATGAGAACTCGATGCTTGTTGATAAAGTTAAATCTCTTGAAGATGTTTGCATATATGAATTGTGTAACTCTTCTGATGATAATTTTGATTGCATCTTGGGTTCCAACAAAACCTTTGAAAACAAGTGTGAGCCTAATTCTGTTAAAATTGCTTCCACTCCGAAAACCGCACTTGTCAACAAAGGAAAAATGATTTTTTCCCCTCCATCTATTGATGATATTTGCCCTCCTGTTGTGAATAAGGGTTAGAGGGTTGGTATTGACCCGTGTGTGACTAATTCTATGTCCAGGTATGTCCCTCCCCATAGGTGACAAACTTCTCAAAAGTTTGTTCCTACTTGCCATCACTGTTGCAAAGCTAGTCATATTCGACCAAATTGTTTCTTGTTGAGGCTCCCTACTGTTATTAATGGTCCTAGTCCTTGTTCTAGGAAGTTGGATAAAGGGAAGAGATTTTTAAAGTCAGTTGGACCTAAGGTTGTAGGCCAAGGGAAAAGGGTTTGGATTCCCTTGAAGTCTAATGTTGAGGGTGTTGACCCTCCTAGGAGACAACCTTCACCAAGGTTTGTCCCTACGTGCCACCAATGTGGCAAAGTGGGTCACATTAGAGCTCATTGTCCTTTGCTTAGGTCTAAGAGACTTAATAAAGAGACCATTCCACCTAGGACGGATTTGGAGAGTCTTCTCTCCGTGTTAAGAGATGTTCCCTTAGGTTGGATAAGTTGGAAGGTGTTGAACTATTCCTAGGAGGAAAAGGTATAAGTCTAAGGAGGTGGAAATTCCTCATCTATTCAAAGGGAGTGATAGAATCCCTACCTAGGGTAGGTGATTTGGGCATTCCTATGGTTGAGCTTTATGCATTTGTTCATGCATCCTAGGACATGCATTTTTATTCACTTTTCATGCATATCATTGTAGTTTGAGTTGAGTCTTTTGTTTGCATTACTTTTTGTGTGTGTGTTTATTTTTGAAAGAAAATGAGAGAAGACCCTGTTTCTTTAAATGCACATTTAAAGCTTCCCAATTTCCTCATGTCATTCATTGATCGGCTCACTTATCATGTCATAGTGTATACCTTCTTCTTGGAAATTGATGTTTATGATGGTTGTGTTTAAATGTGTGTATGCAAATGTTCATAATGGCTTGTCTAAGCATTGTCATTTTCTTTGCACACTTTTTCACAAGCTTGAGATAACTACAAGTGCTAATTTGGGTAAACACTCTTATGTAAAAATTTGGTTCACCCTAATTCAAATTTACCCTGCAAGTTGAACCTGAGGCTTAAATTTTCATCGCATCACCTCTTTCAATGACAAACAAAATATGATCAAAGATTAAATGTTTATCAAAATTTTGACTAAACATATTCTTAGAAATTTGCTTTTGAAGTCCTTATAGAAAGAGCCGGTGTCAAATCATTGCGGAAAAAGGCAAAACACCGACGTGATTTAAATTGTAAGACTTTTCTTGGACAATTGAAGAAGAATGGGTGTGTGACTTTTTGTTGAAACCGTGGGAAAAGGGTTTGACCTTTGTGCTAAAGGCTTATCTTATTTTTTAATGAGATGTGCATGCTTCCTTACTTATGTAAGTTTGTGTCCTGACTTGTGGGATTTGTCACACACACTTGACATGCCTTAGCCTTTCAATTTCTACAATTGCATTCAATCTTTTGACAAACCATCATGTTCGTGAAATTTTGTGCATTTCGGTACACATTGTGAGGATGATCGGTGCTCCTTTTCTTATGATTTTCATAAGTTTGATTTTGAGTATCTTTAAAAGTGGCATGTGTATTTCCTATGAAAAGCAAGAAAGTTGTTTTTCGAAACATGTTTGAGATGTGTCTCTCCTCAATTTTGGTCTCTCTCTCACAAAATGATTTGTTGGTGTTACAAAACATTTCTGTTGATTATGTGTTTCTTTGTGCATGCATTTAGAGTTGTCATCATGTTTTGCATCTATCTTCATGCCTTTTAGGTTTTAGGTTTGCATTTTTGGATTTCCAAAAGGTTACAAACTCAATCTTGAAGACTGGATGATCTTAGGTTCTCTTATTCTTGAGTTTGTATTCTTTGGACCATTGTAGTCTAGGAGTTGCTAGTGTGCATTAGGTGATAAGTTCCAAAATATTCAAATTTTAGCCCTAAACTTATATTTGTTAATTCCTTAGTTTTGTTAGTTTATGCTATTTTATTTTCGTTTTGTATTTTCTTTGTTTTATAGGTTTTTGGAAAAAAAAAAAAAAAAAAGAAAGCGTTTCCGGAAAAGTCCAAGCTTAAACGGCAAAATGGGAAGACCAAAAAGATATGCTTAAGCTTAACCAATCATGGTTAAGTTTAATCAAATAAAGGAAAGGATTAAATCGGAATTTCTCAAATTAGAGTCAAAATCGGATTTGATTCAAAATTAGATTATGTACATGTCTCGGTATTTTAACCATAACATTCAGGCCAAAAATTCGATTAAGGTGATTCAAGTGGCATTGGAAATCTAACTCAAAATGCTACATTTCATTGTGAAATAGCATTTTCCTAAATCGGAGAGCCACTATGCCAAAATCACCCCGCAAGATAGGAATGCAATTTTAGACGAATCCTATTCCGATTTGGACTTGGGTTTTCTTTATCCTAATTGGACTAGGACTTAAATCTCCGAAATTCTTAGGATTACTAGGGCTTCTAGGACTCTCCTAAGCCCTATAAATAGACCTCTAAGCCTCACAATTCAATACACAATTTCAAGGAGACAACTTTGGGGAGAGGAATTGGAGGCTATTTCTAGGAGCGGTTTTTGGTTCTTTCTTCCCCTTTTTCTTTTTAGTTTTATTTTAATTATGTGTAACTAACTCTTAAGGAGGGCTAGATTAAAGCCCTAAATATATTTATTTAATATTTCAAAATTGGCGCCTTTATGATAATCATATTGTGTTGCGTAACTTGATTCATTCCTGTTTTCTTGAATTCCTCATATGTATGTGATTGGCCATTATATGCATGTGGTATGGACTAGTTAATTAAATCAATTTGGATAATCGAGTCTTGGGTTTAATAAGAGTAACAAAAGAAATTCACACCCGGTTCTTGGGTTAATTAACATGGGGAACCGGGAGTAGACACCCATGCCCTAGGCCTCATGTGTTCGTCGATTTTCACAGTTTTATGCTTTCTTAAAGAACAACTTAGTAGACACCCATGTTAAATCCTTTAAGAAATAAAAGAATTAGAGTAGACAGCCATGCCTAATTCGTTGCTAAGGAAAATCAATAGCTTAAAGAGTAGATACTCATACCCTTAAGTTGGCAAACATTAGGTATTCATAATATGATTGGATCATTGGCATATTGTTATATTTTCTAAATATGATTAGTGGTGGATATCAATGCCCTACCTTTCATTTATCTTTATATCTTTTTATTTCTTTTTCATAATACCAATTTAGTGACAATTTGATATTTTTATAAATTCTAAAACAAAATCAACAATCCTCGTGGGATCGATCTCGTACTTGTTGCACTATACTATCGTTTGATCTTGTGCACTTGCAAGTAAAACGCACTAAATATTATCTATTAATTTAGGTAGTATTTGGCTCAACAAGTTTTTGGCGCCGTTGCCGAGGATTGTTTGATTTTGTCTGGAATTTTTTTTCCCTTTAATTTATTTATGTTTTTAATTTTTATGTTTTTATAATTTTTTCCGCAGTTCCTGTTCTACCTCTGGAGGTGCGCTCGAGTGCCCAACCAGGGCGATCGAGCGCACCTCACGGTGCGATTGATTGCACATCCAGACAGCAGCACAGTTACTGCACTAATTATAGATCTGATTTTTTTTTCTTTTATTTCAGGCAGGGTCAGTTGAGTCTACATCTTCGTAAGTTTTATTTTTAATTTTGTTTTTATTTTCCCTTTTTATTTTAGTCTTTTTTTATTTTTGTTTTCACACATGTGGGGCGGTGTTGTGCAAAAATCCACCTAAATTAATAGGTAAATAATTGTACGTTTTACTTGCAAGTGCACAAGGTCAACATGGTAGTATAGGGTGCAAGTACAGGATCAGTCCCACGAGGATTGCTGAATTTATGTTTAATAATAAATTCCTTAAGCAAAAGCAAAATAAAGATTGATTGTTGATGTGATGATAACAAAGGGTAGGGCTTTGATATCCACCACTAATTATATTAAACTAGTATTTCAATATGACAATGCTTTGATCAAGTTATGCATATTTAATGTTTGCCAACCTAAGGGTTAAACTCTAACGCCTTAAGCTATTGATTTCCCTAAGCAACGTGTTAGGCATGGGTACATACTCTAACTATTTTCTTTCCTAAAGGATTTAGCATGGTATATATTAAGTTGTTCTTTAGAAAAGTATATGTTCTACGGAAATCGACAAACACACAGGGCCTAGGGCATGTCTACTCCCGGTTCCCCATGTTGATTAACCCAAGAATCCGGCGTGGATATCTCTTGTTACTTATTTTAAACCCAGGACTCGACCATCCAAATTGATCTAACTAACAAGTCCATACCACATGCACATGTTGATCAGGCATACACATATGAGGAATTCATACAAGCAGGTATTAATCAAGTTAAATAGCACAACATAATCATCACAAGGCGCCAATATTGAAATATTCATTTAACATAACTAGGGCTTCAATCTATTTAACGTGAACACTCAGTGCTTTGAAACAAGAGGTCCAGTTCCTCAGTGAAAAGCCATCAAAAATAATTTATTTCACTTTTTTTTTCTTTTTTTTTTCTTTTTTTTTTCAATATATATGCCAAGCGTCATCTAATAAGTCATCCAATTTCATCCAAGATGCAAAAACACACACATTTGACCTCATGTCATTCCTCACAAATTATGTGCTAATGTGCTTGTGTGATTAGATCAAATATGTGATTTTTCAACTGGCCTAAGCAAGTAACCAAACTAACAGATTCACTCATCAGATCATGTGTTCAAAATTTTAAGCTCACTGATGAATTCAAGCCATAATTCTTTCTAGATCAACCTAATTTTTTTTTTTTTTAGCAACAAGAACATGCAAATTTATTTATTTATTTTTATTTTTCAAACAGCACACAAAACAAACAACATCAAATTGGGACAAAGTGTGCGTGAACATGTGTGCCCATACCCCAAAACTTAAATGACACATTGTCCCCAATGTACCTAAATTAAGGAAAGAGTGTACCCGGGAGATGGTCGAAATAGTCTTGGAAAGCATGGCTTGTAGCATACCCCCAAACTTGGATTGAAGCACACTTGCCCCTGCAAAATAATAAAACACACAAACAAGTGAAAAGAAACAACACTAAAATGAAGTAAAAATGAAAACAAAAATAACTAGGAGATGCTGCCAGGTGCGCTCGATCGCACATATTGTGCTTTCGTTCGCACTATCAGAGTGCGGCAGTCTCACATATGGAGACCTGCGCTCGATCGCATGTGTGGTACGATCGATCACAGTAACAGAATGGAAAAGAAATGAGAAAAGACTTTTAACATTAACACACCAAAGTAAAATAAAACATAAAGTAAACAAAAAGAAAATAAACATCATAACAAAAAGGATATGCTATGGGGTACCTCCAATGAGCGCTAAGTTTTACGTCTTCAGCCAGACTGTGGTCCTCTCTCAGTGTTGCCCAGAAGTGGATGCTCCATTTTGGATTGAGTGGAGTGCCAAATCTTCATCTCTTGGTACTAAATTTACTTCAAGATATGGCTTGACTCTGTGTCCATTGACCTTGAATGATCGGTCGGTTTGGGGGTCGTGAATTTCCAAGGCTCCATGAGGGAATACTTGGGTGACAATGCAAGGCCCAGACCACCTTGATTTAAGCTTTCCGGGGAAGAGTTTCAATCTAGAATTATAGATCAAAACCTTCTGTCCTACTTGAAACTCCTTCCTGATCAGTTGTTTGTCATGGTATGCTTTGGTTCTGTCCTTGTAGAGTTTGGCATTCTCATATGCATCATGCCTCAATTCTTCCAGTTCATTTAGTTGGAGCTTCCTTGTGTCGCCAGCTTGCTTCATATCAAAGTTAAACTTCTTGATGGCCCAATATGCTTTGTGTTCCAATTCCACTGGTAGATGGCATGCTTTCCCAAAAACCAATCGATATGGGGACATACCGATAGGTGTCTTGTAAGCAGTCCTGTAAGCCCATAGTGCATCGTTCAAGCGTAGTGACCAATCCTTCCTATTGGGGTTTACTGTTCTTTCAAGGATGCCTTTGATTTCTCTGTTGCTGATCTTCACTTAGCCACTGGTTTGAGGATCATATGGAGTGCCAACCTCATGAGTGATGCCATATTTCTTCATCACAGAAGTAAAAGCATAGTTGTTAAAGTGGCTTCCCCCATCACTAATAATTGCCCTGGGGGTTCCAAATCTAGCAAAAATGTTTTCCTGCAAAAACTTCACAACCACTTTGTGATCATTAGTCCTTGAGGGGACAGCCTCGACCCATTTAGACACGTAATCCACACCCACAAGAATATATGAATAGCCAAATGAATGAGGAAATGGTCCCATGAAGTCAATACCCCACACATCGAAGAGTTCTATAACCTGAATGTTTTATAATGGCATTTGATTTCTAGAGGAGATGTTACCTGTCCTTTGACATTTATCACAAGAGCTACAAAACAAGAAAGCACCTTTAAACATATTGGGCCAATAAAAACCAGATTGTAATACCTTAAGCGCTGTTCTTTTTGCCCCAAAGTGTCCACCACAAGCAAACTGGTGACAATGCTGCAAAATACTCAAGTGTTCATCTTCTGGGACACATCTTCTAATGATTTGATCAGGGCAGAATTTGAATAAATAGGGGTCGTCCCAATGGTAGTGTCGAGATGTAGATATTAATCTCTTCCTTTCTTGGCTAGACATATCAGGGGGAAAGACCTTGGCAGTGATGTAATTCACTATATCTGTATACCATGGGAGTTGGAAATCAACTACGAACAACTGCTCATCTGAAAAATTTTCATGTAGTGGGAGCTCATCTCCTTCCTCCTCATGGAGTAATCTGGATAAGTGATCTGCCACCACATTTTCACTGCCCCTCTTGTCTCTAATTTCAAGGTCAAATTCTTGTAGTAGTAATACCCATCTGATCAGTCTTGGTTTGGCATCTTTCTGGGTAAACAAATATCTCAACGCAGCATGATCAGTGAATACAATAACCTTAGAACCAATTAGGTATGACCTGAACTTCTCCAAAGCAAATATGACAGCTAATAATTCCTTCTCAGTAGTAGAATAATTCAGCTGGGCATCATTTAATGTTCTAGTGGCATAATAAATGGCATGAGGTACCTTATTGATCATTTGACCCAAAACAGCTCCCACGGCAAAGTCACTGGCATCACACATGAGCTCAAAGGGTAAGCTCCAATCAGGTGCTCGCATAATTGGTGCAGAAGTGAGCAGCATTTTGAGTGTGTTGAAGGCCATCGTGCATTCTTTGGTCCAGTCAAACTTGGCTTCCTTCCCAAGCAATGCACATAGGGGTCTAGAGATCTTGGAAAAATCCTTGATAAACCTTCTATAGAACCCGGCATGTCCAAGAAAATTCCTTACCCCCTTGACTGTCAAAGGTAAGGGAAGTTTGGAGATGATTTCTATCTTGGCCTTATCCACTTCTATGCCCTTGCTTGAAATAGCATGACCCAATAGAATGCCTTGTTGAACCATGAAGTGGCATTTTTCCCAATTGAGCACTAGGTTGCATTCTTCACACCACTGGAGAACGTTTTTCAAATGGAGTAGACATTCCTCAAAACTAGACCCAAAAACACTAAAGTCATCCATAAAGACCTCAATGGTTTTCTCAACCATGTCTGAAAAAATACTCATCATGCATCTCTAGAATGTAGCTGGGCATTGCATAAACCAAATGGCATCCTTCTGTAGGCGAATGTGCCAAAAGGACATGTGAAGGTGGTCTTCTCCTGATCCTCTGGTGCTATTGCAATCTGATTATAACCACTATATTCATCCAAAAAACAGTAGTGGCTATGGCCAGCTAATCTCTCTATCATTTGGTCAATGAATGGTAATGGAAAGTGGTCTTTTCTTGTTACCTTGTTCAGTCTTCTGTAATCGATGCATACCCTCAATCCAGTGGTTACTCTTGTGGGTATCAATTCATCATCTTCATTTTTCACCACTGTGATCCCACTTTTCTTTTGCACTACTTAAACTGGGCTGACCCATTTGCTATCTGAGATGGGATAGATGATGCCCACATGTAGTAGTTTTAATACCTCTGCCTTGACTACCTCCTTCATGTGTGGGTTGAGTCTTCTTTGTGCATCCCTGGTTGGCTTTGCTTCCTCTTCAAGGAAGATTTGATGCATGCACTTAGCTGGACTTATTCCTTTGATGTCAGGAATGGTCCATCCCAAGGCGGTTTTATGTTCTCTCAGAATTCTCAACAGCTTTTCTTCTCCCACAACTCAGATTTGCAGCAATGATGACTGGTAGTGTCTTGTTTTCTCCCAAGTATGCATATTTAAGGTGCTCTGGCAATTGCTTCAATTCCAGCTTAGGTGCCTGTACAACAGAGGGAACAAGAAAGGAATTAGTAGGCTCAAGAATCTCAAAGGGAGGATTATATTTGGGTATTTTGGAGCAACCTCAAGGTGATGCACTGTTTCCATGACATCATTAGTGATATCTTCCAGTTCTGGCTCAATATCCTGCCTCGTGAGACTATGGGTGAGAGTGGCCTCCAATGGATCTTTATGATGGTCCTTTACCAACACATCCTCCAGTATATCTCTTGGTCGTTTGATGCTTCTGTCTGCCAATTGCAAGGTGATAGAGGTTGGTTGAAGCTCCCCCAATCCCAGCTTTTCATATACAGTGTAAGGTAGCAAATTCACTCCTGCTCCTAGATCTAGTAGCGCCTTTTCAAAAGAATGGTCTCCTATCCTGCAGGGAATGGTAAAACTACCTGGATCTGTTAGCTTTGGTGGTAATTTCTTTAACAAGACTACACTTACCTCTTCTGTTAAGGCCACTGTCTCATACTCCTGAAACTTCCTTTTGTTAGTTCAACAATCCTTTAAAAATTTAGCATATGAAGGAATCTGCCTAATTGCATCTAATAAAGGAATGTTGATTTCTACTTTCCTCAGAGCTTCAAAGATATCCCTGAGTTGCTCTTCTTTCTTTGCTTTGACTAGCCTTTGAGGAAAGGGGGGTTCATTTACCTTCTCCATTTTGTTTACCTTAGAAGTTGATGGTCCTTATGGAGTTGCTCGAGGTGGCTCTTCAGTTCCAATGACCTTGCCATTCCTGAGAACTGTGACTGCTTCCAGCTGCTGATGATCCCCTGGATTGGGTATTGTTTGGGTTGGAAATTCTCCCTGCTTCCTCTCACTCAGCTCCTTTGCCATCTGACCCATTTGCACTTCCAGTTTTTGTATGGCTTGCTCAGTCTTTGTGTTGACTTGTTTTTGATCAGCCATGAACTGCTGTTGTGAAGTCACCAATTGTCGTACAAGATCCTTCAGGTCATCCTTCTCTGGCTCTTGAGCTGGTGTGTCCTGTTGCAAAGGTGAAATTTTTTGAGCAGTCATGGCTTTGACAATCATGTCCAACTTCTTTTCCATAGTAGACATCTGATTTTGCATTTTGCTATTTTCGTCATTCTTGCCTTTGCTCCTTTCACCTTGTCTCCTTCAAGATGGGAATTGTTAAGTGTGTTCACTCAACCCTCAAAGATCCCTATGGCTTCCTCACTGCTCTTCTCCATCAGCATACCTCCACAAGCTGTATCAACCATCCCTCTATTAGTATCATCTAAACCTTCATAAAAAATTTGTACCTGATCATCTTGAGGAATGTTGTGATGTGGACACTTTAGAAGTAAGAAATTGAAGTGATCCCATGCTTCAAAGAACAAGTCTCCATCTCGTTGTTGGAACATTTGAAGTTCCCTGTTAAGTTGCTTTGTCTTCTGGGCTGGGAAAAACCTCTTCAGAAATTTGGTAGTCAATTCTTCCCAAGTATGAATGGACTTTGCAGGCAAGGAATTGTACCACAATTTAGCATTATCTTTCAAGGAAAACGGAAAAAGAACTAACCTGAGTCTCTCTTGAGTGAGGCCTTGAACATTCTGCAACTTGCATAAGTCAAAGAAATCCTTAAGATGCAAGTTGGGATCCTCAGTAGCTGTGCCTCTAAAGTGGGTTAATGCATTGAGGATTTGGGGAGAGATATAATAACTGCCCTCCACCTCCGGTTGATATGCTATACATGAGGGTTGATGGAGGTTTGTTGGCACGTACGCTTGCTTCATTGGTCTCCTCACTCGTAGTGGATTTGCTTCTAGGGGTCTTGGCCCAATTGGATTTTCTGGCATGTCTTCCATTTCAACTTCTTCTTCTCCTTCTTTGTCTCTAGGTCGTTGTCGAATTGTCTGCTCAATTTCAGGATCGAGGGGAAAAACAGTTGAGGCTTGAGATCGACGACCTTGCATGAACTTGGAAGCTGCAACACTGCCTGGTCCGGATGCTCTCTGGAACTGTGCTCGATTGCAGGTTGGTGCGTTCGATCGCACTTGGCTGATGATTGATCGCAATCACAGAATGCCAATCCGCAATCTGCAACAGAAAACAGAAAAGTGAAGGGAAACAAGAAATTCTTTTTAATTTTTGCTAGTACTAAATTAAAAATTAAAAATTAAAATAACAAAACTAAAGGAAGATAAATTTAAACAAAATTCGCCACAATCCCCGGCAATGACGCCAAAAACTTGTTGTGCAAAAATCTACCTAAATTAATAGGTAAATAATTGTACATTTTACCTGCAAGTGCACAAGGTCAACATGGTAGTATAGGGTGCAAGTACAGGATCATTCCCACGAAGATTGCTGAATTTATGTTTAAAAATAAATTCCTTAAGCAAAAGCAAAATAAAGATTGATTGTTGATGTGATGATAACAAAGGGCAGGGCTTTGATATCCACCACTAATTATATTAAACTAGTATTTCAATATGCCAATGCTTTGATCAAGTTATGCATATTTAATGTTTGCCAACCTAAAGGTTAAACTCTAACGCCTTAAGCTATTGATTTCCCTAAGCAACGATTTAGGCATGGGTACATACTCTAACTCTTTTCTTTCCTAAAGGATTTAGCATGGTATATACTAAGTTGTTCTTTAGAAAAGCATATGTTCTATGGAAATAGACAAACACACAGGGCCTAGGGCATGTCTACTCCCGGTTCCCCATGTTGATTAACCCAAGAATCCGGCGTGGATATCTCTTGTTACTTATGTTAAACCCAGGACTCGGCCATCCAAATTGATGTAACTAACAAGTCCATACCACATGCACATGTTGATCACGCATACACATATGAGGAATTCATGCAAGCAGTTATTAATCAAGTTAAATAGCACAACATAATCATCACAAGGCGCCAATATTGAAATATTAATATAACATACTAGGGCTTCAATCTAACCCTACTAAGTAAATTAGCTACACATAAAGTTGATGTTAAACATCTTCATAAAAGAAAATAAAGAAAAGAAAGAATAAACCCGAGACTTGAACTTGAGAGCTCCTATTCTTCTCCTTTCTCCAAGCCTACCTATTCTAAAGGCGTAGGAGTTTATTTATAGGCTTTAGAAGTCCTTGGAAAAGTAGTAAACCCTAGGGTTTTCATAGGGTTTCAGTCCTATTACAATTTGGAGTTTGAAAAACCCTAATATGGAAATAGGGACATTGTAGCCGCCACTTGGAATGCCTCCTACGCACGGGTGCGCTCGATCGCAGCCCGTGTGCGCTCGATCGCAGGTCTGCGATCGATTCTTCTTTTGCCTGCGCTCGATTGCTCCTGGCCTGGCTCATGCAGCATCTCCTCTAGTATTGTGCTCGATCGCAGGTACCCTGCGATTGATCGCAGTACCAGGGAGCTCCAATTTTTCCATATTCTCTTTTTGAGCCTAAATCACCCAGTTTTACTTCACTTTCTTCCAATAGCCTGTAAAAACATCAAAAACACAAAAAGGAAGTAAAATTGCCTAATTAACCAAAACCAAAGGATTAAAACATGTAAGATAAGGACTGAAAATATGAATATTTTAGCGCTTATCAGGCTGCAGTCCGACACCCCAAAGACCATGTTCATGTTGCCATGACCCTTATCACCATGTTAGAGAATGTCCTACAGTAAGACAAACTTCTAACAAATTTTATGGGCACATGAACACATCGTTCTCTAGACTAGGGAACGACCACTATTTTGATTCCTGGAACCCATCATGGAGCCAACAGTCCAATCTCTTATGGCAAGCTCAAGCTCCCGGAATTCATGCTCCACAATCTCATGGACTGCAATATCACTCATATCAGCAATTCTTTGATCATGCATACTCCTCTCAATCAACTCCACAACAGCAATATCAAGCTGAACCACCTCCTCTTGAGTTTTCTGAAAATACATTAGCTATGATCAGTTCAGCAATTAAGGAGATGAAGAACTGTCATTTGAAATCAGTTAAAAGGACGGAGGCCCACTGTACACAAGGAACACATTTTCTCAAAAAGAAAGAGCCCTAAAGTCAGTCAATTACCACTCTTCATGGACATTATATGGAGGATGAGGAGCCATCTCCACATTTCTATGGTCAATCATATTCATGTCTTAGTCCCAATCTGAGGCAATCCATTTTCAAGATAATAGCTCATGAAGAGGAACCATCTCCCATATATGACTATTCATATTCCTCTCCACCTCAACAATACCAAGAAGAGATAGCTCCTATGAAGAATTTTATGTTAGAAGAAGCGCATGCTAGTTTAGAAGAAACATTGTCAGCTTTTCTTAGCCACAGCAAGGCCTGTAATCAACCGTTGCAATCCACCATGGCCAAGACAGAGGATCACTTCAAGCAAATATCAAATATACTTAAAGAAGAAGTGTAACATCCCCAGCCCGTTAGGGTTAGGTTTGTTAATGATTTTCTTACTCGCAAAGATCCATAAGGTTTATCAACTAAACAATACTAATATAACAATGAATGCATGAAAGTCTAGAATATCATGTCTAAAAATGATAACTAAACTGAAATATTCTTGTTTAACAGAAATATGTCTCACAACGAGATAGATATCCTTATTAAAATAAATCTATCAATTTCTGAAAGAAAACTATGCCAACGCACTTATTAACTTGACTAATATGAAATCATAAGAAATCCTAAATACGCCCGCCCCCATTCCGGCCTCCTAGTGCAGCCTGGTCACCACCTGAAACAAGAAATAAAAACTGATGAGCCCAAAGGGGGCCCAGTAAGTGAAATCCACAGCCATGAGCAGTTTTACTCCTTGTCCCGTTTTGAAAAATGGAACTCATAACTACATATGTTCCCAGTATATTTTTAAAGAAAACAGAAAGCAAATAAAATATATTTTCATCAATAAAATTTATGATATTCTTTATCTCATACTAGGGCCCATGTATACTGTTACCCCCATATACTAGGGTTGCGCGGTCCTTGCGACCTGGGATGAGATACTGTGGCCGCAGCCCCGTCCCCTGGCCAGCCGATTAACTCTGGGTGCACTCAGCATGGCAAAAATAAAACTATGATGGAACCACCTTCTGGCAGAGCCTCCTTCAGCGGTTGCGCCTCCATCCTTAGCATCGGTACCGAGCTTTTCTCTTGTTTCTCTTGGGCCAAAAATACACTCCTCCCTACATGTGCCCTCGTTTTATAACACTCTTTTCTCATTTCTTGTACTTCTCTTGGGCAACAAGTAGGAGGGTTTATGATCATTGTCTCAAAATTCTCTTTATAAACATCACTATTTTCACAATATTTCTTTTTCTCAAACTTGTCATGCATATAGCAAAATTTCATAATATAAACAAAATAATCATTTGCAATTGAAAACAAAATTGCATAAATAGCATGACAAGATAATTTTTATGGAAGGGATAATAAATTCACTTACCTCTTGACTGCAGTAAAATTTTCCTCTGACTGCTAACTAATCTCCTGAAGGAAATACAGACACATTACTACCCTCATACACGTCACAACAAAACATTCTACTACTATTATGAGTTGGCTTGCTAATAAATTGAGAATGAACTTACTTAGGTATTTAGGTATATTTTCTCATAAAATTTTCAGAATTTATTTTATTTAGTAGTACTCCTTTACGTATATATACTTTAAGTTCTTCCATACTATATATATATATATATATACTGCTCACTACCCCATCTATATATATAGGTGAATAACTTGAATACCATATATATATATATACACGTCCGTTAGCATGCTATATATATATATATATATATATATATATATATATATATATATATATATATAACTCTACCGTGCGGTATATAATATACCTCCGTCAGAATGCTATATATATGCAAAACCTGTAACTTTATATGTGTTGGTATATTTTAAGATACTATATATATATATATATATATATATATATATATATTGAAACATTCAGATGTACATATATTTGAAATCCTTCAAATCATTATATATATATATATATATACTTTAAAGTACTCATGTATATATATTTATAAATCCTTCAAATCACCATATATATAGATATATATATATAGTTGCACGTGAGGAGTAAAACAAGAAGAAAACAAACCTCTCTTTCCCACTACAAGACCACACGGCACCCAAGGCAAGAAGACACTAAATTTGACAAAACACTAATGCTCTCCATTAAGTATATATATATATATATATATATATATATATATATATATATATATATATATATATATAAGAAGAAGAAAGAAACAATATGTGAGGCAAAACCATACCTGACGCACAACAGGGCAGTGAGATTCTTCTTCTTTTTTTTTTTTCTTCCTTTCTCTCTTCCTTTCTTGATGTGCGGCAAGAGTTTGTTCCATACCATTATATAGGCTTTAGAAAAGAGATAGAAAATAGGTTTTGAGGAGCTTAGGGTTTTTATTTTTTTATTTTTTTTTAAGTCGGTGCCTAGGCTTTCCATATATATATATATATTACTCTTTTATTTTATTTACTTATTATTACTATCATTATTATTATTATTATTAATATTATTATATATTTTTAATTTGTCCATTCTCATTGTTAACCTAAGCCAACCCTTTTTTTAAAAAAAAAAATCTACGAGTCAACTAAAAATACTCTAAAGGGACTTAGGATTGTTACAATCCTCCCCCCTTATAAAAATTTCGTCCTCGGAATTTGGTGAACAACTAATCCACTAACCATAGGAAGTACCTGATGTGTTAGAGTTGCCTCAAGGCCTGTCAGCTTTCACTCAAACAGATACGGGTACTTCTCCCGCATGCTCTCTTCCAATTCCCATGAAGCTTCTTCCACGGAGTGGTTACTCCATAAGACTTTCACTAAAGAGATAGTCTTGTTCCTGAGGACTTGTTCCCTTCTATCCAGTATTCTTGTCGGTGTCTCCTCATAAGTCATGTTGGATTGAATCTGCAGGGGCTCGCTTTCCAATACATGTGTGGGATCTGGTACGTACTTCCTTAGCATGGATATATGAAATACATTGTGAATTCCTGTTAAGTTTGGTGGTAGTGCCAAGCGATATGCCACCGTGCCAATCTTCTCGAGAATCTCGAAGAGGCCCACAAATCTGGGGCTCAGCTTTCCTCTTCTTCCGAACCTCATTACTCCTTTCATAGGGGCGACCTTGAGAAAGACGTTTGTGCCGACTTCGAATTCCAGTTCTCGTCGTCTAACATCGGCGTAGCTCTTCTGTCGACTCTGAGCTGCTGCTAATCTCTGCTTAATCACTGCTATCTTCTCACAGGTGTCTTGAATGATCTCTGGTCCGAGTAATTTTCTCTCTCCTACTTCATCCCAGTATAATGGCGACCTACACCGCCTCCCGTACAAGGCTTCATAGGGTGCCATCTCAATGCTAGCGTGATAGCTGTTGTTGTAAGCGAACTCTATCAATGGAATGTACTGGATCCAGCTTCCTTTGAAGTCCAAAACACATAGTCGCAACATGTCTTCTAAGGTTTGAATTGTCCGTTCAGTCTGTCCGTCTGTTTGAGGGTGAAACGCTGTGCTGAAGGTTAGCTTTGTTCCCAATGCTTCCTGTAAACTCCTCCAAAATCTAGAGGTGAATCTTGGATCACGATCCGACACAATCGACACAGGAATCCCATGTAATCGTACGATCTCCTTGATGTAAAGCTCGGCAAGTCGATCCATACTGTAAGTCATCTTGATGGGTAGGAAGTGCGCAGTCTTAGTCAACCGATCAACAATGACCCATACTGCATCTTGGCCACTAGGAGCTCGAGGAAAGCCTGACACAAAATCCATCGAAATACGTTCCCATTTCCACTCAGGAATAGGTAGGGGTTGCAAAGGTCCCGCAGGTCTCTGGTGCTCTGCCTTAACTTGCTGACAAGTGAGGCATTGTTCTACATACCGTGCGACATCCTTCTTCATTCCTTTCCACCAATAATTTCTACGTAAATCCCGATACATCTTGGTGTTACCTGGATGGACTGTATATAGGGACTGATGGGCTTCTGACAAGATGACTCTCTTCAGTTCTGCGTCCTTGGGAATGCACACTCGGTTGCGAAACTTTAATATCCCATCTCCACCAATGTGAAAATCCGATTGTACCCCTTTTTCAACTTCTTCACGGCTTCTAATAATTTCGTTATCTGATAACTGGGCAGTTCTAATTTGCTCCATTAAGGTTGGCTCCAAGCTTAGGCTACTCATGTAAGACTGGATTTCTCCCACCATCATCTCTACTCCGGCCCTCTCCAAGTCAAGGAGTAGTTCCTTTTGCATGGTGAACATGGCAGATACGCTTCCAACAATAGTTTTTCTACTGAGAGCATCAGCAACTACATTCGCCTTCCCTGGGTGGTAGTTGATCGTACAATCGTAGTCCTTTAGGAGTTCCAGCCAACGTCTTTGGCGCATATTGAGCTCTTTCTGGGTGAAGAAGTATTTCAGGCTTTTATGATCTGTGTAGATTTTACAACGCTCCCCGTATAAGTAGTGTCGCCATATCTTAAGAGCAAAGACTACCGCAGCAAGCTCAAGGTCATGAGTCGGATAATTGCGCTCGTAAGTCTTCAACTGTCTCGAGGCATAGGCGATTACTTTCCCTCTCTGCATTAGTACGCAACCCAACCCTTTGTGTGAGGCATCACTATAAATTACAAATCCATCCGATCCTGATGGGAGAGTGAGGACCGGTGCGGTGACTAAACGTTGCTTCAATTCTTGGAAACTTTGTTCACACTCCTCCGACCACTGAAATTTTTCGTTCTTCCTTGTAAGTCTGGTCAATGGTGCTGCCAACCGAGAAAACCCTTCGACGAACCTCCTATAATAGCCGGCAAGACCCAGAAAACTTCGCACCTCATGGGCATTCGACGGCCTCACCCAATTGACCACCGCCTCCACTTTCCCTGGGTCTACTGCAATTCCATCTTTGGTAACAACGTGCCCCAAGAACGCCACATTGTCCAACCAGAATTCGCATTTCTTGAATTTCGCGTAGAGTTGGTGTTTCCTCAAGACGCTCAACACCGTCCGCAAATGCTCTTCATGCTCCTCCCGACTCTTTGAGTAGATTAAGATGTCGTCGATAAATACCACCACACACCGATCGACAAGCTCTCGAAAAATCCGATTCATCATATCCATGAAAGCTGCCGGAGCATTAGTTAACCCAAAAGGCATGACTAAGAATTCATAATGCCCATACCTTGTTCGGAACGCCGTCTTTTGTACATCCTTCTCTTGAATCTTGAGTTGGTGATAGCCGGAACGAAG
This sequence comes from Corylus avellana, assembly GCF_965113065.1. Classification (NCBI taxonomy): domain Eukaryota; kingdom Viridiplantae; phylum Streptophyta; class Magnoliopsida; order Fagales; family Betulaceae; genus Corylus; species Corylus avellana. The sequence continues at coordinate 11,717,917 of NC_142497.1, forward strand.
GTCAATTTTTGAGAATACCTGTGACCCTTGGAGCTGGTCAAAGAGGTCATCAATCCTCGGTAATGGGTATCTATTCTTGATTGTCACCTTATTCAGTTCCCGATAATCGATACATAGTCTCATCGACCCATCCTTTTTCTTCACGAATAGGACCGGTGCTCCCCATGGAGAAACACTAGGGCGGATAAAACCCTTGTCCAGAAGTTCTTGTAACTGATCCTTGAGTTCCTTGAGCTCCAACGGTGCCATTCTGTACGGAGCCTTGGATATGGGTGCAGTGTTTGGTAATAAGTTAATGGTGAATTCGATCTCCCTGTCCGGCGGTATCCCTGGCAACTCTTCTGGAAAAACGTCCGCAAATTCTCGTACTATAGGTATTTCCTCAAGCTTGCATCCTGATTTTTCTTCTGTCACGCAAGCCAAGTATCCTGAACACCCACTTCTCAGTAATTTGGTCGCCTGTAGTGCAGATATCAATTTGACTGTGCCGGTATTTTGATTCCCCCGAATCTTGAACTCTGCTGCTCCCGGTGGTCTAAACACGATCTCCTTGTGGAAGCAGTCCACGCAAGCATGATACATGGATAGCCAATCCATGCCTAAAATAATATCAAACCCGCTCATCTCAAAGATAACAAGATTCACGGGCATGACATGGCCTTCAACTAAAATAGGACAATCCTTAACTACTAAGGTGCATAAAATTGTACTCCCTATCGGTGTAGCAACTGCTAAATTTACATCTAAGGCTTCAGACTCCAGACAATAGGCTTTAACAAAGAAATACGACACAAACGAGTGTGTTGCCCCTGAATCAAAAAGAACAGAAGCTATACCAGACGAAATAGGAAGAGTACCTGTTACTACGTCGTTTGACGCCGCTGCATCGCTTGGTGTCAAAGCATATACCCGAGCAGGTGCCGTGGTTCTCTGTCCCTCTGAGCGGTTCTGATTGGCTTGGTTGTTGGCAGGAGTCCTACAGTCTCTCGCGATATGTCCAGGTTTCCCGCACTTAAAGCAGCCTGATTGCCCGTAGAGGCAATTCCCACTATGCATCTTACCACACTTCTGGCAGGAAGGGCGTTGCTCGACCCCTCTTTGGTTATGGAATTGCTGAGGTGTATAACTCCTCTCTGCTGGTTGGTTAAGTCTCCTCTTGTTGGCATGGAATGATTGTCCCCCTGAGCGGTTTCCTTGCGGTGCAGTTCTCTTCTTCTGATTAAAGTATTCCGAGTTCATTCTCTGTGTCCGCTCAATTACTGCCGCCTTATTGATCAAGTCTGTCAATTTGCAAATCTCAAATCCCACAATCTGATTCATGATGCGCGGCTGTAACCCTCGTTCAAACTTTCTTGCTGTGAGCTCTTCTGTGGACACCAAGTAAGGCGCGAAGCGAGAAAGTTCAATGAACTTGGCAGCATATTGCTCCACCGTCATTGATCCTTGAATCAAATCTGTAAATTCCTGGGCCTTGGCCTGTCGAGTAGTTTGAGGAAAGAATCGCTCCAAGAACGCTTCCTTGAAGTCCATCCAGGGAATGATTGCTCCTAGTCGTTGTTGCAGGTGTTCCTTCTGAGCGGTCCACCACCGTTCAGCTCCCTCAGTGAGGTAGAAGGTAGCATACTTGACCCTCTGTTCTTCGGTGCAGTTCATCACATCCATCAGCTTCTCTATTTGTAAGACCCAGTTTTCGGCAGCTATTGCATCGGGTTGTCCATCAAAAACAGGAGGGCGTTGCCGATTAAAGTTTCCGAAAGTACACCCTTGCTGCCCTTCACTGGATGTTCCTCCCTTGGTATTGGTACCCATTGCCAGTAAGCTCACAAGTTGCGCTGCCAACGCAGTCAAAGCTTCCGGTTGCTGGTTGGCAGTGGTGTTTCCTCCGTTCCCAGCCTCGTTGCCCTCGGTATGACCCTCCTCGATGTTGTTAGTACGGCTGCGAGTCGGGGGTGCCATTGCTCTACGACCGAGGTAAAAGAGAAGAAAATAATAAGCAATTAGAATGTATTCATGTACTATCTATAAGTGACTACAAAGACAGACTCTACTTGGCCGGAATGTGGCTTCCCATTACCCCACTACTTCTATCAATAGTTCTAATTCTTAAAGTCTACAGAACCTTATAACCTTTGCTTTGATACCAAAATTGTAACATCCCCAGCCCGTTAGGGTTAGGTTTGTTAATGATTTTCTTACTCGCAAAGATCCATAAGGTTTATCAACTAAACAATACTAATATAACAATGAATGCATGAAAGTCTAGAATATCATGTCTAAAAATGATAACTAAACTGAAATATTCTTGTTTAACAGAAATATGTCTCACAACGAGATAGATATCCTTATTAAAATAAATCTATCAATTTCTGAAAGAAAACTGTGCCAACGCACTTATTAACTTGACTAATATGAAATCATAAGAAATCCTAAATACGCCCGCCCCCATTCCGGCCTCCTAGTGCAGCCTGGTCACCACCTGAAACAAGAAATAAAAACTGATGAGCCCAAAGGGGGCCCAGTAAGTGAAATCCACAGCCATGAGCAGTTTTACTCCTTGTCCCGTTTTGAAAAATGGAACTCATAACTACATATGTTCCCAGTATATTTTTAAAGAAAACAGAAAGCAAATAAAATATATTTTCATCAATAAAATTTATGATATTCTTTATCTCATACTAGGGCCCATGTATACTGTTACCCCCATATACTAGGGTTGCGCGGTCCTTGCGACCTGGGATGAGATACTGTGGCCGCAGCCCCGTCCCCTGGCCAGCCGATTAACTCTGGGTGCACTCAGCATGGCAAAAATAAAACTATGATGGAACCACCTTCTGGCAGAGCCACCTTCTGGCAGAGCCTCCTTCAGCGGTTGCGCCTCCATCCTTAGCATCGGTACCGAGCTTTTCTCTTGTTTCTCTTGGGCCAAAAATACACTCCTCCCTACATGTGCCCTCGTTTTATAACACTCTTTTCTCATTTCTTGTACTTCTCTTGGGCAACATGTAGGAGGGTTTATGATCATTGTCTCAAAATTCTCTTTATAAACATCACTATTTTCACAATATTTCTTTTTCTCAAACTTGTCATGCATATAGCAAAATTCCATAATATAAACAAAATAATCATTTGCAATTGAAAACAAAATTGCATAAATAGCATGACATAATAATTTTTATGGAAGGGATAATAAATTCACTTACCTCTTGACTGCAGTAAAATTTTCCTCTGACTGCTAACTAATCTCCTGAAGGAAATACAGACACATTACTACCCTCATACACGTCACAACAAAACATTCTACTACTATTATGAGTTGGCTTGCTAATAAATTGAGAATGAACTTACTTAGGTATTTAGGTATATTTTCTCATAAAATTTTCAGAATTTATTTTATTTAGTAGTACTCCTTTACGTATATATACTTTAAGTTCTTCCATACTATATATATATATATATATATACTGCTCACTACCCCATCTATATATATAGGTGAATAACTTGAATACCATATATATATATATACACGTCCGTTAGCATGCTATATATATATATATATATATATATAACTCTACCGTGCGGTATATAATATACCTCCGTCAGAATGCTATATATATGCAAAACCTGTAACTTTATATGTGTTGGTATATTTTAAGATACTATATATATATATATATATATATTTTGAAACATTCAGATGTACATATATTTGAAATCCTTCAAATCATTATATATATATATATATACTTTAAAGTACTCATGTATATATATTTATAAATCCTTCAAATCACCATATATATAGATATATATATATAGTTGCACGTGAGGAGTAAAACAAGAAGAAAACAAACCTCTCTTTCCCACTACAAGACCACACGGCACCCAAGGCAAGAAGACACTAAATTTGACAAAACACTAATGCTCTCCATTAAGTATATATATATATATATATATATATATATATATATATAAGAAGAAGAAAGAAACAATATGTGAGGCAAAACCATACCTGACGCACAACAGGGCAGTGAGATTCTTCTTCTTTTTTTTTTTCTTCCTTTCTCTCTTCCTTTCTTGATGTGCGGCAAGAGTTTGTTCCATACCATTATATAGGCTTTAGAAAAGAGATAGAAAATAGGTTTTGAGGAGCTTAGGGTTTTTATTTTTTTATTTTTTTTTTAAGTCGGTGCCTAGGCTTTCCATATATATATATATATTACTCTTTTATTTTATTTACTTATTATTACTATCATTATTATTATTATTATTAATATTATTATATATTTTTAATTTGTCCATTCTCATTGTTAACCTAAGCCAACCCTTTTTTTTAAAAAAAAAATCTACGAGTCAACTAAAAATACTCTAAAGGGACTTAGGATTGTTACAAGAAGAAGAAAAGTGTCAAAGTCAGTTGGTGGCCAATCCTAATGAGCACTACATGGAGGATGAGTGCACTTACTATCAACAGCAAACAACCACCACATCGGGAATGAAGAAACTATTGAGGAGAGTTTTTGTGAGCCAAGTCTTGAGGATCCGATGGGAGAGCGTTTTGATCAAATTGGAGGTGACCTAGACCTAGACAAGCTACTTGACCATGCTGAAACTTTTAATGAGCCAAGTCTTAAGGATCCTTTGGGAGAGTGCTTTGATGAATTTGGAGGTGACCTTGACCTCGACAAGCTACTTGAGTATACTGAGACTTCTAATGAGCCAAGTCTTGAGGATCCATTGAATGAGCGTTTTGATCAATTTGAGTTTGACTTGGATCTTGACAAGTTCCTCAAACAAGCTGAGATGTTTAGTGAACCAAGTCTGGAGGATCCATTGGAAGAGCACTTTGCTCAATATGAATTTGATCTGGACCTTGACATGATACATGAGCGAACTGAGGTTCTAAAGGAACTACATCGAAACAAGGAAGAGAGCACTGAGATTTCTTCAACATCAGCTCTTATTCCCGAATTACTAAGAATCCAAGAGAGAAGTTTGTTGGGGTTATGTGATGAGCAAATTGAGCACATCAAGATAGATGAATTCCCTGAGTATTATCCAAATCATGATTCCCTCCCGGATGAGAAACTGTTGGAGAAAACTCAAAGTGGTCCTTCCCGATCTATAGACATTCGGAAGCATTTTGCAATAGGACGAATTCATTCCCTTTGGTGCAAGAGAAGAAAAGACTGGTGCTTCAAGTTTAAAGTGCCACAGTCTGGCTGAAGATGTTAAACTTAGCGCTCATGGGAGGCACCCCATAGCATATCCTTTTCATTTTCCTGTTTGTTTTATTTTTCTGTTGGTTACTTTTAGTTTCGTTTTGTTTTCCCTTTGTTACTTTAGTGTTTTAATTTTCAGGAACAGGTGTGCTTCAGTTCAAGTTTGGGGGTGTGCTATAAGCCATGCCATTCCAAACATGTCATCCATCTCCTGGGTAAATTCTTTCCATATTATAGACACATTGGGGACAATGTGTAATTTAAGTTTGGGGATATGGGAGACACTTTATACACACTTTGTCCCAGTTTTATTTTATTTTTACTTTTTTTTGGTTACGAAAAGAATAAAATTGTCCCAGTTTTATTTTTGTTTGTGAAAAGAAAAAAAAAATGCATGTTCATGTTTGTCTTAAAATTTTGGTTGATCTTAAAATTGTGATTTGATTCCATTGGTGAACTTAAAATTTTGAATACATGATCTGATAATTGAGTTTTTTAGTTTGGTTATTTGCTTAGGACAGTTGAGAATTCACATGTTTGATCTAATCTTACACAAGCACCTTAGCACATAATTTGTGGGGTATGACATGAAGTCTGATGTGTGTGTTTCTATGTCTTGGGTGAAACTGGATGATTTATTAGATGGATACTTTGGCATATATATATGTGATAAAAAGAATATATATATATATATATATGATCATTGATAAGCTTTTCATTAAGTAACTGGACCTCTTGCCTCAAAGCATTGAGTGTTCATGTCAAAATGTGAAAAATTTTGATTTGGTTAATGTCATGGTTAGTTTGGTTTCGTAGCCTTTTTGACTCGAGTTAGTAAGTCCTAGGGGTGTCTCTACACCTAATGCCCTAAAACCATCTGGTTTGGGAGTCATTGACTTAACACTCGTTACATGGTCAATTAGAAAACTTAAGGGAACCAAGCATTGTACAACCTGATGAAGAAGAAGAAGAAGAGGAAGAAGAAAAAAAAAAAAAAATTCCAATGTTGTTCATTCTAATAGGGATTTCAGTAAACTTTGAGATATTGAGACATTGCACATTGGAAGTAATTAGAAGCTTCATATTTACGTGCAAAGTTCACTTTACACTGTTTTCAAACTTGTGATGCTTTAGCATGTTGTTTGTAAGTAATTAAACTTTGAGATTCCAATTCATTGTGAAGATGGAGTTTATCTTTTTAAGCTTGCTAATGAATGAAAAATCATGGTCTTGAGTTTACTGATGTGGTATTTTTATGACCAAAAATATCAATTATAAAAATAACCACTCGCAATAGGACGAATCTTTGTAGGATACGGCTATAGAGAGGGTGTCGAACCTCAAGGACTGCAGGGGTTTTATTATCAAAATTCAAAAGATCAAAATTAACTTAATTAAAAAGGAGAATTGATTTGATTTTCTTTAAAAACTAAAGTGCATGAAAATAAAAGAGATTAAAAATAAGAGAGAGAGTGTAGGGTATTGACTTCACCTCTATCCGCACAACAATGGCTAATCATAATTAATCACAGAAATTTATTCTATGCATGTTATAAATAAACAAGAAACTACCTTATTAAAGAATAAGCATAATCTATCTTCGGTTGGCACGGATCGTCCACCTAACCACTAAGATGCGGTACGACCCGTCTTTCCTAGGTATAAATTATCAAAATCTTTAACAGGATACATACAATCAATGAATAAGTGTAACCCATCTTCGGTTGGCACGGACTGTCTACCTAAATTACACTAAACTAGGGTGTAGTACAATCCGTCTTCCCTAGGCATGGCCTATCAAATCCTATTGATCATATGTCAATTAAACCCATTGTATAACCATCATCCTCATAATCACAGAAAACAAGAATGATTTGAGATCAATAAAAGTAAAATACTTTCTAAGACAAGAGAAGAATTTCACAAATATTGATTTTGGAATTTAAGAACAATTGCATTTAATATGAAGAACAGAAATCAATTGTAGCAATCCTCATAGTTATACAATCAACATGCATAAATTGAAAATCTAGAAATTAAATACAATCAAACCATTGTGCTTGGATAGGGTTACATCAATACCCCACAAAGGGGTTTAGCCGCTCATAGGGGTGCTAGGATGGCCTCTTGCCATGGATTATCTCCTCTTCAACTTGTCAAGCCTCCAAGAAGATTTTTGTATCTAAAACTAAGCACACCTTCTCTTGAAGGTTAAGGGTCTATTTAGAAGGAGCAAGCCAGTCCTAGAAGCCCTAGGAAACCCAGAAATTTCGGAGATTTAAGTCCAAGTCCAATTAGAATAAAGAAAACCTAAGTCCAAATCGGAATAGGATTCGCCCAGAATTGCGTTCCTATCTTGAGAGGCGATTTTGGCATTGTGTCGCTCCGAATTAGGAAAATGCTATTTCACAATGATTTGTAGAAATTTGAGTTAGCTTTCCAGTACCGCTTGAATCACCTCAATCGGATATTTGAACTAAAAGTTATGGCCAAAATACCGAGATATATGCAGAATCCCAATTTGAATCCAATCCGATTTTGACTCCAATTTGAAAAATTCCGAATTAATCATTTTCTTAAATTGATTAAACTTAACCATGATTGGTTAAGTTTAACCATATCTTCTAAGTCTTCTCAAAGTGTGCTTTTAAGCCCAAAATCAATGGAATTAATTGCATCTTTATTTATAACCTGAAAACACAAAAACAAAATAAAATCAAACAAATAACAACGCTAAGGAATTAACATATGCAAATTAAGGGGCTTGAATGTGCAACATTCGGCGCTTATCATTTACCTTAATTTTTGGATAACATGAATTCTTGCATAATGTTTGTGGATAATATTTCTGGAAAACCCTCACGAGACTTCACTCGTCCCCAAAGGAATTTCTAGGGGTTTAAAAGGCTTGTTGCATATGCTAAATGCAATCGTACATCCCACGAAAGATGGATTTACCTTTTTATTTTCTGTTTTTTCATTTAGTTTTTAGTTTTGTATTACTAAGGGACTAGCAATATGTAAGTTTGGAGGTGTGATAAGTGCCAAAATATTCATATTTTAGCCATTAACTTATATTTGTTAATTCCTTAGTTTTGTTAGTTTATACTATTTTTTTTTTTTTTTGTATTTTATTTGTTTTATAGGTTTTTGGAAGAAAAGAAAGCATTTCCGGAAAAGTCCAAGCTTAAAGGGCAAATTGGGAAGACCTAGAAGATATGGTTAAGTTTAATCAAATAAAGGAAATGATTAAATCGGAATTTCTCAAATTAGAGTCAAAATCGGATTGGATTCAAAATTGGATTATGCACACGTCTAGGTATTTTCACCATAAGTTTCAGATCAAATATCCGATTGAGGTGATTCAAGTGGAATTGGAAAGCTAACTCAAAATTATACATTTCATTATGAAATATAATTTTCCTAATTCAGAGTGCCGCTATGCCAAAATCACCCCACAAGATAGGAATGTAATTCTGGACGAATCCTATTCCGATTTGGACTTAGGTTTTCTTTATCTTAATTGGACTAGGACTTAAATCTCCGAAATTCTTAGGATTACTAGGGCTTCTAGAACTCTCCTAAGCCCTATAAATAGACCCCTAAGCCTCACAATTCAATACACAAATTCAAGGAGACAACTTTGGGGAGAGGAATTGGAGGCTACTTCTAGGAGCGGTGTTTAGTTCTTTCTTTCCCTTTTTTCTTTTAGTTTTATTTTAATTATGTGTAACTAACTCTTAAGGAGGGCTAGATTGAAGCCCTAATTATATTTATTTAATATTTCAATTTTGGCGCCTTTATGATAATCATATTGTGTTGCTTAACTTGATTAATTCCTGTTTTCTTGAATCCCTCATATGTATGTGATTGACCATTATATGCATGTGGTATGGACTAGTTAATTAAATTAAGTTCGATGATCGAGTCCTGGGTTTAATAAGAGTAACAAAAGAAATCCACACCGGATTCTTGGGTTAATCAACATGGGAAATCGGGAGTAGACACCCATGCCCTAGGCCTCATGTGTTTGTTGATTTTCACAGTTTTATGCTTTCTTAAAGAACAACTTAGTAGACACCCATGCTAAATCTTTTAAGAAAAAAAAGAATTAGAGTAGACACCTGTGCTTAATTCGTTACTTAGGGAAATCAATAACATGAGGAGTAGACTCTCATACCCTTAGGTTGGCAAACATTAGGTATTCATAATATGATTGGATCATTGGCATATAGTTATATTATCTAAATATGATTAGTGGTGGATATCAATGCCCTACCTTTCATTTATCTTTATATCTTTTTATTTTTTTTTCATAATATCAATTTAGTGACAATTTGATATTTTTATAAATTCTAAAACAAAATCAACAACCTCATGGGATCGATCTCGTACTTGTTGCACTATACTATCGTTTGATCTTGTGCACTTGCGAGTAAAACGTACTAAATATTATCTATTAATTTAAGTAGTATTTGGCATAGCATTACGTCTTCAATTTCATTAACTTAGGTTTTTGTTTTGTATGTGGTTTATGTGTTGAACATCATTGAGCCTTCATTCTAGTATAACACTTGCTCCATATGCTCTCATTCATTGGTCATCTCATTTTCATGCATTCCCTCATCGGATTGGTGAGTGGGTTTGAGGTTGAGAAGTTGTCGCTCTGAAGGCTGTTGATGTGCAAATTATAATTACTCGCACGCGCACGAGTCGTGTGCAGTACAGCGTGTGCAAGTGCGAGGTCGATCCACAGGGAATTGTGTCGTGAAAACTAATTCTTATCTAAACTAATCCTATTTTAACCTAGTTCCAAATTTTGGGATTTTTCAAGAAAGAAATAAACAAGCATAAATTAAACAAAATTGTTGTGCAAATTTATTTAACTCGCAAGTGCACGAATCAATTGTAGTTTAATGGATTGCAAGTGCGAGGTCGATCCCACAGAGAATTGTATTTTTGAAAGAGCAATTTATATCTAAACTAATTAAATCCTAATCTAGTTCCAAAAGGGTTTTGATTTTTGAGTTTTGAAAATTAAAGGATAAACATAAACTAAATAAAATAAGTAAATCTAAGGATAAAGGTACTAAGGTTTGGGAATTCACACTCACCAAATCATAACAACATACTTTATGTTCCTCAATATTAATCCAAAGTTCTCACAAATTAAATCATAGATATGTTTTACTATGCTTCAAAGAATTAATCAAAACCATCCCATGTATCCATTCATTGACCAAATCACAAAAGGAATCCAAATTCAATTGAAACACCAGATGTATCAGTAGAACAAATCACAAGGGATATCCAATTTTTATGAGTTAAAATCCAAGCAATCAATCATATGAAATTATCTCACATCATCACATGTATCCTTGAATTACAAGAGATATCCAAGAATTACTCCACACAATTGATTAGAAGTAAAACAATTGAAATATAAAACCCAATAAAATCAGAATAATAAAAACTTACATAAAGGTGATGTTGTTTTTCATCGGTGAGGCTTCATCCCCAACCTTAGTTGGGAATTTAGCTCCACATAAAAAATAAAATCTAAACCTAAACCTAAACCTAAAGAAAAACTAAACAAAAGAATTTTGCTATCTGGGATTGTGTCTCTTTTCTTGAATGCAAAGAAGTCTATTTATAGTCTTAGGGAAGTCCTAGAAGCCCAAGTAAACCTAGATAATTCGAAGGTCTGTTTCCCAGTCAAAATAGAAGTCTGAAATCGGAATAGAATTCGTCCAGATTTGTGTCCTTTAATTACGGGGCGATTTTGGCATATAAACCGTCCGAATTACAAAAATCTTATTTCACAACAAATTGTAGTATTTTGAGCTAGCTTTCTAATACCGTTTGAATCACTTCAATCCGATATTTGAACAGAGAGTTATAGTCAAAATACTAAGACGTGTGCAGAATCTGAATTTGAATCCGATCCGAAATCTTATCCAATCTGAACTTTAATCTGATTTAACCTTTTCTTGGATTTGGTTAGACTTAACCACACAATCTAGGTCTTCTCAAAGTATGCTTTCTTCCAAACTTTGCATTTTTCCCTTTAAAGCTGTAGTTTTTCTTTAATGACCTACAAAACACTAAAAACACAAAACTAACACAAAATATTAAATAACGACACAGCTAAAGGATTAACTAATGTAAATAAAGGGGTCCAAATATGCAATATTTGGCACTTATCAAACACCCCCAAACTTACATTTTGCTAGTCCCTTAGCAAAACAAAACGAAAAATAAAATTAAAACAAAACAAAATAAAACATAAATCCTCTTTCGTGGGAGAAACGATTGCATTTAGCATATGCAACAAGCCTTTTAAACCCCTAGGCATCCCTAGTGGACGAGTGAAGTCTTGTGAGGGCTTAACAGGAATGATACCCACAAACATTGTAGCACTATGTTGTTAACAAGAAAGAAGTTTCACATAAACCATGGTTCTTATTCATGAGCAAACTTAAAAAGACAAACACCATCATAACAGTCAAAAGGAAATCCAAAATCAAATTACTCATAAATGGACAATTGAGACCTCATATGTTCTGAAATGTGTAAAGTGTAATTACCATATAATCATGAAGCTTTCAGTTTAAACTCAAGATAAGTTCCATAAAATTTGAAAGAATTCCTAACAAATGAAACAACCAAGGCAAGATATGCCTTTTTTTTTTTTTTTTTCATAGGCTTTGCAATGTCTAACTCCCTTAAGCTTTCTAATTGACTTATGTAACAAGTGTTAGGCCAATGACTCCCAAGCCAGGTAGCTTTAGGGCACTAGATGTAGAACATCGCTAAGGGCTTATTAACTTAAGTCAAAAAGGCTACGAAGTCAAATTAGCCATATCATAAATCAACACTGAACTTCACATCTTTTGACGCGAACACTCAATGCTTAACGAGGCAAGAGGTCCGGTTACTCAGTGAAAAACTCAACATAATCTTTATTTTCTTTTTCCTTCTCTTTTTTATTTATTTTTTTCTTTTTTTTTTCTTTTTTTTTATTTTTTTTTTTATATATCTTGCAAGCCAATGGTTATTCATCAATAGGTCATCCAACAAATCTCAAAGAGAATAAGCTTAAGCTCAAATATCATACCTCACAGAAAACATATTAATGTGCTCATAAAAATTTATTTCAAAACAAGTGAAATCTCTTTTACCCAAAAATAAGTCAAAGGACTCAGACTTCTAATGACATAATGATGATGTTCAACCCTTTAAGCAAGCTAATGAAATGCAAATCACAGGTTATAGTTTTACTCAAACTTGACAACAACATAGCACAATTTTTTTTTTTTCAAATTTTTTAACACAAAATGACAAATAAAAATAAACAAATAAAAACAAAAATAAATAGACAAAGTGTTTTTCCATACCCCCAAACTTGAATTACACATTGTTCTCAATGTGTAGTATAGAAATACATTACCGGAAATAAAGAAATCTGAGTGTGAACAAGGCTAGGGCGTCCCTCAAACTTAAACACCAAAACACCTGTCAATAAAAACTAATAGCAATATTTTTTTCATAGAAACAATATCAAAAGATTAATTGCTGTTAGAAACAAAAACAAATAAAATTAACAGCTAATGAAAAAGGAAGGAAAGAATTTTTGGAGTGAAGTGCAGAAAATAAACTGGAGGAGAAAACTTTACAGTGCTTCCCCCTCACTTTTTAGCATGCAAATATCCCACATAAAGCATTAACCTCTTCCTTCTTTTTTTTTTTTTTTTTTTTTTTTTTTTTTTTTTTTATAACTAAAAAAAAAAAAAAAAAACTAAAAAAATTAAAACTAAGATTTAAAAAACTCACAAAAAGGACCAAAAATAAATTTTTGGCAAAATCTACGGAACTGCTGCAATTGCTGCCTATGCTGTGAGTGCGCTCGATCGCGCTAATGTGCGGAAGGTGCTGCGGTAGAACTGTAAAACAAGCCAAACAACAAGAAAAATCTATCTTTTTTTATTTTATTTTATTTTATTAGTAACATGAATAAAACAAAACAAATTGCAGAAAAATAAAATCCTAATTATAACTAGTAGAAAAATAAAACTAATTTAGAAATAAATTGGTTTCAGAAAATGTACAATTTCCCGGCAACGGCGCCAAAAACTTGTTGTGCAAATTTATTTAACTTACAAGTGCACGAATCATTTGTAGTTTAATGGATTGCAAGTGCGAGGTCGATCCCACAGAGAATTGTATTTTTGAAAGAGCAATTTATATCTAAACTAATTAAATCCTAATTTAGTTCCGAAAGGGTTTTGATTTTTGAGTTTTGAAAATTAAAGGATAAACATAAACTAAATAAAATAAGTAAATCTAAGGATAAAGGTACTAAGGTTTGGGAATTCACACTCACCAAATCATAACAACATACTTTATGTTCATCAATATTAATCCGAAGTTCTCACAAATTAAATCATAGATATGTTTTACTATGCTTCAAAGAATTAATCAAAACCATCCCATGTATCCATTCATTGACCAAATCACAAAAGGAATCCAAATTCAATGGAAACACCAGATGTATCAGTAGAACAAATCACAAGGGATATCCAATTTTTATGAGTTAAAAGCCAAGCAATCAATCATATGAAATTATCTCAAATCATCACATGTATCCTTGAATCACAAGAGATATCCAAGAATTACTCCACACAATTGATTAGAAGTAAAACAATTGAAATATAAAACCCAATAAAATTAGAATAATAAAAACTTACATAAAGGTGATGTTGTTTTTCATCGGTGAGGCTTCATCCCCAACCTTAGTTGAGAAATTAGGTCCATATAAAAAATAAAATCTAAACCTAAACCTAAACCTAAAGAAAAACTAAACAAAAGAATTTTGCTATCTAGGATTGTGTCTCTTTTCTTGAATGCAAAGAAGTCTATTTATAGTCTTAGGGAAGTCCTAGAAGCCCAAGTAAACCTAGATAATTCGAAGGTCTGTTTCCCAGTCAAAATAGAAGTGTGAAATTGGAATAGAATTCGTCCAGATTTGTGTCCTTTAATTGCGGGGCGATTTTGGCATATAAACCGTCCGAATTACGCAAATCCTATTTCACAATAAATTGTAGTATTTTGAGCTAGCTTTCTAATACCGTTTGAATCACTTCAATCCGATATTTGAGCAGAGAGTTATGATCAAAATACTAAGACATGTGCAGAATCTGAATTTGAATCCGATCCGAAATCTTATCCAATCTGAACTTTAATCTGATTTAACCTTTTCTTGGATTTGGTTAGACTTAACCACACAATCTAGGTCTTCTCAAAGTATGCTTCCTTCCAAACTTTGCATTTTTCCCTTTAAAGCTGTAGTTTTTCTTTAATGACCTACAAAACACTAAAAACACAAAACTAACACAAAATATTAAATAACGACACAGCTAAATGATTAACTAATGTAAATAAAGGGGTCCAAATATGCAATATTTGGCACTTATCAAAAATGACAATAATCAAATGATAAACGACTAAGGTTTCAGAATTCACGTCACCAAATCAAAGTACACATTCTCATGTTTAGTTCATACATATCCGACAAACGATTAGACCCAATGCATGTTCTATTGTTTTTATAAAATCCTATTGAATCATTCAATGAATCCATCTCTATTACAAATTACAACAAATATCCAATTGAGATCAAATCATTCACTGTATCCATTTGATATACGAATCACAATAGATATAAGTCTCAATCAAATCATTCGATGTATTCGTTGGATGAAACATAATGAATATCCAACGTTTACACGATTTATAAACAACAATCAATCACAATTGTGTCACACAATTGAACTGAAACGAACATATATTACATTAAATGACAGAATTGAATGGACAAATCAAAAAAATATGCAAACAAATCAATGGTGAGGCTTCATCTTCAACCTCAGTTGAAGATTTACCCTCTCGTGACAAAATAAATTATAAAGAAACTGAAATACTTCATTGAAATTGACAAAAGTACAAAAGAATTGGAGTTCAAAGCTCCAGAAAGCTAGAAAAGTCGAAAATTGACAAAGTATGGTGCCCCTGGCGCGTCTCCGTTTGTTTACAATAGAAAAATGTGATATTTCTAGGCTAATTTAGGGTTTCAACGTTATCCAGGTCACCAAGTGCGCTCGATCGCACACTAGGTGCACTCGATCGCACTCGTGCATCACTTTCCACTTTCGATGAGCGCGTGTGTGCTCGATTTGATTAAATGGGGGCTCGAGTGCACTACCGTTTGGAATTAGCCTACTCGTGTGAAACATGACCGATAAGTACCAAAATATTCATATTTTAGCCCTAATTTATATTTGTTAATTCTTTAGTTTTGTTAATTTATGCTATTTTATTTCATTTTTGTATTTTCTATGTTTTATAGGTTTTTGGAAGAAAAGAAAGCATTTCCGGAAAAGTTTCAAGCTTAAAGGGCAAATTGTGAAGGCCTAGAAGATATGGTTAAGCTTAACCAATCATAATAGAGGACCTATATAATGTGGTTAAGTTTAATCAAATAAAGGAAATGATTAAATCGGAATTTCTCAAATTGGAGTCAAAATCGGATTGATTCAGGGATTCTGCACATGTCTTGGTATTTTGACCATAACTTTCATCTCCAATATCCTATTGCAGTAATTCAAGCAGCATTGGAAAGCTAACTCAAAATTATACAAATAATTGTGAAATATCATTTTCCGAGTTCGGACTGCCGCTATGCAAAAATCACCCCGCAAGATAGGAACGCAATTCTGGACGAATCCTATTCCGACTTGGACTTAGGTTTTCTTTATCCTAATTGGACTAGGACTTAAATCTCCAAATTTTCTAAGATTACTAGGGCTTCTAGGACTCTCCTAAGCCCTATAAATAGACCTCTAAGCCTCACACTTCAATACACAATTTCAATGAGACAACTTTGGGGAGAGGAATTGGAGGCTACTTCAAGGAGTCATTTTTGGTTCTTTCTTTCCCTTTTCTTTTTAGTTTTATTTTAATTATGTGTAACTAAATTTTTAGTAGGGCTAGATTGAAGCCCTAATTATGTTTATTTAATATTTCAATATTGGCGCTTTTGTGATAATCATATTGTGTTGCTTAACTTGATTAATTCCTGTTTTATTGAATTCCTCATATGTGTTTGTCTTATCAACATATGCATGTGGTATGGACTAGTTAATTAAATCAATTTGGATAATCGTGTCTTGGTTTTAATAAGAGTAACAAAAGAAATCCATACCGGGTTCTTGGGTTAATCAACATGGGGAACTAGGAGTAGACACCCATGCCCTAGGCCTCATGTATTTGTCGATTTTCACAAATTTATGCTTTCTTAAAGAACAACTTAGTAGACACTCATGCTAAATCCTTTAAGAAAGAAAAGAATTAAAGTAGACACTCATGCCTGATTCGTTGCTTAGGAAAATCAATAGCTTAAGGAGTAGACACCCATATCCTTAGGTTGACAAACATTAAGTATTCATAATATAATTGGATCATTGGCATATTGTTATATTATCTAAGTATGATTAGTGGTGAATATCAAAGCCCTACCTTTACCTTATCTTTATATCTTTTTCTTAGTATCAATATCAATCTCATGACAATTTTGGTATTTTAATTACTTTTAAAACAAAATCAACAATCTCCGTGGGATCGATCTCGTACTTGCTGCACTATACTATTGTTTTGATCTTGTGCACTTGCGAGTTAAAACGCACTAAATATTATATATTAATTTAGGTAGTATTTGGCACAACAAGTTTTTGGTGCCGTTGCTGGGGATTGTTTGATTTTGTTTGGAATTATTTTCCTTAGTTTATTTTTGTTTTAATTTTTTCTCTTTTTCTAAGTTTTTCCGCAGTTACTGTTCTGTCTCCGGAGGTGCGATCGATCACATATTCGGATAGCAGCACAGTTACTGCACTAATTATACATCTGATTTTTTTTCTTTTATTTCATGCAGGGTCAGTTGAGTCTGCATCTTCGTAAGTTTTATTTTTACTTTTGTTTTTATTTTTCCTTTTAATTTTTCCTTTTTGTTATTTTATTTTTAATTTCACACATGTGGGAAGGCATTCCGACACCCCATGGACCATGTTCATTATGCCATGACCCTTATCACTATGTTAGAGAATGTCTTACAATGAGACAAATTTCTAACAAAATTAACAGGCATAAGAACACGTCATTCTCTTGACCGAGGAACGACAACTATCTTGATTCCTGCAACCTAACCTGGAGCCACCAGTTAAATTTCCCGTGGGAAGCTCAAGCTCCTAGAAATCATGCTCCACAATTTAATGAACTACATCATCAATCATATCCGCAGTTCCATGATCAAATAACTGCCATGCATAAGACATTAAATATGATTGTAAACTCCATGACTACTCAGAACATCTCTCCCATTCAGCCAGCCAACCAACTCCAGGTATGTGCCATATATTCTCATTCTGATCATTCTACTGAAACTTGTCATTTGTATTCATCTGCAAATCAGGAGCAAAAGTTAAAGCTAAATAAACTGGAGAGTATGCTACACACCCTAGTGACTTCGCAATAGCAATTTATGACTGATCAAAAACAAATCAATACAAGGGCCAATCAAGCGTTTCAAAGAACCGATCAGGCCATTCAAAGACTGAAAGTACAAATGGGACAATTGGCCATGGAGTTGAGTGCATCTCCCATCAATTGGCCTGAACAATACCAAGAAGAAGAGTGTTAAAGTCAGTTGATGGAAAATCCCAGTGAACAATACATGGAGGAAGAGTGCACCTACTATCATGCGCAAACTGTCATACTGAGGAGTGAAGAGGTGGTTGAAAATCCAGTGGAAGAGGGGAAGGAGGAGCAAACGGAAGTTCCACATGAGCCACATCAGGAAAAAGAAGAGAGCACTAAGATTTTTTCAGCATTAGCTCTTATTCCTGAAACACGAAGAGGCCAGGAGAGAAGTCTGTTAGAGCTACCACATGAACAAATTGAGGACATCAAGATAGAAAAGCTCCCTGAGTTTTCTTCCAACTTTATTCCAGTTCATGATTCCCCACCAGATGAGAAACTATTTGAGGAAACTCAAAGTGGTCGAAAAAGAAAAACCATTTTGAAAAAGAAAAAAAATATGCATGTTCATGTTGTCTTAAAATTTTTATTGATCTTAAAAATTGTGATTTGATTCTCATTAGTGAGCTTAAAATTTTGAACACATGATCTGATGATAGGATTTTTCAATTTGGTTACTTGCTTTTGGCAATTGAGAATTCACATGTTTGATCTGATCTTACACAAGCACATTAGCACATAATTTATGGGGTATGACATGAAAGTCAGATGTGTGTGTTTCTATGTCTTGGGTGAAACTGGATGACGTATTAGATGGATACTTTGGCATATATATATGTGATAAAAAAATCATTGATAAGCTTTTTCAATAAGTAAGTGGACCTCTTGCCTCAAAACATTGAGTGTTCACGTCAACAGGTGAAGAATTTTGATTTGGTTAAAGCCATAGTTAGTTGGTTTCATAGCCTTTTTGACTCGAGTTAGTAAGTCCTTAGGGGTGTTTTACACCTAATACCCTAAAACCAGCTGGTTTGAGAGTCATTGACTTAACACTCGCTACATGGGTCAATTAGAAAGCTTAAAGGAACCAAACATTGCACAGCCTGACCAAAAAAAAAAAAAAAAAAGTTATGCCATAGATATTCATTCTAATATGGATTTCAGTAAACTTTGAGATATTGAAACATTGCACATTGGAAATAATTGGAAGTTTCATATTTGTGTGCTAGCTCACCTTACACTGTTTCGAACTTGCGATGCCTTAGCTTGTCTTTTGTAAGTGATTAGACTTTAAAATTTCGAATTCATTGTGAAGATAAAGTTTATATTTTTAAGCATGCTAATGAATAAAAGTCATGATCTTGAGTGATACCTTAATTTTGGATAACATGAACTTGTGCATAATGTTTGTGGGTAGCATTTCTGGAAAACCCTCATGAGACTTCACTCGTCCTCTAAGGAATTCCTAAGGGTTTAAAAGGCTTGTTGCATATGCTAAATGCAATCGTACATCCCACGAAAGATGGATTTATCTTTTTGTTTTTAGTTTCATATTACTAAGGGATTAGCAATATGTAAGTTTGGGGGTGTGATAAATGCCAAAATATTCATATTTTAGCCCTTTAACTTATATTTGTTAATTCCTTAGTTTTGTTAGTTTATGCTATTTTATTTGCTTTTTGTATTTTCTTTGTTTTATAGGTTTTTGGAAGAAAAGAAAGCGTTTCCGGAAAAGTTCCAAGCTTACAGGGCAAATTAAATTGGGCTGGAATTTGAAATTTCTGAATGAAATTGGAACTTGGATAAAGCACTTAGGTGGTTTTAGATAGTGGGTTGTGAAAGCCCTTACCTTTCTGGTAAAGTCTTTGGCTGGTTGTTGATGACATGGGATTGGATGATGCCTTCATGATGGGTAGGGGCGGAAGTCCACAACCACCCCACCTCCCTCTCCCTGGAGCAGCTGCACTTAAGCGAAAGAGAAAAGGACATGGCGGCATGAAGGCAAAGGATTTTTTTTTTTTTTTTCATTTAGTGGTCTATGTTGAGTTTAAGAGGTTTAATCTCTAGGGAAACACTTACGATTGTAACCCCTTGTCATGTTTTTTTGGTCAGGAAGAATGATATGTAGCACCATAACACACATACATCTTCAAGGGTTCAAACATGAAAAAGATTTGTTCAATGAGTGACTGCAAGTCTTTTTGACGGTCTCATAAAATTTCACAAAAGTTTAGTGCTTGGAATTTGACCATTGATGACTTTTACAACACTCCTATAGAGGGATTGATGAGAATCAACAAGCACCATTAAAGGATCCATTGCATGTTTCAGTTGGGCCTATTACTAAAGCTAGATCTAAGAAGATCAAAGAAGCACTTACAGGGCTGATTCAAGAAATTTGGGCTAGTTCTAAATGGGGCATTCCAAGCTTGGCCCAAAGGAAGACGAAGGCGTAATAAATTTAATCCAAGCTATTGATGGGGCTGATCCTACTTAATTTGACATAATTTCCTTAGCAATGACGTGAATTAATTGTTGATTATGGCTGATTGACTTTCCAATTACGTACCAATTAATTGGCTGATTGACTTTCCAATTACATACCAATTAATTGGCTGATTGACTTACCTGTTTCAAGACCTTCCTTAGGCATGATTTCCTTGCCTATTTCAGTCTATTTTTGGCATGGAGGAGCTGCTAATTTCAGACCAAATCAACTTTAATTTTAGGCTTCTATTATTTAATCCTTTTTTTTTATCTACTTTCCAATGTTGGAACCAATGTAATTTTCTTTCCATAGCAAGCAAGTAGTCTTATTTTCAACCATACTTTATAAATAGCATGCGCTCATTGTAATGAGGAAATCATGAATGAAAATACAAAAAAAGTGAGGTTTGCTTCTTCTATTGGTTCTTCAAAGAACTTGTGAACTTATCAAGGATTCTTCCTTGTGGCGTTCAAAACCTTCGGTTCACGTTTCCGTTATAAACGTTGGGTCGAGGGTTGTTACTTTATACCTTTGGTTCGCGTTTCATTTATAAACGATGGGTCTGGGTTTTCTTTCAAAAAAATCTGAATTTTAGCTTTCTTGGGTCAGTATTCCAATATTGTTTGTTGGGTCTCATAAGCGTGTCGATTGAGGTTCGCATCAGGGATGACCTCACAAAGTTTTTCGATAGTACATACACTCATGTACCCATATTAGGTCCGAAGACTATTGATGACTTGTAGTTATGTGAAGTCATCAATGGTATTAGAAGCATGGTATGGTTGGACCTTTCATTAGTTAGTATTCCAATGGGGGATTTAGTGCCATTTCTATGTTATTGGTGACAAACATAAATTTAATTTGACGAAATTTGAAAATAAAATTTTGGACTTTCAACTTAGAAGTAGTTTCGTGGTTCTTTGAGATAGCTCCAAAGGTTCTCTCTTCTGAGGTTGTGAATTTCTTGACTTTGGGTTAAAAACCCTTTAACTATGTAGATGAAAATGATTTTGTGGTACTCTTGAGGTGAAGAATCTTTGTCATTTGATGTGTAGGGATTGATGAATCATTGACCAAGTCTAGGTTGTTGTCAAGGTTAAACATACACTCACATAAAAAATGTGTACTTTTGCGCTTTTTTATTTGGGTGGGGAGGGGAGGCACATTACTATGAGTGTTACAAAATGTTTCTAGTAGTGAAGTATATATTACATACAAGTTATGAGATTAATTTAATCCAATAGATAGATGATATATTGGTGATAGGTTCTTATACATTTCGGGCCATATTTGGTTCGATTGGTTTATGTTTCTTATTTATTCATTTACATAATTTTGCATCATCTAATCAATTTCAATGCTTTATGCTTTCTTAGGTGGTGCTTGGAGGTGGTCAAGATGCATCGAATGTCACGACTACTGATCATCGTGCTGGAAAATTTGAGGCTAAATTCTTTGACAAGGTAAAATCATATTTTGATTTAAGTTCTCTAATAATATAACAGTCTCTGGCTGTTTAGTCTCTTCAGTATATGATGTGCTCTCATTTTCATATCGTAGATTCTTCAAGAAGAAATTGGAGGTGTGAAAGTGCATTTTGGATCGATAAATGCTCTGGCATTCAACCCCGATGGGAAAAGGTATAGTTTTTCTTTTCTTTTCTTTTTTAGCAAATTAGGTTTTCTAAATTAGTGTTGATTAAAGGCTTCTTGTCATGCCCTATACTCTAGATCATTTATTATAAAAAACCAGAATAAATATCTTCATAAATAATCAATTAAAAATACCTAAAATATTAACTTACCAAAATCTGCCACAAACATAAGCTCTGAGCTCTATAATCACTAAGGATGATTACATGCTATAAAAGCATACATTTCCTCACAGCGTAACATTAATTTATATCACTTGCATGTGTCTACTTCTGTTAGCTGATCAGTTTAAATGGATATAGACAGAACAATGAAATATAAGGCTTCCATGTTTAGGCATATTTAGAACCTTTTTGTTAGGGCTGGTTTCTTGTGGGTGGCATGGGTGAAAGAGTAGTTGCTAAAAGGCAAAAACTTTTGGCAAGTGAAAATCCCTCAAGGGCGCTTTGGAGTTGGAGGAAACTTCTAAAATTTCGTGGCATTGCTAGACAATTCATATTGTTTAAGGTAGGAATTGGTGAGAATATTTTCCTATGGCTTGATTATTGGCAACTGGATGGAGTTCTTCTTGAAACCTCTGGTCATTGAGTCATCTATGATGTAGATAGTCAACTAGTTGCAAAATTGTCTAGTGTTCTCAGAAATAATAGTTGGTATTGGTAGGCGGCAAGGTCTGATGGTCATCTTGTTAAGATTCAAAGTAAATTGCCAATGGTATTGGTGATATGGATCAGCCTACATGGAGTGTTTTAAAAAATGGGTTCTACAATTGTGCTAATACTTGGAATGTCATTCGGCATAAACAGCAGACTGTTAGTTGGTGGAGGTTAATATGGTTCTCTTTGGAAATTCCAAGGCAGGCCTTTATCTTGTGGTTGGCAGCTCGTGATAGTCTCATCACAGGAGAGAGATTGCTCAGTTGGGGGCTTTGGAGGTAATGTGCTTGGTGTTTTTTTGTAGAAGTTGTATTGAAGGGAGAAGTCACCTATTTTTGAATGTAGTTTCTGCAAGAGAGTCTGTTTGGAAAACTTAAGTGTTTGATTGTTGATCCTCTAACTGAATGGGATGTTATTGTTGAGAGAGTTGTAAAGGATTGGAAAGGCAAAGGTTTAAAAGCTGTTTTGATCAAACTTTGTTTGAGTGCTTCAGTTTACAATCTTTGGAGGTAGAGAAATAACAGTAGGAATGGGAATCATTTACAAATAGAGGAGAAACTACTTCAGAAAATTAGTTGGGAAGTTAGAATGAGGATCATGTCTAATGGTGGATTCATGAGAAGTAGAGAAAATGAAGAGCTATGTTGCAGATGGGGTCTCTCGGATAGAATATTTGGTGGCAGATGAAGTTGGCTTTGAGTAGTGGGAAGCTTCCTGGTTTAGGATTTTTCCTCTGTTGTGCGTTTGCAGCAGAGCAGATGAAGGGTTTAAATTCAGATTGTGGTATGTGCTTGATTCAGTTTGCCAGTGAACAGTGCAGAGGAGCAGTTTTGCTGCACTTCAAACTGCTGGTGCTGGATGTAAATTCCTTGTGCAGGGTTCCTGTTAGCTGAGCTTTCGATACAGAGTTACTGTTTAGTGTATAGAAGTAAAGTCACTGTTAGCGTTTTGCAGTATAGAATTTGTCTAGCTTTTCTTTCAGAAGCATTTGTTTTGTAAGTAGGTGCTGGGCTTTTTGTTTGTTGTGTCTGTAAAGATGTTTCTTTTCCTTTACTGTTGTGTGTTCAGGAGGCTTGTTGTGCTTCCCGGACCTCTAGCTGATTTTCTAGACGGTGATTGTATTCTTTGTTAGTTAATGAAATTACTCATTCATCCAAAAAAAAGAAAAGTGCTTAAATTTGAAGGGTGACATTGCCGCAATTGGAAGATTTGGACCAAATTGGAACATTATCTAATGATAAAGGACCACAATTGTACTTTACCTTAATATGTATAAAGTGCAGGGATATTTGGGTGGAATTTTATGATAATAGCGATGGGTTATGTTTATATAGGTGTTATGGTATTATGTATCAGGTCTAGGAGTCTTAGGGTTATTTTCGCAAATTTAAGTCTATGCCTTAAATTGGGGTTGAACTTAGGCTGATGGAGAATATTTTGAAGTGGTATTAAGGTTACGATTTGGCATGTGGAATAACTATTCTTTAAATTGAGGAATAGTTATTCCCATGGGAGGCTTTAACACCAAGACTATTCCATCCCACCTTTCATTTCCAATAAAAGCTATTCATTTTCTTAATGAAATAGTCACTTTGCATACCAAACGTTTCCTAACTATTTATAAAAGTTATTCATTTTCTTAATGAAATTGTCACTCTGCATACCAAACGTTCCTTAACTGTTTATAAAAGCTATTCATTTTCTTAATGAAATAGTCACTCTACATACCAAACGTTCCCTAACTGTTTTCTTGGTAGTATTAGCATCCTTAAAGGTAGAGAGAGTATTGTGTGATGGTGGTTTAGGATCTCTAGTGAAGGAATTGGAGTTAAACCAATATTCTAAGTTTCCCATAGAAATGGAACCGCATGCATTAATCTACTGTCTCTGTGCACTTGCTTATTTGCTTTTCAATTGGCTTATGCGCATTTCCTATATTTTTTGTTGCTTTTCTGAAATCATTTGTTGAAATCAGTCGTATTCAATCTGTTCAGTTTAAATCAAGGCACATTCTATTTCTCCTATTAATGATAGTTCTATTAGTCTTCACTTTAAATCTCTCTGTAATCTGATTGACGAAAATTGTCCCTACAACTTGGAGGAAAAATGTATTGTTTAATTGACATGATTTTTCAATTTATAGCTTCTCAAGCGGATGTGAAGATGGTTACGTACGGTTACATCATTTCCCGATTACTTCCACGTACATCAAGATCTAGATTTGGAGCATATATTAAAATTCGAATCGAGCTTTGCAGCCAGCGTATTGAAGGTAAACTTTAATTTCCTGTTCGGCCGTAATTTTTGTTGTGCAGGCGTTGGATGAAACAATGCTTAAAATTTTGCTTCTTGGAACACAGTTTTGTAGAAGATGTAAGATTATATCTACAACATTGACAATTGATCCAATGAGAATGAAGTGCTGAGATGTATATCAATCTCATCTTAATTAATGGTAAAAAAAAAAAAAAGGGGGGTGGTATTTTGGAGCGGCAACATTATAATTTATGTGACAAACTAGTGAGGGCTTGTGTGGAGTTATAATTAGAACATTACGGGCATTACATCCATTCATAATGCTGGAAGAGGATTTCAAAACAAAGCATCCACGATTATCTTTTATGTTTTTGCTCCTCATTTTGTATCTTCGACTGCAAAACTTGCAAGCAATTTGAATTAAGTCATTTTCTGCCCCCGTTTAGAATTGCGGTTTGAATAAGTGATTTTCAAAATTGCGTTATAAGAAGTTTAAGTACCTTGTGGATAATGGAATATCTATTTCATTGTGGTTTGATGATTGGTATTCGTCTGGCTCTCTTGTTGGGAGATTTGGCGAAAAGGTTATTTATGATTTTGGCTAGGACAGAATGTAAGAAATTTCATTTAAAGTATGTCCCTTTATGTCACATATATTATTATAATTATAAAATTACGGTGTTCAATAATTTATTCCAATTAAAGCTTATTATGTAAATCAAATATTCTGAATTAAATTTCTGATTTAATTCTTGTGGAACAAGTATTTGATTCCAATCAAATATTCTGAATTAAAGCACTGATTTAATTCTTGTGGAACAAGTATTTGATTTCATTAAAGATTTTATTTTTGTGGAATCAATTAGCTGTATTGATTTGATTTTTATTCCTTGATGGGAGGAATAATTAAGGTAACAGCTCTAATTAAGGGTCCCCTGACCTACCTATAAATAAGGCATGTGTATTCCATCAATTAGCACTCACTGGTAGGCATAGGTCAGAAGAACCTCTCAATATTTTTAGTTTTAGTTTGGTTGCTGTGGAGTTGTTCTTCAAGCCACTTAAGCAAAGTAATGGCCGGAGGTACATATATATTAAACTATTTCCGCTGCTAATGTTATTGTTAATTAGCATTTAATATATATTGAATTCTTACATGTAGTATCAGAGCCTTTTCCAGGCCATTTTTGCTTAGTCTAGTTTTAATATGTCTGCTGTTGATATTTTATTTTTGTTTCGATAATATTTCATTTTGTTTTTTTTTTTTTTTTTTTGTGATTATCGAAACAAAACTGGAGACCCACGGTTATTGAAACTGAGAACCATTTGTTCTGAACCACCATGAAACCCACGTATATATATGTTTTATTTGTTTTGACCAAATTGCTCATGTGGTATTGTTTCTTAAAACAAAACGTGTGGGGCCAATGGGTGATCAGGACCCTTGGTCCTTCACTTTCCTCTGGGTCACTTTCGATTAGAATTTACTGGAGACAAGCTACAGAAACGCCCCCCACCTGCAGTGCCGATCTTTCCCCATTTGCAGCACCGGTATCCCCCCTCCCACAACAGCGGCGTTGGCCGCATAAAGTGAGCTGCTGACGGAGGAAACCCCATAAGGGGCCGCTGTGATGGGCAGAAACGGTGCCCACACGGGCTGCCAATTTCTGGCCGGAACGGCGGCCATTTCACCGGGGCTACCAAAAAAAAAAAAAAAACGGCCGGCAGCCCCACACGGGGTGCCTTTCGTTCTTTTGGCCGTTTGCGCATCAGGGAGCGGCTAAGCATGGCCGGCGCATCAAGGAACCGGCGCCGATGCCTGGAGAATGGGGAAATGGGAGAGGCGGCGGTTAAAGGGGCTAGGTTTCTGGTTTGGGGTCTTGTTATTCGGGTAGGGTTTTCAACCCGTTTTGGCCTGATTCATAAAAAAAAAAAAAAAAAAAAAAAAAAAAAAACTGGGTCATTAAGTGGGCTGACTCAGAAGCCCAACCCGGATCAGCTAGCCCATTCCAGTAGCCCAACCTGGTTTAAAGTAGCTGGCCCATCCGGATTAAAAAAAAAAAAAAAGGGAGGGCCTCAGGTGGGTTTCGAACTTGGGCTCATAAGGTATAAAGGGCCTAAGGTCAGTTCAAGACCATTTGGCTATTCAGTTTATTAAACTTTAATGTTACATTTATATTTATGTTATGTTTTTCAGTATTTGTTTCTTTAATACTTGAACTTAAGGATATATTTATTAATTGTTTAAATATAAATTGTTTGATGCCTGGACCTGAGAATAATTAACTATCTCATGTGTTGGTGAATGTTTATGGTACTATCCAAAATTGCAATCGGAAAGCTCTGGCAAGGCAAGTCTTGGGACTTAAGTGTGCCGTTGTGCGCCCCCTCACTTACCTGGGACACTATCCAGTTGTACTTTGGAAAAATACTGTTTACCCACTAACATGATGGTTTTGTCTTTTATTCTTGAGAACTTTATTTTGGCATCTATACAGTTAATGATGTTAATGAAGTCGTGATTATCATAATAATTTTTGGGAGAGCCACAGCATCCCGATTTTATGATGATAATTGCATCAAGATCATACATGTGAACTTCATATGGAAAATTAACATCATGTTGTAATTAATTCATAAATTTAATTTGCCAATCCCAACAGGGACGTTTTTATTTCTATGAATTAATTAGAATAAGATAGTAAATTTAACATTAAAAATAAAATTTCTCTTAGGCCCACAGGTACGGAAAATTTTATTTATTAATGCTAAATTTATTAGTCTTATTAATAAAGAGTAAATTTCATGCGTGATGCAACCTTTGCCCACAGGTAGGTTGAAATTTACTATTAAGTTAACATTGGTTAATTTAAATAAAGTTATTTCATAGCATTAAAGTATTTTCCTTGGTTATTGCAGCTATTCCTACTGCTTTAATGGATGGAACTTTTCATGTTCCAATGCTTAATGGTAACAATTTTTCTGACTGGAAAGAAAATTTATTTTTCACATTGGGGTGTTTGAAGCTTGACTTGGCGCTCCGTGTGAACGAACCACCCGCCCTCACGAAGGAAAGTACGCCACAAGAGATTGTTAAACATGAACGGTGGGAGCAATCAAATCGCTTAAGTCTAATGTTCATGAAATCTCATGTCTCTAAGGGCATTAGGGGTTCCATCCCTGAATGCACTAAGGCTAAGGCATTCATTAAGGCAGTTGAGGAACAATTTGTGAGTTCCGACAAGGCCTTAGCCAGCACCCTAATGAAGAAACTATCAAGCAAGTCCTTTGATAATTTCAGAAGTGTGCGTGAGCACATTATGGAAATGAGGGACATGGCAGTTCAACTCAAGTCCCTAGAGATTGACATATCTGAGTCATTCTTGGTGCATTTCATTTTGAACTCTCTTCCCTCTGAGTATGTTCCTTTTAAAATATCCTATAACACACATAAAGATAAATGGTCAGTAAATGAACTTCTGACCATGTGTGTTCAAGAGGAAGAGAGGTTAAAACATGAGAAGCCAGAAGGTGTTCACATGGCTATTCATGCTAAGGGAAAGACCAAGAGAGGCAAGCATGCCCAAAACTTCAAAAGGGAGAACAAGTTGCCAATCAAGAAAATTGGCAAGAAGGATACTTGTTACTTTTGCAAGAAAGAAGGGCATATGAAGAAAGATTGCCAAAAGTATATAAAGTGGCTCGAAAGAAAAGGTAATCTTATATCTCTAGTGTGTCATGAATCCTTTTTTGTTGAGGCTCCAAATAATACATGGTAGATTGATTCGGGTTCTACAATCCATATTGTCAACTCAAGGCAGGGTTTTCTCACAACAAGGAAGCCAGCAAGCAATGAACAACGTGTTTATTCAGGAAATAAACTATTTTTACAAGTAGAAGCTATTGGGACCTTTAGAATAATTTTGAAAACTGGATATGTTTTAGACCTTGAAAATGTATTTTTTATTCTAGATTTTTCTAGAAATTTAATTTCTGTTTCCAAATTGGATGTTGTTGGTTTTGGATTTTGGTTTATCAATTCAACTTTCAGAGTTTTTAAAGGTGAACAATTGATTGGTGGTGGAATAAAAGTTGATGGTTTATTCAAAATTGATCTAGATCTCAATTTTGAAAACACTTATTTATCATTGCATACTGATGTTGGCATAAAGAGGAGTCTAATGGATTAAAACTCCGCTTTGTTATGGCACAGGAGATTAGGACATATCTCCATAGAGAGAATTAAAAGGTTAGTGAATGATGGAGTTTTAAAAACTCTTGACTTTACACACTTTGGTACTTGTGTGGGTTGCATAAAGGGAAAGCAAACCACCAAGACCACTAAAGGTGCCAAAAGGAATACTGAGATTCTTGAGATCATACACACTGATATCTGTGGACCTTTTCCTACTCCCTGCCTAAATGGTCAAAGATATTTCATATCTTTTATTGATGACCATACAAGGTTTATGTATCTCTATCTTCTAAATGATAAAGCTGAAGCATTAAATGTTTTCCAGACCTATAAGGTAGAAGTAGAGAAACAAAAGGAAAAGAAAATCAAGATCGTAAGATCTGATAGAGGCGGAGAGTACTATGGTAGGTACACAGAAAAGGGACAAATGATAGGTCCATTTGCGAAATTCCTTGAAGAGGAAGGTATTGTGGCTCAATACACGATGCCTGGCACACCACAACAAAATGGTGTAGCAGAAAGAAGGAATTGTACACTTATGGACATGGTTAGGAACATGCTGAGTAATTCCCATCTCCCTTTATTTTTATGGAGTGAAGCCTTAAAAACTGCTGTGTATGTTTTAAACAGGGTTCCATCCAAAGCTGTCCCCAAGACACCTTTTGAATTATGGAATGGGTGGAAACCAAGTTTAAATCATTTACACATATGGGGTTGTCCTGCTGAAGTGAGGATTTACAATCCAAGTCTAAAGAAATTAGACCTAAGGACAACCAGCGGATTTTTTATGGGCTATGCAGTTAACTCCAAGGGATTTAGGTTTTACTGTCCTTCGCATAGTCCTAGAATTGTTGAGTCTATAAATGCAAAATTTATAGAGGATATTGAACCTTGTGGGAGTGCTCATCGTCGAAAGGTTGAATTAGAGGAAGCACGAGAGTTGACTGAAACTCCTTCACATGAAGGACGTTTGATTGTGCTTAAGGAAAATCAAAATGATTTCCTTGAACCACAATCAATTTCAGATCAGCCAACTCCTGAGGAACAGGTTCTGAATGAGCCTACTCAACCTCCTCCAAATGGGGAGGAAGTAGGATTAAGAAGATCCTCTAGAATATGTAGACCAGCAATTCCTAGTGATTATGTTGTATACCTCCAAGAGTCTGATTTTGACATTGGGCCTAAAGATGATCCAAAATCATTTTCACAAGCCATGAGTGGAGATAACTCCACATTTTGGTTCAATGCCATGAAGGAAGAGATGGAATCCATGGCTAAAAATCAAGTCTGGGATCTCGTTGACTTACCAGAGGGAGCTGTAGCTGTAGGCTGCAAATGAGTTTACAAAACCAAAACAGATGCTTCTGGTAAAGTTGAACGGTATATAGCTAGACTTGTGGCCAAGGGATTTACTCAGAAGGAAGGCATTGATTAGCATGAAACCTTCTCTCCAGTATCAAAGAAGGATTCATTTAGAATAATCATGGCATTAGTAGCTCACTTTGATCTAGAGCTACATCAAATGGATGTGAAAACAGCCTTTTTAAATGGGGATCTTGAAGAAGAGGTATACATGAAACAACCTGAAGGATTTGATGATAACAGTCAGAAGGCTTGCAAATTAAGGAAATCTATTTATGGGCTAAAACAAGCCTCCCGCCAATGGTATATCAAATTTCACAAAGTTATTACCTCATATGGTTTTGTTGAGAACTTTGTTGATCAGTGCATATACCTTAAGGTCAGTGGGAGCAAAGTTATTTTCTTAGTCTTATATGTAGATGATATTTCGCTTGCAAGTAATGATTTAGGTTTGCTACAAGAAAGCAAACAGTTCCTCTCTCAAAACTTTGAAATGAAAGATTTGGGTGAAGCCTCATATGTCATTGGCATAAAGATTCACAGAGACAGAAATCAAAGAATATTGAGATTGTCTCAGAAGGCTTACATTGAAAAGGTTTTAGAGAGATTCAGAATGAAGAACTGTTCAACTTCTATAGCACCTATCATTAAAGGGGATAAATTCAGTAATAATCAGTGTCCCCAGAATGCATTGGAACAAGAACAGATGAAAAGTATCACATATGCATCTGCAGTTGGCAGCCTATTATATGCACAGGTCTGTACTAGACCTGACATTGCAATGGCAGTTGGAATGCTAGGTCGATATCAAAGCAACCTAGGATTGGAACATTGGAAAGCTGCAAAGAAAGTGATGCGGTATTTGCAAGGAACCAAAGACTACAGTCTGACATACAGACACACTGATCATTTGGAGGTGGTTGGATATTCAGATTCAGATTTTGCTGGATGTGTGGATAGCAGGAAGTCTACTTCAGGATATATCTTTCTTCTTGCTAGAGGGGCTATATCTTGGAGAAGCAGCAAGCAGACTATAATTGCTACATCTACAATGGAAGCAGAATTTATTGCATGCTATGAAGCCACTATACAGGCATTATGGTTGAAAAAAATTTTCAGTGGTCTCAAGGTTGTCGATTCTATAGCGAGACCAATCAAGATCTTCTGCGATAATCGTGCTGCCATTTTCTTCTCTAAGAATAATAAAAGTGGAAGCAGAAGTAAGCATATCGACATCAAGTACCTTTGTGTGAGAGAGAGAACATTAAAAGGAATGAAGTATTCATCGAGCATATTAGTACTGAACTGATGATTGCGGATCCCATGACTAAAGGTTTACCAGTAAAGCAGTTTAAAAGTCATGTGGAGCATATGGGGCTCATTGATTCATTTTGTACTTAGTTCTTTCTATTCAGTCTATAGACATCATGTTATTTTAATAAAGTTTTGTGCACATTTATTACCTTATCCATGGGGATAAAATTAAGTTTGGACCCGAATGACTTATAGGAAGTTCGTTCATAAAGTACATTATCCATAAAGTACTCATTTAGGGAGGTATTAGACATTGTGATACATGGAAGGGACAGCTTATCATATAAAAGCTTTACATGATTCGTGTGTAGTATTCCTTGAATGAGTGGGAGGATTCCATAAATGGTTGGAATAAATAAAGTATTGGTCATATCATAGAATTGAACACCATAAAGAATTTATGTGTTATAAGGGCCAAGTGGGAGAATGTAAGAAATTTCATTTAAAGTATGTCCCTTTATGTCACATATATTATTGTAATTATAAAATTACGGTGTTCAATAATTTATTCCAATTAAAGCTTATTGTGTAAATCAAATATTCTGAATTAAATTTCTGATTTAATTCTTGTGGAACAAGTATTTGATTCCAATCAAATATCACGACAAAAAAACATGAGTTTTTTGACGTGGCAAACAGTAACTTAGGTTTGCCACGTCAAAAACTTTTGACGTGTCTAAGTAAGCACGTCAAAAAAATTTTTGTTGACGTGTCTTTTTGTACACGTTAAAAGTTTTTTGACGTGTGAAATTCACACGTCAAAAGTTTTTGACGTGTGGAATCGACACGTCAAAAACTTTTGACGTGTCAACTTGACACGTCAAAAAGTTTTGACGTGTAAATTTAACACGTCAAAAACTTTTGACGTGTCGATTCCACACGTCAAAAAACTTTTTTTAATAAAAAAAAAATTAACAATAATTTTGATATAA